>NC_080613.1:1968166-2303499 GCF_027887145.1 Ammospiza caudacuta | reverse complement strand
CTGTAGTGTTTTGGGACAGGAGTTGCTGGAGGAAACCCCAAAGGGTTCAGAAAGATCTGTTTGCCATGGGCTTCAACTGCAGTGAAAATCACTGTGTTCTCTCAGCCTGGCTGAATTCTGGGGAGTAAATCTATGTGTAAATATTACTGTGCTGGAGAACAAAACTCTTAAGCAGTTTTTCTCATTTAGTTTTTAAGATTTGGGAGAGAAATCTTTCCCCTCCCTAATTGTAAAGTGCAGGGGCCTTCCAGCTGCCCTGGCAGATCTGTGGCATCTGGGAGAAAGGGAGAAGAGGGCAGATGTTCAGTAAAGTGGTTGAACATGGCGGAGTCAGCTCCCTGTTGGCAGTTTTATCCTGGAGAGTCCCAACTCTGCACTTTGCAGCCCTGATCCTTCCTGAGAGGGGCTGGAAGGGCATTGCTGCTGTGTGCCAGGGTATGGGATGGGTTCCTCCTGCCTGGATTTGTCCCTGTGCAGGAGCTTTAGCTGACAGTTATTCACCATGGCAGTTCCTTGGATGCTGCCCCACAACATCAGGTGCTTGGCTCCTGCAGAGAGCAGGGCACGAGGGATTGCAGGGCTGCTGCAGCTCCCAGGGCATGTGCCAGCACTGGGATGGATGCTGGAGCAGCCAGGGCCACACAGGGATGGTGTGAGGAGAGGGACAGGCAGAGGACAATCCCTGGGGCAGCCCCTCAGCTCCGACATTTGCATTGCTGGGGGTTTAGGAGCCATTAACGGGGAGTTTGTGGGATCTTTTGTGTGTCCACCTCTGGTTTGGCCATCTCCTGTGGCTGTGGGGGTCCCCATGCAGTGAGGGCCCTGTGGTGGTGTTGGTAGGGGAAGAGATGAGAATCTTGACTCTGTGTTTCAGAAAGCTGATTTATTATCTTATGATATATATTATATTAAAATGATATATTAAAACTATACTAAAGAATAGAAGAAAAGATTTTGTCAGAAGGCTAGCAAGGAAAGGAAAGGAATGGAATGATAATAAAATCTTGTGACTGAGCGGAGAGTCCGAGACAGCCAGACTGTGATTGGCCATTAATTGAAAACAACCACATGAGACCAATCACAGATCACCCGTTGCATTCCACAGCAGCAGATAATTACTGTTCACATTTCATTTCTGAGGCCTCTCAGCTTCTCAGGGGAAAAGATCCTAGCAAAAGGATTTTTCATAAAACATATCTGCGACAGGGGCCATTCTGGGGTGTTCATACCTTCCTGGTTCTCCCTTTTTGTTCCTGATTGTCCCTTCTTGTTCATACCTTTTTGGTTGTTCCTCCTTGTTCGTACCTTCTTGGTTGTTCCTTCTTGTTCCTGGTTGTCCCTTCTTGTTCATACCTTTTTGGTTGTTCCTCCTTGTTCATACCTTCCTGGTTGTTCCTTCTTGTTCATACCTTCCTGGTTGTCCCTTCTTGTTCATACCTTCCTGGTTGTTCCTTCCTGGTTGTTCCTTCTTGTTCACACCTTCCTGGTTGTTCCTTCTTGTTCACACCTTCCTGGTTGTCCCCTCTTGTCCGTACCTTCCTGGTTGTCTCCAGCCGAGGAGCTCTGTCAGTGTGGAGAGCTCAGGCCCGTGGGTGAAGCCGTGCTCTGTCCAGGCTCCCCTTTGTGTCCCTGGCCCCGAAGGCTGAGCCCCGTGTCTCCCTGTCTTTGCAGTGTACTGTCAGAACTTTGCCCCGAGCTTTAAGGAGAGCGAGATGAACGTGATCGCGGCCGACATGTGCACCAACGCGCGGCGCGTGCGCAAGCGCTGGCTGCCCAAGATCAAGTCCATGCTGCCCGAGGGGATGGAGATGTACCGCAGCGTCATGGGCTCCTCCACAAACACTGTCCCCCTGGAGCCCGACTTCCAGCCCGGCGCGGCGCAGCCCTTCGAGCAGCGCATCTATGCAGAGAGGAGGAGCGAGGCGGGGACTATCGTAGCCCTGAGAACTAGCACGGTGAACGTGGAGCTCAGCAACGGGTCCAGCCAGTCCTTCGAGCAGGGCGAGGACGCCGAGGGCGGCGGCTCCGTCATCCAGGAGGCGGCTGCCACCGAGGCCGTGGCATCAGAAACCCAAAGCACCCCCCAACCCTTCGAGCAGGGCTCGGGCTCCTCCAGCCGGCCCGAGACCCCCGTGAGGAGACAGGATGGTACTTACGGAGGGACTTTATAGAGAGAGCAAACATTTCATCACCTATAAGGGATCTGTAATACTAAAGCTGCTTGCATGCATTACTAATATGAAACAAACAAAAAAAAATGTGATCAAGCCACTTACCTACTGAACTGCTACTGTTGCCTGAAAAAAATGTGATTTTTATTCTGCTTGTATTTAAAATTTATGAAGGAAATAATCGCATTCGTTATACTGTAAACGACTAGGTCTGTGGCGACCTACTTAAAAAAATATTGGGCTCCTTTTTTGATATTCCTGAGGTTAGTCTATAAGATTGTAGCTTTTTCTTTTTTTTTTTCCCTTTCCTTTCCTTTTTTTTTTTTTTTTTTTTTTTTTTTTTTTTTTTTTTTTTTGTTTGTTTTAAGAAGGGGAGGAGAAAAGCTAGCCACCCCCCACCCACCACCACCCCGTCATCACCCCATCCATCACTCAGCTCAGAAGTAAAGCCATCGTTAACCTTGTCCTCGAAGGAGAGTTTTGTCACTGACCAGGAAAGCGAGGCGTGTTCGGGTGCAGGTGCTGTGACTGGCCGCGTTTGTCTCGGGAAGGGCTCGAGCCAAGTGGGACGGGCTGGGGGAAATCGTGGCAGTGAAATCGTGGCCAGGCCCCTCTGGAGGCAGGGGGGGAGCCCTGGCCGTGGGTGCTGCTGTCCCAGGGAGGCTCCTCAGCCCCCTGGAGCAGGGATGGTGCTGTGGGAGTTCAGGCTGGCGCGTGTCGGGAGGACTGTGTGGGATTGCAGGTGGAGAGCCTGGCTGCCGTTGTGGTTGTGGTCTGGTTTTTGCCCAATGTGGCTGGGTTTGGGTTTGGGTTTGGGTTTGGTTTCTCTCTCCCTCCTCCCTTCCTCCCTCCCAGCCCCTCCTTTTCCTTTGCTTCTCCGTGTTGGCACCTTCACGTCCCCACTCGTGGGGGACAGGATCTGTCACCCCTCTGCACCCCAGGGCATGCAGGTCCTACTGGGAGGGGAGGAGCCCCCCGTCAGCATGTGAAGGGATTTAGGGAGGGATCTGAGCATGGAGAGCACGTTGTTCTTGCTCCAAAGGGCACGGAGTCTCTTGGTGCTGGCTCCTGGCAGCATCCGCACCAGAGGCAGAGCTCAGTGCGTGCAGAGCTCACCCTCTGCCCCTCCCTCCTCCCCTGAACAACCATGCTCTCACTATTTAATAATTTGGAATGTATTGGATGCAAAAATTAAAAGACAAAATGAGCTTTGAGCCCTTCTGTGAAGAGGTTTTGGGGAGGAGGAAGCTCTTTGCCTCCTGCTCACCCTCCCGTGTCCCTTCTGGGGAAAACCCGATGTGGAGTTATTTGTCTTTATTTTTCTTGTTGCAGGCTGATGTCCCCAGGCTGTGGTGGCTTTGGTGGCCTCGGGATGGGACTTGGGGGTGTCCCTGGAGCCTGATGGCAGCAGGTACCTCTCTGTCCCTCCCTTTCCAAACCCCAGAGTGAGCAGGGTCTGCCCAAGGGGACACTGCAGCTTCCCCCCAGTGCTGGGGGTCCCACGGGGATGGCACTGCTGGGGTGCCCCCAGGGGATGGGGACAGGGACATTACAGCCAAGTTTGGCTTTTTCCTTGTTTTTTCCTTTCCTTTTTTTAATGATGATTATTTTTACTGTGATTTAACGACCTGCTTTAATGACACTTGCAGCTTGTTCTCTAACACATTGGGGACGAGGAACAAGGTGCACAAAGAGTCACTTTTAGGCTGCTGTGGCTGTGCTCCTCTTTTCTTTCCTGCTTTGATTCCCTAATCCAGACAGCGCTTTGCTCAGGGTTTTCTTCCTTCTTTGTATTTCCATTGGGAAAGGGGGAGTGGGGAGAGGATAACCCAACTTTTGGCCATTTGTTTTGTTTTCTTTGATACTTGAAGCAGTTTTTTTTGCATCGTAATTAACGAGGCTGCCCAGCCTGTGCCACTGCTCCTGACACAACAATTCAGTCATGGGGGGGTCCTGCCCCACGCTGGGTTTTGGCACAGCTTTTTGGGGGGGACTGTGACGCCCCAGAGCAGGTTTTGGGGGCTGGTGCAGGTGCAGAGGTGTGGGATGCTTCCGAGAAGTGGGAATGGGCACGGCTCTATTTGCACTTTACCCACGTCACTGAACAAGCCCGGGGACCACGGGCTGAGCTCGGGGGCTTTGTCCCCAGCCATCCCTGGGGATGCAGCAATTCCTTGGCCCCGGGGACAGCTGCTGGAGGGCAGCTCAGCCAGCTTGGTGGGGCTCAGGTTTGGCTGAGGACCCTCCTGATCCCCGAATCTTTGGGTTTGCCAAAAGCTTGAGGCGAGCTGGGAGCGGCTCCGGGTGCCGGAGATCAAAAGTCGTCCCTTGTGTGTGTGTCTGTGTGCATATATATAAATATAAATATAGAGAGAAAAGATATTGCAGAGGATTCCTCCTCCTCCTCCTCCTTTTTTGGCACTTGCTGGGGGTGGGGAGCAGGCTGAGCCCCCCGGCTGGGGGCTGCACTTGGCTGGAGGGATTAATTCTGGACCAAACCTGTTCCCACACAGCCAGGGGGGCCACCGGGGGGGCAGCAGCAAAGTACTTGAATGGCTTAGGACAGA
This sequence comes from Ammospiza caudacuta, assembly GCF_027887145.1. Taxonomy (NCBI): domain Eukaryota; kingdom Metazoa; phylum Chordata; class Aves; order Passeriformes; family Passerellidae; genus Ammospiza; species Ammospiza caudacuta. The sequence continues at coordinate 2,298,761 of NC_080613.1, read as the reverse complement.
GAGTCTGGAGAGAGTCAAGTTGCACAGTGAAAATATATATTTTTATACCTAGCACAACTTCCTGTATATTTTGGCGTTTTTTCCTTTCTTTTTTTTTTTTTCTTTCATTTCCTTTTTTTTTTTTCTTCCTGATTTGGGTTTGTTTTATTAATTATTATTATTATTATTATTATTAGGAAGGCAAACTTCTAAAATGTGAAGGGCGTTGGGTTTTTCCTTATCTGGTAGATGAGGGCAAGCATTTTGCACTAATGTTTCCTGTGTGTGGAGGATTAATGATATGTTTGAAAATGTTATATGGTAATGATTGTATTCTTCCGAGAAAAAAAACAACAGAAAAAAAAGCAAAAAAAAAAAAAAATAACCCCTTAAAACTGAATGTAAGGTGAGAACAGAGCAGTCCATCGATTGTATGCGGCTTTCCTGAGTGCCTTAGAATTTTTTGATCATTTTTTTTCCAAGGAAAACAGATTAAGAAGATCAGATCATAACCGACTCCTTCCTCCTCTTTGTTTACGACACTATTTTAAATTCTAGAATTTTGGGGCTGCTTTATAATGTGAATAGGAAACTGCATTCATCTAGGTCTGACAGTGTAAAATCAGAGCATCAGTATTTATGGTATGTCTGCACCTTTATTCTTATGCTTGACTATTAGCAATATTACCTGTATATTCTATATCTAAAGTTATACCAAGCACCTTTAACGAGCGCAGAGTGTAAAAGCACCGCCCGAGTTCCCCGCAGCTGCCGTAGCGTAGGACCAGCTCCTCTCCTCCTCGTTAGCGCTAATTAATTAATTAATTAAACACCGCTTCGCACAGCCGAGGGGCTGCATGACCCTCCCTCCGCCACCCCCGCTGGCGCTCGGTGACACGGGGACATTGCCGGCCCTTCCCGGAGCTGCAGCGGCTCCCGGGGCCCGGAGCTCCGGGGGTCGGGCTGGGAACCGCGGGCTGGAGCCCCCAGCGCCCCAAAACTGGAACTGCCCGCGGGCTTTGGGGAGCGGAGCCCTCCGAGCTGTCCCGGGGCTGTCCTCGGGGCTGTCCCCATCCCTGTCCCCTGGGGCTGTCCCTAAGGCTGTCCCCCAGCCTTGTTCTCCAGGGCTGTCCCTGGGGGCTGTCCCCGTCCTTGTCCCCAGCCCTGTCCCCATGTGCATCCCCCGGCCCTGTCCCCATCCCTGTCCCCCGGGGCTGTCCCCAGGACTGTTCCTCGGGGCAGTCCCCATCTCTGTCCCCCAGGACTGTCCCCAGCCCTGTCCTCCATCCCTGTCCCCGGGGGTGTCCCCACCCTTGTCCCCCAGGACTGTCCCCATCCCTGTCCTCCAGGGCTGTCCCCAGGACTGTTCCTCGGGGCTGTCCCCCATCCCTATCCCCATCCCTGTCCCCATCCTTGTCCCCCTATCCTTGTCCCCCATCCTTGTCCCCCCATCCCTGTCCCCATCCTTGTCCCCCATCCTTGTCCCCATCCTTGTCCCCCCATTCCTGTCCCCATCCTTGTCCCCCCATCCTTGTCCCCCCATTCCTGTCCCCATCCTTGTCCCCCCATCCCTGTCCCCCTCCCTGTCCCCCATCCTTGTCCCCCCATTCTTGTCCCCATCCTTGTCCCCCCATCCTTGTCCCCATCCTTGTCCCCCTATCCTTGTGCCCCCATCCCTGTCCCCATCCCTGTCCCCATCCTTGTCCCCCCATCCTTGTCCCCCCATCCTTGTCCCCATCCCTGTCCCATCCCTGTCCCATCCCTGTCGCCCGGGGCTGTGCTCAGAGCTCTCGTTTTGCTGGCAATCGCTCGCTGCGAGCGGAGAAGGAGCCGTGGGAAGCCGGGATGAGCCCGGAGTGTCCCCAGAGTGTCCCCAGCTGTCCCCGCCGCCCCCCGTGGCCATCCCGGGACTCAACTGCTGTTCCAAGTGTTCCTGCTCTCCAAACCGTGCTGGGAGCGAGCGAGGGGGCGAGGGGGACACACTCACATTGGAAACCCCTCCACTCCTCCTCCTCCTCCTCCTCCTCCTCCTCCAGTTTCTTCCACTGTTTAAAAGCGTTTTGCACACACACTAAAATCAAAAAAAAAAAAAAAAGAGAAAAAAAATCGTGATTTTTATGTCAACGTTATAATAAATAAATTAAAAAAAAAAAAGCCAAAACTTGCAATACTATTTTTAGCAGACAAGAATAAAGAAAAAAAAAAGTAAATGAAATAATTAATAAATAATAAAAAAAACAACTGAGTATAAATGTATAAATATTTTTGACTTGAACATTTGGATGGCACTTGATTCAAATAGAACATTAATCCTTTGGACAGAATGTTTGGGGAAAAAAAAAGGACTTAAAGTACAAGGTTGTTTTTAAAGCGTCTTCATAGGGTATTAAGTAGTACTGTAATTCATGACTGTTAAAAATACTTTCTGTGCTGTAAGGAAATCTCACAGTACCACTGAATTATGTTCCTCAACTGTCTCAGCCACGAACGATGCTAGCTTCTTATTTTTTATTTTTATTTCATTTTATTTTTTACCGTGCATTATTCACTAGTATTTATGTGCTCTTACTCTGTATAGTTCAGACTGTTATTTTGTAGCCATGGCTGACACGATATATCAGTAACTAAAAAAAAAAGAGAGAGAAAACATGAAGACCCCCCCGCCCCGAGCTGGAACTGTGCTCATAGCTGTTTTCATATGATGAAAAAATCCATTTAAAAAAAAAACAAAACAAAAACAAAAAAAAAACCCCAACCCAATGTGATCATTAATTGTAAAACGCTTTGTAAAATTCACATTTACAAAATAATAAAGTAAATTACAATTAAAAGGTTTCCTTTGCTCTGGTTTCTGTCTTTCTGGGTGGTGGGCAGTGTTAAGCAGGGGGTTGTTAAAAGATGCTGAGGGGGCCCTGATGGCTCAGGCTCCACTTCAAGGTATGAAACAACGCCCAGATTTGGCCAGTTGAAGGGGTTTGCCCAAATTTTGGGATTTTGGAGTTCCCTGCATTGCCCTGGGCCTCACCTGATGTGGTTTTTGGGCATCTTTTGGCTTTTTTACCTGGACACATCACACACTCCCTCCCTCCACTTATAAAAACCAATAGTTGTTGTTATTATTACTTACAATTGAATTTGCAGCGCTCCCAAGTGAATCTGGGTCTTTTCCAGAGAGTGGGGCCGGGACTGGGGGATGCAGCAACAGCTGAAATCCTCCTGTGCCCTGCTCTGCTGTGAGCTCCCCTCCTGTGCCCTGGCGAAAATCCTTCCCCAGGCTCTGAGAACGGGCAGGAGGCTCCTGTCACCCCCCAGGGGACAGTGTGACGGAATTGCCAGGCCTCAGAGGTGCCCCATGGCCATGGGGCAGGGTGGGGATGCTCTGGGGGATGCTCTGGGGGATTCTCAGGGTGGTGTCCCAGGGGATGCTCTGGGGGTGTTCTGGGGATGTTTGGGAGATGCTATGGGGATGCTCTGGGAATGCTCTGGGGGTGTTCTGGGGATGCTCTGGAGATGTTTGGGGGATACTCAGGGGATGCTCTGGAGATGTTTGGGGGATACTCAGGGGATGCTCTGGGGATGCTCCAGGGGATGCTCTGGGGATGCCCCAGGGGATGCTCCGGGGATGTTTGAGGGATGCTCAGGGGATGCTCTGGAGATGTTTGAGGGATGCTCAGGGGATGCAGCAGCGCTGCCTGCCCTGCTCCAAGGGGAGGTACCCAGGCACCAGCAGGGCAGATGGAGCACCAGGAGCTCCAAGCAGCATCCCAGGCTCTGCCCAGGATGGGGCTGTCCTGGGGTTGTTGTTGTCTTTAGGATGAGGAGGGGGGAAAGGTTTCAAAGGCGGAGAGGGCTGGGGGTGTTGGTAATTCTCCTTTCTCAGAGTGGTAATTCTCCTCTCTCTAATCTTTACCCTTTTTTTACACCCCCCCCCAACCCAATTTGCCATAAAATTGCTGAGAAGCTGCATTTCCTCAGCTTAGCAAAATAGAAGTGCCCAAAACCACTTGCATTTGGGGTTTCATTTAATCTCATCTCACTGGGAAGGAAAAACACAGAAACTCGGATGCTTGGCGTGCGGCGCATTCCGCCGCGTTACATAAACCATTTCAAACTGATTTATTCTAAATGAGTTGTTATAATCAGAATTTTCCTTATGAGCAGCTTTCTTGCAAACGTCAGTATTTCAGGGGGGGAAGAAGAGAAAAAAAAAGAAAAAACCAAGCCCAAGCCCATCGTAGGCCCGCTCCAATATTTCAAACTGATTACTTCTAAACACCAGCGCTAAAATTAGGGCTTTGGTGTGCGGCATTGTCAGAGTGGGTGTATTATGATCTGCAGAGAGTATAAAAAGATAAATGAGTTATTTAACCAAGTAAACGACGTTGCTGTAGAAATGTGCTGAGGGAAAATGCGCAGGGGGGGTTGGCTCAGGCCGGCTGGGCCCCGGGATTGCGGCAGCAGCGCAAGGAGAGAGGGGCTGGAGTGAGCCTGGGGGTGGAAAAGGGATTTTCTGTGCATTGATGATATTGTTTTTATTGCTATTGTTATAAAACAGGCGTTCCCCCCCCTGCCTGGGGTGGGGTTGTGATTTTGGCAGAGCCAGAATGAGAGGGAGGTGGGTGAGAGAGGCAATGGGGCACCCATGGGCGTGTTCCTCCCCAGGGCATTAAAAATTGGTTATTGGTGTGCTCTTAGGACTTCACCTGCCTTAACTTCCTTGGGATCTGCTCCAGAGGGGGAGATGCACTGCACCTGCTCGAACTCTCTGAGTCTGGCTCTTTATTCACACCCACACAGGTGCAGGTTGTGCCCATTGGGGGCCTCCAGGGAAAAAACTGGAGGGACACTGGGATCAGGGATCAGCAGCCCAGGGACAGAAGGGTCTGGGCATTGCAGGGGTGGGCATTTCACATATTGGCCTTTGCGGTGACACGGTGACAATGCAGGCACTGGCACAGGAAAGCTGCCACCAGCGAGGGGCTGCTCAGGTGAGGCAGGAACTCGAATTTTGGCTGGGCTGGGGCTGGGGTGAGGCAGGGTTGGTGTTTTGGTACCCAAATCCCTCATGGTGGGTCTGGTCCTTGCCGGGTTCAGGCAGGATGGTGAAGGACCAACCCTCATCCCTCTGGGAGAGGAATTATGTCAGCCCAATTCAGGGGCAGGGCAAAAATGCGGGAAAAAGAAAAGGCTGAAATGCCAAGCCACAAACCAAGGCAGATAAATGCAGGAGGGCAATGTAATCTCACTCACTGGGCCTCACCAGAAGTTACAACACATAAATTATTGCACCTAAAAGCATCTCTAATTTCACTTGTGAGTGATTCACCAGGACACACCAGGCTGCCCTCTGCATCTCCCCATCTGATTAGACATTTGTACCAAGACAGAGCTCACGCTTAAAATAACATTACTGGAATGGAGATGGACAAGAGAATTCATTTGAATGGAAATCAATTTGATTAGAAAAGTAAATTACCCGCAGTCTATGAGCAGCACATTGTGGCTCGGAATAATAATAATAAAAATAATAATAATAATAATAATAAAATAAATCAGTGGCAGCAGAGGATCTTAAATGCTTTTTTTACTGACCTCCCCTGTGCCAGCTGCGGTGCCAGGAGCTGCACACTTTGCTGAGTTGTGGCACCTTCCAAATAATCAATTGGTATTTAATTCCCATGTGATAACTGTCTTATTAAATCTAAATTTAATGTGTATTTGGGAAACCCTAATTTAAAGTGTTACTGCATGCACCATCTGGTGTGCTCTCTAAATACAAATGCAATAACATAATTCAGAATTACATCATAAAAGTAAGTTATAAGAGATTAAAATGCACAACTCTGTTCTTCAGTCAAGGCAGCTTTTATGCTTTTGCTCCTGACTTAGACACAAATCACAGCCAAAACATCCCTACCCCGATTAAGTGATTTTCTGCTGGGATTTTGGGTTCGATGGGGAGCAGGAGTGCACAGGAGGGAGATCAGGAGCTCTGGAGATGTGGAAATGCTGCCCAGGGAAGCTGTGGCTGCTCCAAGGCCAGGCTGGGCAGGGTTTGGAGCACCTGGGACAGTGGAAGGTGTCCCTGCCATGGCAGGGCTGGCACTGGATGAGCTTGGTGTCCCTTCCACCCAAACCATTCTGGGTTTCCACTAAATCCTCTGCTCCCTCATGCCAGGGAGGTTCAGGGCTGGGCACAGGGGGCTCAGTGACCCCCTGAGCTGCCTTTTGTTGAAAAATCAAACACAGCCCAGAGTTGGGTGCATCAATGATCTTTAACAGTGGCAGTAAATCTAATATCTTTGCAAAACCCCCCATTTTCCCTCTATGTTGAATGAAACATGAGATCCCTTAATAGAGAGGGAAATTAAAATCTAGCTTTATTGCAGTTCCTGTAACTGGTATCTAAGCTATTAATAATCAATCCATTCTTGCTTAAAAGCCAACATTTATCACCCCAGCTGAGCTGACGGGCACTGGGGGGAAAGTACAATTGACTGCAATTACACTTTGAAAAATGTTATCTGTGCCACTGACCACTGGGGATGAATGATGAGTTTCCAGCTGCTCCTCCCCTCTTCAGGTTCATCCCCCCAACTTTTATTTTTGGGTGGTTTTGCTTCTCTTTGAGGATGCCCTGGGGAAGGGTCTGAGGGGAGGGGACTGTCCCAAATTTGGGGGGATCCTCCTCGCTGTGTCCTGCTGGGTGCAGAGGGACCCCAAACCCTTCCAGAGCCAGCAGTGGGTGCAGGAGTGTTGAAGATTGCAATGCAAGACGTTTTCAGTTACCATCTGTATGGCAGATTACCTTTGTCAAGTGGGCAGTTTGCCTTTGAGTGACCACATTCACACCTCCCTGGGAAGGGACATCTCTGATAACAGACTATTGAATGTCACTGCATGGCTGATAAGAACTACAGCATCCCATTGGGAGATGCTCCGCCCAGGGGAGGAGCCAAGCATTCCTACATGGATATAATCTGGAGGTTTTGAGACACCAGCACGGCTTCTCCACTGGATTCCCCAGAGGAGCAGCAGCTGTCTCTCCTTCCACTGGACCTTCAGAGGAAGAATCCATCCTTCTCTACAGGATCCCCCTTGCTCCAAACACTTCAGGAGGGCTGCAGCCACATTTCCAATGGGACTGGCACCAACACCCTGACCCACAGGGTGTCAGGTTGGGTTCTGACTCTGTCACTGTTGTTCTAGTGTGATGCATTGTTTATTTTATCCTTTTTTTTTTTTTCTTTTCCCTATTAAAGAACTGTTGTTTCCTCCTCCCATATTTTTGCCTGAGAGCCCCTTGATTTAAAATTTGTAGCAATGTGGAGGGGTGGGGAGGGTTTACATTCTCCATTTCAGGGGAGGCTCCTGCCTTCTTTAGCAGACTCCTGTCTTTCCAAGCCAAGACAAGGAGTGACTCCAAATCTATTTTAACAGCCCCAAACTCACGAGTTTATTGGTTTTACTCCTGCCCTGTCCAAGAGGATGGTGCAGGAATTGATTTCCTGGAGCTCCTGGTATTAATGAAGCCGCTGACCGCAGACAACATCCCTTCTCCCCACCAGAACTCTCCAGACTCCAAACTTTCCAAATGAGTTTTTGCAGTTTAAAATTAATAATTGTTCTGTCTAGAACAAGGATAATTAAATGCCTGTTCATCCTCATTATTGTCAGCCGTGTGATTTGTTGTTTTCTCCGTAATAAAATTAACCGGTTTAACTAATGGCTGCCAAAACTTGATAATTAAAGCTGAGCAAATAATTTGCAACAAATAATTTACCCAGTGGGTTTGGAGGGGTTTGTGGTGGGTCTGTTGATGATGGTGAGGGGCTGGCAGCCACTGGTGATGCCCAAACCCACACAGGGCACCCCAGGAACCTCCTTTTCCTTACAATGGTCATTTTTTAATGAAAATGTTTCAGGTTTTTTTTCTTTTTAAGGAAAAAGGTTCCCTCCACAAGCTTTTGCTCACCTGGAGCACGAGGCAGGTGTAGACTCACCTGTGGATGAAATCCCAGAGGAAGGGGCAGCTGCTCTCAGGTAAATCCCAGTGAGGATGTGGAGGTAGCCAAAAATTGGGAATTCCTGGAGAGGAATTAAGATAATGAGCCAACAAAAGGAGTTTGGTCAGACACAATCTTCTAAGAAGAAAGGACTTTGAAATGATGGTGATTAGCCAGATTTCCTTCTGGCAGCAGCTAAAGAAGCTTTCTGAGGTACCACAATTAATTTCTAAGTTTATATTGCACATTACAATGTGAGGGGCCATTAACGAGGCGGTGACATTAAATTTAATGCACTTGGTGATGGGACAGTTTGTCTGTGCCCTCTGGGTGTATTCCCTGCGTGTTTGGGGTCTGGCCAGGCTGGGTTTGTCCCTGGGAGGAGCTGCCAGCACTGGGGGTGTCACTGAGGTGCCACACTGGGGACATTGGGGGACATTGGGGGACATTGGGGACACAGAGCTCTGCCCCAGCTCCCTGGCACAGCCAGCAGGGCTCGGAGGAGCACAAGGAGAACATGGAGTGTCTCATACCTATAACTTTAAATTAAAAAAGCAATGTGCTGTTTATTGGCACTGCCAAGCGTCTCCGGAGCGGGAGGCTCATAAAGATCATATTACAGTACAAGCCATTATGCAAAGAGTTTACTATATATACATTTCTAAATGCTTCAGCAAACAGCAGCCTCCTTATGAGCAGAGCAGGATAACTGGTTCGTTTGGGGTAACAAATGATCCTTGATTTGATTTTAAATGCAATGACAGCAAAATTTATTTCTTATTTAATCACTTGCCAGAGCTGTTGAGGATGGGATGGTATTAAACTGCACAATGCAGCATATGACTACTGAATCAGTTGAAATAGGCATAAGAATATATTATGTTTATAGGATAGAAAAAGATTGTACAGCAATGCATATAACTAGAATGGGTATTTTTGTCATTTATACAGTAGCTTATATCATTATTCCTTCCCGCTTCCAATTTTTCAGTAATAAAAATACAGGGGATGTGATTCTCTTTGCATAAACCAACTTGATTCTTTATTAAATATTTTTATTAATCTGAAGTACTACAAAGCATTTGAGCAGATAAATCAGGCTCCGAGCAGGCATTTCCTCCCTGCTATGGCTCTATAAAGTGGATTCATTTATGAGCGAGCACTACCCGAAAAGAAGGATTCCAGATTCATTAACATGCTCCCTCATGGCTCTGGCTTTCCATCCCCCTGGACCACGCAGAAGGGTCTCCAAAAGAAGCAGGTCTTGGGAATATGCCCTGTGATCCCTGCCTGGTTTTGTGCCCAATTCCATGAGGAGTCACCTCCTGGCTATCTCAGGATGACATCTGCCACCTCAGGATGCTCAGGCTCTTTCTGGCTTTGGCTCCTCTCACACCCAGTGTGGGACATCAGCACCTTTGGGGTGATTTGGGGATGGACCCAGCCCCAGAATTGTCCCACATCACCCCACAGGATGTGGGGATCCAATTATGCATCGGGGGGGATTTATGGACCAGCCCCTCTTGGGAGGAAGCCCAATACCATGGGACCCCTCTGGAGGCTTTTTGACCCCCCAAAGTGTCCCTGGCCTCCTGCTGCCCCTCCTCATCCATGACCCCACATCCTCTCACCCCACAGAAGCAGCATTTGGCTGCTTTTGGCCAATGCCCTGGTGCCCAGGAAGGTGCCAGCCCCGGTGCCCGGGCAGTGCCAGCCCTGCCAGGAGCTGTGGGCTCCCGGACCTGTGGGCTCAGCTGAGCTATTCACTCACCGGGGGAATGGAGGAATAAACCTACTTAAAATAGGAATTAAACCTGTTTAAAATAGGAATTAAACCTATTTAAAAATAGGAGTTAAACCTATTCAAAGCCAGCCAGGTGTGCAAACAGTTTCTCCTCTCTCAACAGCTTGCGGGGAATCAGGAGGACTCCACAAAGGTCACAGCAGCCGGGCAGGTGTCGGGGCTCCTTGGGACAGGTGACAGCATTTGGGACAGGTGACATTCAGCGTTTGGGACAGATGGCATTTGGGACAGGTGACATTCAGCGTTTGGGACCCCCAGAGCTGCTGCCAGCAGCCATCCAAGCCCAGGGCTGCAATTCCTGCCCTGAGCAGGGATCAGCCTCATCCTGCCCTCCTCCCTCCTGCCCCCAGGGCTTTGATTTCAGGTTTTCCTGCAGCAGCTGTCTCACATTTGTTTGCTCTTTGGGAACAGGAATTATGGCACTCTGCAAGAAGCAGGGACCTTCTGGAGCTGCTGCTGGCAGAGCCTGGCATCCCAAAACGTTCCTGCTGCTCCAGGTGCCATCTTCAGGGGGGTTTAGCCATCCATCTGCTGCTTGTGCCCACCAGCAGCACCAGGACAGGCATTTACCTTCCCTCCATCCTTTCCCCATCCCACTGGCTGCACTGGGATCAGCTGGAGCAGGGCTTGGTCCCCACAGCAGGGCTGCACTCAATCCAGGCTGTTTCACCTCTCTGTGTGCACCAGGATGTTTTCCTAGCTGGGAGCTGCTGGGGCTGCCCATAAATCCACCCTCAGCAGCAACTGTGTCACAGATGTCCCAGGACATGAATTTTTTCTCAGTTTTAGTGCAGGTGTAAAGCTAAATTATGGTTGTTGTCAGCATTAGCAAAACCCACTGTCCCCATCCTGCCAGTAAAGCACAGCAGAGGGGCCTGGGGCTGGCAGGAGTGCAGAAGAGTGGGGCAGCTCCTGTTTTCTGGGAATTGCAGGGTTTAGGGAGCTGGGACTGGGAACTGCAGGATTTTGGAGAGATGGCAGTGGGAATTGCAGGAATTTGGGGAGCTGGGACTGGGAATTGCAGGGTTTGGGGAGCTGGAAATGGGAATTGCAGGGTTTGGGGAGCTGGAAATGGGAATTGCAGGGTTTTGGGGAGCTGGGAATAGGAACTGCAGGGTTTGGGGAGTTGGGACTGGGAACTGCAGGGTTCCATGGAGTTTTGGCTTTGTGGAGCTGGTGCTGGTGATTCTGCCATGGTCAAGGATGATGGCACGATGGCAGGAGTGGCACTGCAGGCACCTCGGCCACTGGGAGCTCTTCCCCATCCCTCCACCTCCCTCTGGCCGTGGGCTGCACACTCAGGGCCCACGAGGAGCAGGGTGCAGGTGTGTCTGAGCTCCATCCAACCCAAAACCTCCTGGCACTGCCCACGGACGCCTTGGGAAGCAGCAGAAGTTGGCACTGAGTGGATGCAGAGCAGGAGGGGCAGGGAAGTTTCTCACCTCTGCAAAACCCAGAGAAGGAAAGGAGCAGCCCCAGGTGTAATTGAGATGGATGAAAGGGCCCCTGCCTCCCCCAGAGCGTTGCAGGCACCGGACTCGGGAGGAATATGAAGTGCTGCTGCTCTCCACAGATCGCCACGCTGCCGCTGAATTATTAATGAGCAGGAATGATTTCATATTTAATCTAAAGACTATTAATTACACTGCACGAGAGCAACACGCCGTCCTGAGAGCCCCTCTCGCCAAGTGAATAATTCAGTGGTGCCCCATATTTTACCTCAATGTCGGGGTGGGTGGGGAGGGCCCCTCCTGCCTGAGCACACAGTGGTGGCCCAAGGGCAGGTGTTGGGGGCCCGCCCAACCTGTGAGCCCCCCAGGCTGGGCACAGAGGGGGGATTTGGGGTCTCTGGGGGCTGGGGGCACTGCTGTCCCTCTGTCCCAGCCCCAGCAGCAGCCCCAGCTGTGGCAGCACTGCAGACAGATGTTTATTTGTCCGGGATTATTGGCTGATCACTGCTGGAGTGATCCAGGATGATCATTAAAAAGGGAAATGGGCTGTTTAATAACGATGCTGGGAGCACGCAGTGTGCCTCGCATTAGCAGGGTGTTTAAGCATCAGCCCAATTAAGTCCCTCACATCCCTGCAGAATTACCCCAGTTGTGCTAAACTATTAGGCAAACTCCAGGCTCCTCGTAGTCACAGGCAATCCTGGAGCCTGGCACTCTGCTAGAGCCCCATTTCTGTCCTGAAGCTAAATTAAAATCCTATTGTGCCAGTGCTGCTAATATTTCCTGCTCTTGTTTCCAACAATTAAATTGTGACATTCTGCCAAAACATGCAAGGGAAGGAGAAAATGCTCTCAATCAGCTGGAAAGAGAAGGCAAACCCTCCCAGCTGCCTCCTGCCACCCCGTGCCACGGTGGCAGCCACGGGTTAAGCAGCAGCTGATTGATGAGGCCGGGCCTGCTGCAGGTGGGGATTCATCCTTCTCTGTGGGAAGTGGGACTTTGGGGCTCCAGATATGAAGGTGAAGGGGAGGAATTTGGGAGCTGGATCCATGCAGTGCCAAAAAGGAGAAGGATGATGTGCTGGGTTTGTGGGGCAGGGGTTCGGGGGTGGAGTGCTGTCACAGACAACTTTTATGGAAAATCCTTTCCTTAGGATTTTTCCTCCTGAGAAGCTGAGAGGCCTCAGGAACAAAGTTTAAACATTGATTATCTGCTGCTGTGGAATGCAACAGGTGCATCTGTGATTGGCCCATGTTGGTTGTTTCTAATTAATGCCCAATCACAGTCAGCTGGCTCAGACCCAGAGCCCGAGCCACAAACCTTTGTTATCATTCTTTGCTATTCTATTCTTAGCCAGCCTTCTGATGCAATCCTTTGTTCTATTCTTTTAGTATAGTTTTAATGTAATATATATCATGAAATAATAAATCAGCCTTCTGACACATGGAGTCAGATCCTCATCCCTTCCCCAATCCAAGAACCCTGTGAGCAGCCACACAGGGCAGCGAGGGTGGCACTGATGGAGCAGCTTTGGTGGCACCTGGGCCCACCCCACCACAGCAGCTGCTCAGGAAGGACTTGGGGGACAATTCCCAGCCCTGCTGTGTCCCCAGCACCGCCAGGAGCCTGATCCTGCCACCCTCCTCACACAGGTACTGCACATCCTTCTCAATATCCTCCTCAATTCTAACCCTGTTCCCCTCCTTGCTCTGCTCCCCCAGCACTCCTGGGCAGGGCACAGCCCCTGCAAACCCCAGAGTGCCCCCAGAGTGGTGTCCCCCTGCTTGGGGTGGGCTGTGGCTGCTCTTGGGGACCCCGAGGGTGCTGGGGACACTCAGTGGGACAAGGAGGGACTGGCACCTGCAGGGCTGTGCTGAGATCACATTAACTGCTGGAGGAGAAAGAGGAGGGAGGGGGAGGAAAAAAAAGCTGTTTAAGGAAGAAATGACTGTTTGGTCATGGCTTACAAGTTGGTACTTAGAAATTCCATGAATTTTAAAATAAAGAAATGGTGAGATTTGAACTTTCTTTTGAATACTCACAAACTGCAGTGCCTAATACCTTCCCTGGCCATTAAGGAGCTGTGCTGGGAAGCAGGGAGAGCTAAGTACTACACTGATAGAGCAGTTAAACACTGTAATGGAATTGTGTTTGGAGAGGCTGCAAAGCCAGGTAGAGAGCCCATACATAAACAAGGCCATTACCAGCCAGGGTAAGTGGTGATAGAATTTCATGAATATCCCCACAAAAAGCTTTGTATATTTATAACAACCTGCAGAGTCGTTTTGAACACAGTCAGGGGCCTTTCAGAGTGACTCTGGAGTTAAATTGTACAATAGATCTGTGTCCCTGCATGGGGGTGGCAGCTCCAGGCAGAGCTGGGTGGGCAGGGGGATCCCTGACCCTGCCTGGCTCCTCCTGGGGTGCTCTGGGTCCTGAAGCAGGGCTGGAAATTTGGTGGTTGCTGCCCACAAAGTCCCCCAGTTTCCAGCTTCAAACACCCTTTTCAGAAAGGTTTTTAAGGTGATTTTCTGTTTGCAGGGCAAGAGAAGCAGAAGGGATGGGAAAGGGAGCAGGAGCGGCTGCTCCTCTGCTGGCCCACTGGAGAAGTCACCAAAGGGCAAGAGAAGGAAGTTTCCACGTCTCAGGTAGAGGAGAAATAAATCTGGGAGCCATCAGACCCAAGAGATCAGGATGGGGCTCTGCAGGAGCTGCACAGAGAGGAGTCAGAGCCCAGTGGGGAGCAGGGGCAGAGCCCAGAGCCCAAACTGGGGCTGTGGGGCACAGACTGGTCCTGCTGCTGATCCTACAGCAATCCCACAGCATTCCTGGGACAGCAGCAGAACACGTGGGTGCTGCCAGAGCCCCAAAACCTCCCCACCAGAAACCCATCCACACTCTTCTCCTGGAGAGCAGCAAAGCCAGCTCCTGAGAGTACTTATCACTTTAATTTAAATAAATAGGTGCTTTAAACTTAGGGAAAACTTGGCTCTGCAACTCTTGCAAAACCTAAACCCAAGTGATAGGCAGAGCTGGGGCACGAGCTGTAATAAAATGCTAATTGCAATTCATAAATTACGTCGGGATGCCTGGGAATGTTGAAGATCCTGGATGAAGTGTAGCATTCAATTTATCCTGTGCCTGCTCTCGACAGTGCTGCCAGCCTCCTCCTTGTCCCCCTGTGTTGTTTTGTCATCTCTGTACTATCACCAATTCATCACAAAGGCAACTGAACTCGCCGGTGTCCACCCACCGGGTGACTTTGTCTTTGCTACTCTATGACTTCTAAATTAAATTGTCAAAACGCATTACTGAGAAAAATATCGTGAAGGGGAAGTTCTTTACCCTTTTCTCCCGGCTGAAGGGAGAGCAGCTTTGATTTGGAGCAAACATGTCTGCTTCATTATCCCACCCGTTATCATATTTCTTCCCTCGGCGGCGGCGCGAGAGGAGTCGATACTCAAGTCTTGGATGACATGATGGAGCATCCCACAGGCGTTGTCTCCATAAATTCTGAGATTGCCCAGGAAAAGCTGGGGGGGGGGGGGGGGAAGGTGTGTAATTTTCAGTCTCTTTTATTCCTCCCACTCTCAGACAATTTAGAAGAGATTACGGGATGTGCTGGCGTGGATTCCCCCAGGCTGGATGCTCCCACTCTGCCAGCTCTGCCTGCTCTGGAATCAGCTCTTGGAGTCCCTGCAGGAGAAGAAATGAGCCCAGCAATGGGACTGGGGAGGGCACAGGTCCTGCTCCCACACCTTGGGTAGGGAGGGACCTTAAAACTCATGCCATCCCACCCCAGCCATGGCAGGGACACCTCTCACTGTCCCAGGGAGCTCCAAACCCATCCAGCCTGGCCTGGGGCACTGCCAGGGATTGGCACCCTGTGCCAGGCCCTCCCCACCCTCACAGACAAGGATTCCCTCCTCAGATCCCACCTAACCCTGCACTCTGTCAGTCTGAATTCATTCCCCCTTGTCCTGGCATCCCTCCCTGTGAAAAGTCTCTTTTTGTGCTCCTTGTCAGCTCCCTGGGGTTTTGTTTCCTGCAGGAATCAACACTGATCTTGAGCTGCTCCCTCACTGTTTCCCTGCACTACCAGGGGTGTCTGAGGGCTGTGGGCTCTGTCCCCTCTCCCCTGGCTCTGCTGGCACCCCAAAATTGGAGGAGATCCCAGGCCAAGGTCAGAAAATAATTCCCATGGGGAAGGGAAACAAGAGGAGCCTTTCCTCCAAGGGAAAGAGCTCTTGCTTCCTCCTTTCCTCATTCCCACGTTGGTCTCTGGGCATAATGGATCAGCCATAAAAAAGCAAGTAGCACACTGTGCACTCATTCTTTAGGCTTTGGACAATACCAAGGTAATAGACACATATTGTTTATTTATTCTGCTGTAGAGCAAGGCAAGGAGGCAGTGCCCAGTGTTTCGATGGGGTATTTTTAAATGCTCCCATTCCCTGGGCCCTTGTGATGCATTAGCCATCAGTAGTCAAATTGCCTCATATTTGCAATTTTATGGGTTCATTTTATCAAGCACACTGGAGCTGCATTCAAAGCACAGAAATAAAGTATTCCACTCCTGTTAGGCAAGAGCTGCTTCAATGCAAGAGATGGCCAGAGAGCAGAAATCTCTTTTGTTTTTCCCAGATATTGCTTCTCCTCTGCAGCAGCAGCTGCTGAGAGCCCCTGCATGGCTGTGGAAGGTCCTGGGCGCACCAGGAGCTCCAGAACTCTGGAATTCTCCTGCCGGGACATCACTCCCTGCTCCCTGGCTGCTTTAAAACAACTCCCAGCAAAGCTTTATCCTGCTTGTCCCCAACTCCAGGGCTCTGGGTGGCACCTCCTGAGCCAGCCCCAAGCTTCAGCTCCCTCCATTGGGGCAGGGAAAGGTTGGAAGCAGCAAAACCACCAGGAATCAGCAGGAAAGAGAAGTTTTCAGGGTGGGTTTGGCGTCATGCTCAGCCCATCACAAGGACTTGGGGTCACCCAGGAGCTCCAGGGCTGTGGTTTTGGGGAAATTCATGGGATTATTCCCAGCGGGAGCTGCTGCTGGAGGAGTTTGCAGAGCAGGAATTTGCTCCCTCTCGTGGGCTCTGGGGCTGGAGGCTGAGCTCAGCACGGCAGAAAGGGCTGGGATTCCTTGGCACGTTGGAAAATGGGATGGGAAATGTCCCCTTGGAGCTCTGGGAGCTTCTGCTCCAGCACAGGGCAAGGACAAACAGCAGGGACAGGCAGCCCTGGGCTGGGGCTCCCTGTGACAGCTTTTGGCAGCCCCAAATTAACCCTGCTCCTCCATGGGCTCCAGCTCTGGCTCTGCAGAGCTCTCAGCTCCTCCTCACACGAAACTTTATTGCCTTTATTGTCTCTGGGCCTGATTCCAGCAGGATTTATCTCTGTTCCAGCTGCTGTTTAACCAACCCCACACATGGACTGTGCAGGGCTCACTCTCAGGGACGAACGCATCACAGATTCCTTTTATTTTCAAACAAGAACAGCTCCGTCTCATAAATCCATCAACCCCAGTGCCCTTTTTTTCATTTCAAGCCCCCTTTAAAGGTGTATTTAACACTAAAAAACCCCAGAGCGTGTCAGGTGTAGGAAAGAGTGGGAAAATAAGTCAGAGCATATGTGGGTGCAGAGAGAGCATGGCCAGCCCTCTTCTGTGGGATTTTTGTTGGGCACAGACAGATCCTGGGGCTGCTCTGCAGAATTCCCCATCCAACACAGCTGGGACAGATGTGGCATGTGAAAAATATTTTATGATTGGCTTTTTGCAAATATTAAAATGAATATGATATATGTTGTGTTAGAAAGTGACGCTGTATTAATTCTCTAGAGTAGTGTGTTAAATATAGTTTGAGGTTATAACAAAATGTTAGAATAGAAACTATGCTAGGTAGCATACTTTTTTTTCTACAGAAAGGACTCATCGTGAGATAGCAGCCACAGGACACCTGAATTTTTCAGAGAAAGGGAATTTATTGCCCCATTATCTGGAGAAACAAACTTCTTCTCGGCTTAGGCAGGATGACACCGTCAGGATTCAGAGGAAGAAGCTGACACTGACCAGACAGAATCCTGTGTTTGAATGGAATTTATGCATCATGTATGAAGTGTATGAATATGCAACAGGTTATTGCTTTTAAGGATTAATCCTCTGTTAACGTGGGTCCTTTTTTGGGCTTATTTTGCCCAGGAAAAAGTATCCGGACTGTCTGTAACTCTTTGTCTCTATTGTCTCATATTGTCCTAATTCAAATTGTCCAAAATTATTATTACTCTATTTGTATTGCTATTTTTATAACCATTTTATTACTATTAAACTTTTAAAATTTTAAAAACAAGTGATTGGCGTTTTTCACGTGGCACAAGTGGGACAGATGTGACAGATGTGTTTTGGGGCTGTCGGACCCCAAAATGCCCCCACCAGAAACACACACTCAGCCCCTGCAGCTGCAAAACCGGAGAGCCACTTCTGGAGGGAATTTATGGATTTAATTTAAATAAATCGGTGCTTTAAACTCGTGAAAACTTTGCTCTCCTACGCTCGCTAAACCCGAACCCTAGAGACCGGCGCAGCTCGGACACGAGCCGTAGGAAATAACACAGTTTGAATGACACATTTAAAGTTTTAATAATAAAATATAAAAGGAAATCATTCCTGTTGCCGGGCATTGAGTCCGCGGGCAGGCCGGGAGCGGCCCGCGGGCCCCCTCTAACGGCGCGCCGGGGAATGCCCGCTGCCCCGGCCGCTCCGTCCCGCCCCGCCCGGGACAGCAGCACCGCCCCGGTGCCTCCCGGTGTCCCCGCAGTGTCCGCGACCCCTCAGCCCTGCCCGGGCCGCCTCAGGGACCCCCGAGCCCCGCGGGACGGAACTACAACTCCCGGCATGCTCCGGGCAGCGCCGCAGTCCCAGCGCGCACCGGGGCACGGGGAGAAACCGCGATCCCACAATGCACCGGGGCAACTCCATGTTAACTGCGGCGCTGCGGAGCCGTTGATAAACGGTCTTAAACGTCATTAAACGTCATTAAGTGTCATTAATAATTCATTGAAGGTTTATTAAAGGCTTATTAGAGATTGAAAACTCATCTGCCCGCCCAGGGGCATGAATGGGAGGGGGGTTTTACGCCTTCACTTCCGGAGGAGCCCGCCTGGGTAGAACCACATTTCCCAGCATGCCCCTGCCGTTCCCAGCATTTCCGTTTCCGGCCGCGGCGGGAGCGCCGCCGTGTCCCCGGAGGGACGGCGGGGCCCGGGCGGTGACACCGGCGGTGACAGCGGGCAGGGCCGCGCCGGGCACAGCCACCGGAGCGCTCCCCGCGCCGCCCGGGCCGGGCCGCCGCTCCCCCGGGCCGGGCGGGGTCACCTTCATGGGCGGGCGGGAGCGGCCCGCGGCCTGCTGAGGCGGCGGCACCGGCGGCACCGGGAACCGGAGCGATGTTCGTGCAGGAGGAGAAGATCTTTGCGGGGAAGGTGCTGAGGCTCCATGTGTGCACCATGGAGGGCGCCGAGTGGCTGGAGGAGGTGCCCGAGGACACCACGGTGGAGAAGCTCAAGGAGCGGTGCCTGAAGCACGTAAGGAACGGGGAGCGGGCTGGGGCCACCGGGGCCGGGCTGGGGCCACCGGGGCCGGGCTGGGGCTGGAGATCATCGGGGACCGAGGGAACCGCCGGAATTAACAGTCCGGGGGAAAGGAAAACTGTTTTTTCCAACGCCCTGCAAATGGCTTTAAAAAGAGAGAGGGGAATCAGCTCAGGTGCACAGGTGGCTTTGTGCCCTGGCTCGCTGTGTCTGCTGTCCCCCCGAATTGCTGTAAAACTGTTCCAAATGGAAATTAAACCCCTTCTTGGAGAGTTTTGAGTGTTGGTAGGGGAGGATTTGGGCAGAGATCACTTGGGATTGTTTGGTTCCAGAGTTTGGGGTGTGTTTTGGAGCGGTGTCAGAGACGCCCAGCTCCTGCCCGTGCGGTGGGAGCTGGACTTTACCTGGTTTGTTTCTGTGTTGGGCTGGACTCCAGCCTGGTTTGTTTCTGTGTCTGAGCACAGGAGGAATTTAGGAACCGAGGAGCAGAAATTGCCTGTTCTGTTAAAATCTGAGCGCAGCCGAGGTGGTTTTGGGGGAGATCAAAGCTCTCCCAACGCTCTCCCCGTGCTTTAAGCAATGAGATCCTGGTGGAGGTGCCCAGGGAGGGCCCGGGCAGGGCAGCACAGGCTGGGTGATCCCAGAGCCCCCGGGCTGGGAGGAGGCTCAGGCACTGCCAGATTCGCTGCCCTGAGTGACAGCAGCAGCCTGGGGCTGTGAGCACGGCCAGGAGCTCGGCCTGGCCTGGCAGCTGCACCCCTGAACGGCTGCATTGCCCCTGAGGGACACATGGAACCCCAGAGCTGGCAAAGCTGCAGCCCCAGCCCCTCCCTCTGCCAGCACAATTCACTAAATCTCATTTAATGCTGGGGGGGGGTTGTCTTTAAAGTAATGCAAAGGCTTTTTTTTTTTTTTTTTTTTACATAAAACTTGTGCAATAGGAGAAAACCCCTGTAATTTGTAACCACTTAACTCCTGTTTGAAGGGTTAAAAGTTGTATTTTCTAGTTGAAAAAAAAAATGCCCAGGAACCCTTCCAGTAGCTGAAGGAAACAGGGAGAGAGGGATGGAGTTTTACAGAACAAGGAGAAATGGCTTCACACTGACACAGAGCAGGTGTAGGCACAATTTGATAACTCAGGGTGGTATTTGATTTCAATCTCTGCTGCTTTGTGCACAAATCCATCCTGGGGTGGATTTCCATGACCATAATGGATAATAAATAGTTTTGTGGAGGGTTAAAATAGGCCTGGAGAGATCATGGCTCCTGCTCATGGACTGAATCTTGGTGACACCTTGAGATAATTTCTGCAGCCAGCTCTCCCAAGAGATTTATATTTGAATCCTGAATGTCTCTGAAATCTGAAATCTTTCAGGAAGCAGAGGGAGGTGTCTCTAACAGGTTGCAGCTGGGGAAGTGGCCACTTTTCCCTCCAAAACCTTCAGATGCTGGCTGATCTCTGAAGTGCCACTCTTGATGTTTTTATTTCCCCCAAATTTGATGTTTTGAGCTCTTTTGGTAAACAAAGAAATAAACCTCTACCACTGGTTCTTCCCCTTACCTGTAATATTTGTTTAAACCACCCAAGTTTAACAGGAGGGAGTGTCAGGGCTGTTTTCAAATGTTTCTGTTATTAAAAGCAAACAACAAAAAAAGGTTTTTCTGTATTTTAAAACAAACAAAGCCTTGTGGTTTACCAGGATTGCAAGCTTTGCAAGAGATGCTTGGCATCACCAGGGATTAGGATTTCAGCAGTTGCTCAGGCACCTGTGACCAATGTTTGTCCCTTGCCAGGCAGAGCAGCCTGCTGGCAACTCCAGAATTAAAAAGCAAAGGTGAGAATGAGTAAAGGCACTGCTGGTCAGGTGTTTTTTTCTATTTCCAGTGAAGATAAGCCAGGAGTTTCACTCAGCAGCCTCTTTGGTGTCCATATCTGCCCTGTTATTCTCTGCAGTTGTTACTAAAGAGGTTGGAAGAACAGGAAATAAGAATTGGTGGCCACAGAACTTAAATTTTTTTGCTTAAACTTTTACCTGATTAGTTTCATGATTAATTTCTGCCCACATTTATTATGTGATTGTCCCCACCTACTTTTTTATATGTGCTGGGGGAAATGGAAGTAGGTCTGTGTACCCACCCCAAAAGCAGCTCCCAGCTGCCCCTTTCAGCTCCTCTCACCTCAGGATCAGTACCAGGAATGTTCTGAGCTGCTTTGCAGAGATGTTCACTGATGTCCCCGGGCATTTGGGGCCCTTATCAGCTCCATTGAGGAGGTGCTCCCAGCTGATAATGTGTTCTTTGGCCTGGGTTCAGCACTTCTTGGGCTGGAGGCCCCTGTGAGACAAAGCAGCTCTCAGAGATTCTCACCTCAATCTCAGGGAGGCATCAGAGCCACAGCCAGGTTCAGGTGAGGGCTGGAATTTTAGAATCTGTGTTGGGAACAGGAATTTTGTTCTGTTGGACAAACAGCAGGGAGCTGTTTCCATCAGCTGCAGGCAGCAGGAAGGGTGGTGGTGGAGTAAAAAGGCTCCTTTGCAGGATTAGCAGCACCAAAATTAGGATTTTCAGTGGGATTTCTGTTGCACAAAAGCTGAACACTCTCTTCTGCAGACATGGTGGAAGTGGCTTGGTAGGAACACTTGGAAGTGGCGCTAAAAGCTGTTTGCTGTGGGCAGAGCAGGCAGGGTCAGTGTGAAGTGTCCTGTTTTGTGGTGAGAACAGCAATTTCAGGTTGTTATTTCTAATCTTGCCTTTCTGGAATTGCAAGCACTTTGCCTTCTTTGCCTTGCACTCAAACGAATTGGAAGCCTCTAGATGCACTGATGGAATAATGCTCCTGAAATCTTTCACTGTGCATCTGGAGCCACTCTGGTGTGAGGAGGAGGCAGCTCAAGGCCTGTGTGAGCACTCTTTTTTTAGGATTTGAACTGATTTCCTGGTGAATTAATTGACATGCAGTTTAGAATTGCAACAAGGGAATGAGCACAAAAAAAAATCCATTGTGTTCAGATTATTTATGGTTGGGAGGAAGAGCTGTGAATGGAACTTTAGTTCAGCTCTTTCAGCAGGAACCCAGGTTAGGGCTCCAGCAGCCAAATCTCTTGATTTCAGCTTGAAGCAAGGTGTAGAAACTGCTCAGTTTAAGGTCAGAGAAACCAAAATCACTATTGGCAGTGCCTTGTTAACTCGGAGAGTAAATAATAATTATGAGGTGAGGCAGGGAGTCTGTCCTGTTTGGACACTCCAAATGAGGACACGCATCATTCCAGCCTTCCCTCCTGTACAACACTGCTGCTCCTGGGAGATTTGCATTTTTACTTTGTGAAACCAGTTTCTGAGGGACCTCAGTGATCAGAATTAACGTGGCAGTGGGTCCTGGAGCATCCTTGCTTTGCTGCAGATCTCCAGCACTTCCACAGCTTAGTGTGAGATTCCTGAGAAAGCACAAATCCTCCCATGCAGGCACAAATCAAACCTCATTTTCTTTAATAAAATGCTTCATGTGCACTGACCTCTGGCTTAAGCTCTTGAGAAGGCAGGAAATGATGCAGAGTTTGTATGTGGAGGATCCTGAGTGCCAATTTCTCATTTCTGATCTGCAGTGTTTGTTGTCTCCTGCAGTGTCTTCCTGGGAGCCTGGAGGATCCCAAAACTGTGACACATCACAAGCTGATCCATGCTACTTCTGAGAAGGTGCTGACAGACACAAAAACAGTGTTGGAGGAGAACATTCAGGACAGAGGTGAGATTGTCTGGGTTTGAATTTTATCAGTCTGGAAGTAGGACCTGGGGTTTCATCTGGCACGTTCCAAACGTTTTTGAGATTTTCTCTCTGCTTTGACACAAGAAGCTAAATAAATGGAATTAATACAAAATTCATCTCCAGGAGCAGTTAAATTTGAGGGTATCTTGCAGAGCTGCTGTCCCAGACTCTCTAACCTGTCAGTGTTCTTTTCTCTCTCTCACAGATGTTTTGCTGCTGGTCAAGAAGCGCGCGCCAACGCTGCTCCCCAAGATGTCAGATGTGGTTGCAGAGGAGAAAGTGAGTCTGGAGCACTTTGGATTAACTATTTTATTGATGATATGGGAAGGGTTTCTGTGATGTACTCTCTTGGAGAGGCACATGCTGCCAGTTAAATTCTACAGGAACTGCTGCTTATTTCTTCCAAACTTAGAGGAAGCTGATTTTGCATTTTTAGCTGTTATTCTGAGAACATTTGCCTTAAAATAAAACACACGGATACACTCTGTGAAAATGTTATAGATTTGATCTTTGAACAAATGTCTAATAACTAAAATACAGTTCAGCAAGTGCCTTAGTTTGTTAGAAAACCCAAGGAAGTATGTTGGCTTGCTGTCAGGTTGCCTTCTGTCACCCTCTAACCAGTCTCTGGAGCTGGAAAGTTGCCCTTGCCTGTTTTATTTTGTTTTATTTGAGTTGTTCCTGAGGGTCAGGATGGTGTTGGTGCACATTGACGTATCACATAAACTCAGAGGCCTCCAAGTTCTCTGGGATCCATCACTGTCCCTCTTTGTGCTGGAATTTCCCTGCATGTTTGGGTGTAAGGACTGAAAGTGGGGCAGCCCAACAGGCCCAGCTGAGCTCTGTAATTGCAGGGTGACACTGGAGCTGTTAATCCATGGCATTACAAGTGACAGAGCCCTGCTTGGTGTCTTGGGGAGGAATATGAAGCTCTGTGCTGTGCCTAATGGGTTATGAAACCTGCTCCTGTTCCCTTCCCTGCAGAGGAAGCAGGAGCAGAAGGCTCCTGACAAGGATGCCATCCTCAAAGCCACTGCCAACCTGCCCGCCCGCAGCGCGGACCGCAGCGTGACCCACCACAACATGAGGGATGTAAGTGCTGCATCTCTGAACTCACTCACCCACAGCCCAACAGGCTGCTTTCTAGTTATTTATAATTATTTTTATATAATTCTCTTTTTTCTATAAGAGAAATTTAGATGTCTGTATGTATATTAAGTAGCTCAAAGTTCAGACACATGGTAGTAAAATACCATCCTAAATTATGATTTAAAACATTTTGTTTGTGCTTGGAAAAAGATCTGGAAAATGTGAAGATATGGAGTTTTATTTCTTCAATCTTAACTAATTCAGGGGTTTCCTATGGTTTATTTCCCTTCCTTGACCACTGCCCATGGGGTGTGGTGGAAATTGAAAGCAACTTTCTGCGCAGGAGCTTTTGCTTCCATGTAACGCTTCACAGGAAGGTCCCAGACCTCCTGAGAGACTAAACAATGAAAATCAAGCCCTAATAAAGCAACTTAGTGTCCAGAGGGCCAGGCTGCCGCTGTGTTACTAACAATAGATACATTAAGATTCAGTGATAGCTGGTGACTTCCTGTCTAAATGCTTTGACAGTTTCCTTTCTTGCAGTTCCAGACAGAACTCCGGAAGATTTTAGTGTCTCTCATAGAAGTTGCACAGAAACTGCTAGCACTGAACCCAGATGCAGTTGAACTATTTAAGAAGGCAAATGGTATGAACATATCTTTTAGAGTTGTTGGTTCAATGCTGGGAATTTCTTTTTGGATCATAGGAATGGGCTCAGAGTTAAGTTCAGACACTGATGTGGCAGCAAAGCTGCTGAAAACTTTGTAGCAAAAGTTTCACCTTATGGATAAAAATCATGGATATAAAAGGTCCCTTTGGGATGGGTGACAAGTTCTATTTAAAAATTATTAGTAGGGATGGCAAAGAATAGTTGAAAATTCACAAGGACGTGGTAAAATTAGGAGAGATGGTGGCTTTTGATCAGGTTGGCAGGAAATGCCCATCCTTGAGATCTGCAATGGCCACATCCAACTTAATTTCTAGAGAAATGCCTGATAGATCTTCAGTGAATCTCAGATATGTAATTGTGTGGAAATCCCATGGCCATGTGAGAGTTAGTGGGCTTTTGTTTGAGATCTTGAACACATCTGGGCAAAATCTTTGTCCTGGAAGAATCAATTTGAGCCAGAGTGAGCTGAGTGCAGCAAATTACATGATGAGGTGGCAAAGTGGGGGCAGAAACAAAAGAAGGGATGGGAGAGAGAATGGGGCTTGAACTTAACACATGCCTTTCCATTGACACAGGGGTTTATGTGAGGCTGGCATGAATGTGAGCTCTGTTTTGTTTGTGTGTGTGCAGCCATGCTGGATGAGGATGAGGAGGACAGGGTGGACGAGATCGCGCTGCGCCAGCTCACCGAGATGGGATTCCCAGAGAGCAGAGCTGTCAAAGCCCTCAGGCTGAACCAGTGAGTGGCCAGCACTGCCTGGCACTTCAACACAGATCTGCTTTAACACAAATTTGCATCTTTTTGGTCTCCTTATAGGGGTCACCTCAGTGGGGGCTGGAGAAAGCCTGAACTCCAAGAAGTGCTGCCTCAGGCACAGTGCAGGTGGTGCAGGGAAGGGGGATCGGGGCTGGATGTGCTCTGCAAGGTCTGGGGGTCACAGGGCTGCCAGGCTGGCACTGTTTTCAAGTATCAAACTCACATTTTCTTCAGCTTTCAAAGTCAGATTTTACAGAGGAAAGCCCATCCACACTGACCTTTCAGCTGTAGAAATATACTTTGTGCTGATCTTTAAAAAATTCCAAGAATATTGTGAAGTCCAGAGAACAACTGCAGTAAAGTAGGAGGTTATGTAGTTCTTCTTGTGCCCCAAGAACAGGCAGCTGTACTGCCTCTCTCCTCAGAGGCGTTTGTTAGGCCATTCTTGAAACATTTTGGTGATGGAGTCCACAACATATTCCAACCACACTTTTCCAGTCTCTCAGGAAGACTTTCTCCCCTGCTGTCCTGCAGATTTCATATTGTAACAGAAAAGCCAAATAGGCAAAGGCTTTGAATGAATATGCAGTAATTCCTGTGTGGCAAATGGAATGACACATTCCTTGCACTGTTGTTATCTTGGCTCTTTCTGCCTGTTGGGGAGAGGTGTTTGGGAGCTCTGAGGCTCCCTTAGCTGGAGCAGTGACACTGCACAGGAAATTATTGTGTCACCCTATGGTGTTGTACCCCCCTGTCCCTGAGGAACAGAGCCCTTGGCACCTGAGATGTGACTCCAGTACAGATTTGGAACATGCTTTGCTGGCAGTTCTGTCCACAGCTGCAAACAGCCAGAGCTTCTTTGGGAAAGTCAGCAGATGCTGCAGAGTGAGGTGACCCCCTCAGAAATGCCTTTCAGAATCTGGGTTGCAGATCCAAGCTGCACTTGGAGCCTCTCTTTTCCCAGATTCAGAGACAATTCTGGATGCCCAGAGAACTGAGGTGTTTCGTTTACTCCAAAACTTTCTTTATGAGTTTTCAGGTGCTAATTAAGCTGCAGGTTGATCCAGCATGGGGATAAATGAGTGCACATGGAGGTGGCTGCACATCCTCAGTGCTGTTCCCATGTTTTGCAGCATGTCTGTGACCCAGGCCATGGAATGGTTGATAGAACACGCTGATGACCCTTCTGTGGATGCTCCTCTGCCAGGTGCTGCTCCTGCAGAAGCCCCTGCAGAAGCCCCAGCTGAAGGTGCTGCCTCCTCTGCTGAGGCAGCTGCAGGGCCCAGCTCTGAGGAGGGCGGGGAGGAGGCCAAGGATGAGCTGACTGAAATCTTCAAAAAGATCCGCAGGAAAAGAGAATTTCGTCCAGACCCACGGGTGGGTGCTGCTTATCCCTGTGGGGCTTGTGGGACTGGGAGGGATTTTATGGGCACCATGAAATCCAAATGTTTCAAATGGGACCTCTGTGTAGATGGGTGTTGTGCTGGCTTGGCAGTGTTTCAGTGAGGTGTTCAGGGAGTGTTTAAATTCAGGGATTTTACCTCAGGAATGCATCACTGCCTGGCATAGCAGGATCTACATGAAAAGCACTGTAACTTCTGCACCTGGAAACTCTCTGAGGGGACTGACATGAGCTCCAGACCCCTGGCATTGCTGTTTTCACTGCAGCCTGGGAAGGAAGGGTGGCAGGACAGGAGTACATCCTTTGGCTGTAGAAAAGGCTGGATGGGGTCAGAAAACCCAAGTGTCCCTGCTCCTGGCAGGGAGTTGGAGCTGGATGATCTCTAAAGTCTGTTCCAACCCAAACCATTCCATGGTTCTGTGGAAAGGACAGAAGGACATTATTGTTTTAGGGAACAAGGCAAAGTGCCACCAGCAGGTTGAGTCTTGCAGCAAGGACAGAAGTTGCCCTTTGTTCAGAGCACAGCATTACCTGCAGTGGGAATGTGTTGTTCTCCCACTGGGAGCACACCAGGAGGGGCTCTGGGGCACCTTGGGTTCACAACTGGCTGCTCTGAGATCTGGGTTAAGAGCTGCAAATGTGTTTGATAGCCTGGGTGCAGTTTCTAAACAATGAAACATTCTGGTGCCATTATCTGGTATGTTTGTCTGAATCACACTCACCAGCAGTGTAATAAATCTGGGAAGTGAAATTAAATGGGGTGAAAGAACCACAAATGCACATCAAGGCTGATCTCTCAGTGAGATGTGAACAAGAGCTTTGTGACAGGAGAGGAGCTCCAAAATGAGGAGTTTTCCCTCATTTTCCTTCTCTTTTCTGCCCCAGGTACATTTGCTCTTTGCCTTGCATTCAGCTTCCAGTGTTGAGGGTAGGATCTACCTTCACTCCTAAGATTTTTTTGTTCTTCCACAATAAAGACCCTTTTAATATAGAATATTGAAAACTTTGTTAATGAAATAACTCAGTGCTCTGCATGTGGAGATAATGAGGGGGTTTTACCACACGAAAAGCTGTGCACAAGAGGTGAAGGGATATGACTGCTCTCATTTCTGATCTAAATGTAAAATTTATTAAGCTGTGGGGTTCTGCTCTAGGCTGTCATTGCCCTGATGGAGATGGGATTTGATGAAAAGGAAGTGGTGGATGCACTCAGAGTGAACAACAACCAGCAAAATGCAGCTGTGAGTACAACATCCTTCCTGCTTCTTCCTGCTCCAAGGGTCTGTCCCCCTGATGCTTCTCTTCCTTGGCTGGATCATGTTTTGATCTGTCAGACAGTGAACTCCTGCTGAGGATTCAGGAGCACAAATTCTGTGTCCCCTTGAAATTGGATACACAACTGGAATGACTGCAAAGGGTCTGGACTCCTCTGAGAGCTCAGGGTCTGCCAGGCTGAGGCTGGGCTGTCAAAAAGCCTTTGAGAAACTCCCTCCCCACAGTGTGAGATTGTGCTGTCATAGGAAGGAGAAGATATTCCCAAGAATAACTGGTTTAGGACAGGAGTCAATGATCCAGGATGGATTCAAGCCATGTAATGTGTAAATTACCATTTGGCAGCAATGCTCCCACAGTTTCTGGAATCAGAAAACAAGAAGTTTTTCCAAGATTGATTAATCCCCTGCTGTATATTAAGGATAATTTTGTGGACACAGCTGGCAGCCAGGGAAGCCTCTCTTCAATATCCAGTGCTGGCTGCTGTTGGAGAGAGGATATTGGGTTGGATGGCACAAATGAATGTGTGAAAAGAAATGTACAGCTCAGGCTTTAACTGGGAGAGGGAAAAGTATTTATAAAATGCCACATTAGCAAAACTTTTGAGTAGAGCCACTTTGGTCCTAATGAAATGTGATGTGCCTGCTGATTTCTTTCAGTGTGAGTGGCTGCTGGGAGACAGAAAACCTTCTCCAGAGGACTTAGATAAGGGCATTGACACCAACAGCCCTCTCTTCCAAGCCATCTTAGAAAACCCAGTGGTACAATTAGGGCTCACCAACCCTAAAACTCTACTAGGTAAGTGCTGTGTGGGTTCCTGCTGGGTTTGCCAGGAAATCCAAGCAGAGGTGATGGTGACAGCCCCTCTGAGCCTGTTCCTCCCTTGCAGCTCTGCTGTTTGTTTGCTCCATCCTGCAGCTCAGCTGAGCCCAGAGCAGGCCTGGGGGCTGTTCCAGGAGTGGCTGTAATTCCCCAGGATTACACTTGCTGAACTCAGAACTTGGGTAGCTGCTGGCTGCAGTGCTTTGTGGATTTAGGAGACCTTTTGTGTGCCCCCTTTGGCCACGAGGGGAAAAATCAGGAATGTCTGTCTAGAACTCTGATTATTTCACAGAAAAAACAAGGCTGTGCAGCTCCCTGTGTGTGAGGCCTGATCACTGGGACAGAAGGCAACTTGTGGAAAAATAACCCAACAAGAAGGTTGAGCTAAGGCTTTGCCTATCAAAATGGAGATAAAATGGGAAAACATCCTTCCCCTTGCTTGAGTTTGAGCTCTGTGGTAAAGTCTGTGTGCTCAGGGTCAGAAAGGCTGTGTGTGCCCAGCTGAGGAGACTGACAGAGCCCCAAATCCCTGAGGAATTGTTCTTTTTGACAACACAGAACAATGACTGGCTCTGCCCAGTAGTTATAAAAAGTTTTGCATTTAATCTTTGGCTTCAAAACTTATTTGAAGCAATGCTTTTAAATGTGCACAGCTCATTCAAGAGAGCCTTTAAAAACACTACTTTAAATGTAATTGGGAGAGTTTGCAAGCCTTTAAATAATTCAAGAGCAGAACCTTCCCACTCTTGATTTCTGAACAAATGGTCTCTTCATTTCCAACAGGGGTTCCACACTGCAGCTCAGAATATAAATAGAAAATGAAATGCCATTATAGGAGCTCATGGAGCTTGGATGAACATCAGAGAATAAATTCCTCATGATACATCTGCAAATTGCTTATGTCACAGGTTTTAATAATGAGGGTTTGCATTTAATGACCTCCTTACAGAATATTGATAAATCTTTAGTTTTAAGCTTGTGAGTCTGTGTTAAAGAAAATAGTTCAAGTGCTGAAAGGGGAGATCGGGGTTTTATTTTGGGCTTTCCTGGAGGCAAGTTGCATGACCTTGAGCAAGGTATTAATGAGGAGCCTTTCAGAGGTGCTGGGCACTTCCAGCTCCCACTAATGGCCCTTGAGCTTTGTGCCCTGACACTCCTGGGAAAATCAACCCTGACCTTGGGCCAGGCTCTTACAACACTGACCTTTTGGTGAGTGTGCAGCTGCTTTTTTTGTCCCATTCTGTGATGACTGGCTCCACATGTCCAGGAGCCCAACTCAGTGGCTGTCCAAGGGCTTAAATCAGTGCCTGGCCCATTCCTCTGCCAGATTGGCAGCTCAGCTCTTGCAGTGGCTGCCTGGTTCCTTCAGCATGAATAGAAAAGTCAAAACTAGAAACAGTCAAAGAAAACAACAGAAAGGCAAACAAACAGCAAAGCTTATTGTAAAGACTGAATATTAAATATTTGGACCAGTTAGCACAGGGAACAGACAAGGGGTGATAGTGCTTTCCATGAACTGTCTTGGTTAAGTACCACGGAGGAAAAGGTGCAAGAAATCCAGGCTGGGATGTGGAAAAACTTTGGTCAGAGGAATGGAGCTGCAGGAGAGTGTTCAGGAATGGATAAATTCCATGGCATGATCTGGAGACTGAGGCCTGGACGCATTTATTAAGGCTTTACCTTTTCAGCCACATTTATTAAGGCTTTACCTTTTCAGCCTCATGTCCTTGAGGGTTTGTGGGCTGGCCTGTAATCCAGGCTGAGCATTTAATCACTGTCTGCAGTGAGTTCAGTGCTGAGAAGGGAGGAAAGCACAAAGCCTGTGCCACCATCCCAGGCTCTGCACCCTTGGGAATGCCCAACGTGCATCCCCACCATTCCTGGGCACTGCCTTGGAGCTGCAGCTATTCCTCACTGCCCTTGAAACCTCCCAAGGTTTTAGGACTAACAGTTTGCAATCCCTTTTTCTTGGCAGCCTTCGAGGATATGCTTGAAAACCCCTTGAACAGCACTCAGTGGATGAACGATCCCGAGACGGGGCCGGTGATGTTACAGATCTCCCGAATCTTCCAGACACTGAACCGCACGTAGAGGGAGCTGCCAGTGCACTGTGCCACCTCCCCCTGGCCTCACTCCCCCTCCACCTCCTCAGGAAGCTGCCTGGATGCTTGGGAAGGGGTGGAGGGAAGGGAGGGAAGGGGTGGAGGGAAGGGAGGGAAGGGGGAAATCCTGGCTGGAGGGGTCTCTCACACAAGAGAGTTCGTAGTTACGGCCAACAGGAGTGAGTTGCCTTGTGGATTTAGTGTTAGTGGAAGAGGTTTGAGGATTTGTTCATGTTTTCAGGTATTAGGTTTAAAATAAAGTATATATATTAAAAAAAAATAGGAAAAAGGTTTTGTGAAAACATTTAAGAATCTGATTGTTGGAAAGAAATACTGCTCGTTCAAAAGGCCTGTGACAGTTTTCTGGCCAGTTTTGCTAGGATCTGGCTGGTGTTTACAAAAGGTCACTGACCACTAGCATAGGATATTAATCATCTCCATACAGTATTAATTTATAGCTCTTATCAAATTGCAAAACTGCTTTTTAAAAAAAAAAAAATTGATTCTTAGGAAATGTTTTTTAAAAGCCCAAATCTTGGGAAAGCAAGCACATTTCTATCCAAGCTTGTTTATCTGGCATTCTAATTTAAGCAGAATCATTCAGAGATGGAATTCTAATAAATAGCATTACTTTTTCCTATTTATTTGCTGCGTTAGTGTTGTTGCAGTCCCACTGGGGTTGTACTTGCAGGAGGTTCTCTGTCAGGTACCATAAAGGTGCAGGATCTTTTTCACCACAGAATTCACCACATCAAGACTTGGATTCCCAAGTGGCTGCAACTCCTAAGCTCACACTCTGCCATATCCCATTGCAAGGAGGGATATGTTCACACAGTGGTTTTTTTTCCTATTTTTATGTGCACAGTTTTGGCAAGGGGCTTGTGGGGGTTTTATTCTGTTTACAAAAAAAAGCAGCTGAATTGCATGGGGGGTTTGCTGGGGTTCTGTAAAGCAGCAGAACCACACAGGTTTTTATCTTGTTTAAGGTGTTTAAAGCACGCTTGCAATTGCTATCTTTGAGTTAGAAGTGGGGTTTTCTTTATCCTTTTTTTTACCATGGTCATACCAAGAATGTCAGGCTGGGTCTTTCCTATTTTGCCAGAAGACTGACTTGAGATTTCAGAGAGGAATTCTGAGCTATTAACAGCAGAACTCACTGTGAATATCCAGCTGAACTCACTGTGAATATCCAGCTGGTGTTTATGATTGGGCTCTGCAGGTGTTACTTTTTTAGCAGTCTGCTAAAAAAAGGAGTTTATTTTTCAACTTAGTGCAACATGATTTACATCTGTCATCATCCCTGCCATGCCTTGTGCTTCACAGCCCTGCAGGAAAGGCAGAAGAGGCAAATCTTGCAGAGAAAGCAGGTGGAGACCCTGTGCTTAAACAGCACAAAGGTGTCCTGTCAGACAGGGAGATCCTGAGCAAGTCACCTCGGAGCTGTGGGAGGGATTTAGGTGCAGTTGGGTTTTTTTAAACAAAAATGCAGCAAGATGCAACCCGAAACCCTACAACAAGTTTTGGCCTGAACTTGGCATCTGCTCTGTGCTGTTATGCAGCTGAGGCACTGAAGTTGCCAATTTCTCATAATTAATATGAAGGGTGGGGAAATCAAAACAGCCTGAGATTTTATCTTGTCTTACTATCCCAGGATTCTTTTATTTTTTTTTTTATTTTGTAATTTCATATTAAGCTTTACTGTTGATGACTGCTGAAATATTTACTTCTACATTTAGAAATTCCAAGCTTTATAGAGATGTTCATTCTGTTCAAATTGGACAGTAAAACCATTTTTGTGGGCTCTTGCTAAGAATAGACTGACATGACATGAAATTATAACCTTGTCCTGTAACTGAAGCCAGGAGCCTGATCCTGCACCCCAGTGAGCTCAGCACAGCTACTCATGAGTAGCTGTGACTGAATATTGTGGTCTTATAAAAGGTTTTGATTATTTAATCCTTTTTTTTTTTGCTTACTCCTGAAGCTTTTTACCTGTAATAATACCAGAAGACTCTTTTACTTGAAGCTCTTAATGGTAGAGGGAAATGTCCCTCTCTACAGTCAGGATTGTGGTTAATATTCCTTTTAATGAGTGTTTTTAGAAGGCAAAGTTGGGAAAAGCTACCCTGTAGTTTGGTGGGAGGTTTTTTGGCTTCTGAATGGATAAGGAGAGGTTCAGAATGAGCAAACAGATCCTTTGGGGCAGTTGTGGCCCTTGAAGAATGTAAAGGCTTGGGAAATGCTGGGTTTGGTTTCAGGAGGCCATGGTTGGACTGCAGAGCTCAGAGGGATGGAAGTGCTCAGAATGGCAGCACCCCTCAGTGCCACTGAGCTGTTATAAAGGGTGGGGAAAAGCACCAGTAAAACAGATTATCCCGATGTGATAGGAGGTGAGAATGCCCAGGTTCAGCAGCAGCAGCTGGGAGACCCTAGAGATAAAGGAATTCTGCATTTTAGGGTGCTGGGAGGCTTGAGAAGATGTGGTTATTTCTGGATTTTGTTATTCCAGAGCTCAGCACTTCCACAGCTGAGGTGTTGTTTGGGGTGGCTTTAACAGAGCCCTGCTTGGCTTGTGAGAACTGAGGTTTGCAGTGGCCAAAAGCTGAAGGAGACCAGAATTTGGGAGGTGTGGTGTTTGCAGCAAGGCCCAGGAGTTGATTTAAACCCAGCAAAAACTGCCCTGATGAGGTTGAAGGAATTGGTCCAGAATCAGTGGTGCTGGGGTGTGAATTACAGCAGGGGCTGTGTCCCAGCACCCCAGGGCTGGGATTGCTGTTCATCCCAGAAAATGCAGAGGGGAGCTGAGTCCCCTGTGCTTGGAAAGGCACAGATTGGCCCAGGTTTTAGAAAACCTGCAAAAGCTGAGGTGTCAGCACTCTGGAGCTGGAAGGTGCAGCCATGGGGCCCAGGGAATGTGTGAGGCTTTGCCTGGTGAGGAGCTGTGCTGTCCCTGGGTGCAGGACTGGGGGATCTGCTCTGAGGTCAGTGAGAGATCCCTGAACACACAGGAAAGATTTTTGTTCAATAAAACCAGCAGGTTTTGGGAGGAAGAACTGCTCCCAGCAGTGAGGATTTACAGGCTCAGGTCCTGTGCTTGCACCTCAGGTGTTCAAGTTCCAACTAGCACAGACATGTCAGAGTTAATTTTCTCTAAACATGGTCAAGAGAAAATTATTGGAAGCCTGGCAGATGGAGCAGGAAAGGGATGGGGTGGTGGGTGACTAATAGTGTGATTCTTACAGTTCCTGCTCTTTGCCCCACTGGTAGCCAGACAATCTTGTACTTTTTGATGTTGCAGGCCTCTTGCAAGTAGCCAGCTATTTATTGAAATATATCTTATAATTGTGTCACCAAAACACTGATATTTTTAATGGCAATGTATTACATGGAAGTTTGTTCTCAGGGCTTCATATTTATACTCCTTTTTTAGGGGGATGCATTTAAAGGGATGTATTTGGAAAATAGGCCAGTGGCTACTTTACAGCTTGGACCTTGATTGTCCTGACCTGTGAGCCTGAGCTGGTGTAACTCTCCTGCTGAACCTCTGTCCCTGCTCCAGCCCAAAGAATCTGCCATTCCTCCTCTCCTGGTGGGCAGGGATGTGAGTCTTCCTTTGGGATTGCTGCATCCCTGCATGGGAATGGTCACACAGGATCACCCTGCTGGGCTTTGCTCCATCTCAAGGACGTTTGTGCTGTCCGTGCAGCTGCAGAATGGACTTGCACCGTTCCCAAAGCAGCCATCAGGGCTCTCCTCCTCTGGGAAGGTGGGAGCTTCTCTCTGCACGAGTTCCAAGCAGCTCGTGGCTGCTTCTTGGCAGCCCCTGTCACAGACCTGACCCAAAGCTTGACGCAGCCCTGCCCCTTTCTTTCCTCCTCTCCTGGAACCAAACTTCCATTTCAGAGATTGATTTTCGTATCCAAGTAACTCTTTAGTGGTTCTTGAAATCCTTTTTAGTTAGGACTGTTACAATTACCTTTTTTTAGGTGTTCACACCAAAACAAGCATTGCACCAAACGAATGTATAGCGACACTGTCAGCAAACATTGCCTGGGGAAGGGGCACAGGTTACTGTGAGCTCTGCTCCAGGGGCACAGGGTACTGTGAGCTCTGCTCCAGGGGCAGTTTTCCCAAAGGCTTGTGCGCAGGATAGCCAGTGTTTCATCCAAAGGAACCATCCTGGTTTTCTACTTTTAATAATAAATACCATTTTTGTTAACCAACAGAACAGCTTCCAGCTGGTATTTCCATCCAACTGAGAGTCCTGGAGCTTTGGGGCTGGAGATCCTGCCTGGATCCCCCTGTCTGAGCCAGCTCCCCCTTGGAAGGGTTTGTGCTGGCTGTGGCAGGGCTGTGGGGGGCAGTCCCCTCCTCCCTGCACTGGGTGTTACATCCATGTGAATGTTCTCGTGGTGGTTCTCGCCTCCATCCCCACATCCTGTGTAGCAGAAGGGTTTTTTTAAGGACCTCTTGCCCTAGATTTGAAGATCTTCAATGCAGATCCTGTTTGCAGCATGTGAACTTCAGTAAATGTAAATGCATTAAATTCTTACTGAATTTGGGTATAGTTTTATATCGAGCTCTGGGGAGAGGGAGGAAATTGGATCACGTTTTAAACGAAGCCCCACAAACCCAAATGTCTCTGTTGCAGCAGGTAACAGAGGCCTGTAGAGATTTTTAATTTGCATATTTTTATCATGGCTTAATGAACTGTACACGAATGTGATTTGCTACCCAGCACTTCCCACAAGGCAGCACCAGTAAAATTACATTGCAAGGTACTGACTTCACATTTTCTCATTTCACCTGTGTATACAGCAATTAGGTACTGCATAGGATAACTTTGATCGGCTCTGATGCCGGTGTGTGGCATGCACAGCTCTTCCTAAGGTGTAACATTACTTTTCTGAAGCTTAAACTAGGGCAGACATCCCTGAGCCTGTGGAATTCAGGATTCATTCTGGCCACGCTCGCGTGGGTCGCTGACCCCTCCCTGAGCAGGAAAACCAGCAGGATTTGCTCCCTGCAGAAATCCTCCAGGCCAAAAGCAAGGAATGCTGCTAATTTGTGATCATTTGAAGCAGTTGCTGTTCTGAAATATATTCCTGGAAGTCAGGGAGGTGTTGGCAAAGCCAGACCTGTTCAGCCTGGAATTGTTTTGTGTGGAGATGTGGAACCCATGGCCGGGGCTGGAATGAATGCTGAGGCTTTAAACCTGCTCACACATAACCCCAGACACTGATGTTGTGTGTGCTGTACATTTATAATATATCTTCAAAATAAAGTTTTTTGATTTATTACAAGGCGTCTGGAACCATCATTTGCAGGAGCAGCAAAGGTTTGTGGATCCACGTTGTCAATGTTCCTTGTACCTGCATGTTTTGCACCTGGAAGGTATTTCTCTATTTTTCAGGAAAAGTTGCACTTGGGGAGATTGATTGTAAGGGCTTTGTGAAACACGATCTGGTGATCCCCTGGGATGTTCCAATGCCACTGAAGATGGATTTATCTTGACAGTTGTTGAATGACAAATTGAAATCTTTTCTTTCCCAACAAGGGAACCCTCATTAAGGAAATCAGCTCCAGCAAGCAGCAGCTGGTGGGATGCAGCAACTTGCACATGGCGTAACCAAAATTCCCATCTGGCTGTCGTGGTGCCAGCGCTGCTGGGGAAGATTGGGAAGCACTTCCAAG
This sequence comes from Ammospiza caudacuta, assembly GCF_027887145.1. Classification (NCBI taxonomy): domain Eukaryota; kingdom Metazoa; phylum Chordata; class Aves; order Passeriformes; family Passerellidae; genus Ammospiza; species Ammospiza caudacuta. The sequence continues at coordinate 2,262,369 of NC_080613.1, read as the reverse complement.
CCTTGGCCCTTTCTGTGGTGCCTTGGAGGTAACTGATGGGGGTGTAAATATGTGAGTTTATTTCTGTAAAGGGGAGAGAATCTGTAGAGTTCATTTGGGGTTTTTTAATTAATTAGCATTTTCTTCCACGTTCAGAGCAAGGAACCTGCCTGTTTATTTAGCAGCTACTGAGGAGTTCAGAGTGATTTTCATTGTGTCCCATGAGAGATGGAGGATTTGAGTGTGAAACATCAAAATGCTCCTTGTTCAGATCACGTTGTTAAATGTGGTGCTGTTAAATGCAGGTGTTTGTGGTGTCAGGCCCTAACTCAGGTTTGCTGTAATGCACAGCACAGCAGCAGGACAATTCAAAGGTTTGGCTCTCCACTAATTTACAATTAAAACAAAAAAAAATTACCTTAAAGCAGCTTGGGGATGTATCATTAGATAATGACACTTGTGAACCTGAACTTGTACAGCAGGTCTGGGCAGAGATCCACACCTTAAAGATGAAGAGGTGCTGCTGTGTGAGTGACAGGAGGGGCTGGAGCTGGCGTGTGTTTGGCAGCTCCTGGAGCGCCCTCGGCGCAGGGACGTGTCCCGGGGTGCTCCAGCAGGGATCAGCAGCAGCTCCAGCCCAGGAGCCGCCTCCAGCAGGGCCCAAATCCATCACAAAGGGTGGGAAGGGAAGCACAGGGTGCACTGGGCTGTGGAGAAGCAGCTTGGTGTTGGCAAGGTGAGCCATTGCTGACTGCACAGCGGTGTGGCAAGAGTGGTTCCCAGTGCTCCATGGGCGCTGTGCTGGTGCCATCCCAGGGCTGGGCTGGGTTTTCTCCTTCCCTGTGTTCATTCTCTCCCATGAATTCATGGTCATGGTCAACATTGCCTCTTAAAAAGGAGCAGAATATTATACAATTACCCATCAACTCCTCTGGACAGGGTTCCAGAAACTGCCCAGAGAAGCTGTGGCTGCCCCATTCCTGGAAGTGTTCAAGGCCAGGTTGGATGGGGCTTGGAGCAACCTGGTCTGGTGGCAGGGAGTGGAACAAGATGCTCTGTAAGGTCCCTTCCAATCCAAACCATTCTGTGCCTGTGAAACAGATGGAAGCAGCAGATGCTTCCCCTGGGAGCTCCTGTGCCCTGACAGCCCAGTGAGCTCAGGCCAGGCTGCCATCCCCTTGGTGACAATCCTGTCATGTGCTCTCTGCTTGATCATGCCTTTCTTTAGAATTGATTTTATTATAAGAGGAACTGGCCAAAGGAACAGCAGCTCTGGAGGCTGCTGGGGATGGTTTGGTATAGGGAAATTGAGTTTGGAGCAGAATTAAGGGAGAAAATACTTTCTCTTTCAAAAGCTTTCACTTCAACTGTAGGACTTGTGAGCTGGATGTGGGTCCTGGAAAATGGCTGGAAAGAGGGCAGGGCTGCAGTGTACGTGTGTGAGCTCAGTGTGAGTGCCAGTGAGTGTGACCTGGGCTGGGACACAGCCCGAGCCCTGCAGATCCAGTGTCACCAGGAATCTGGGCACTGCTGGGGCTGGGGGAGGGACTCCAGTAACTCGAGCTGTGCTGGACCAGACCACGCTGGACTGAAATAAACCTGGAGAGGTGACCAGCTCTGTGAGCCAGGGCTGTGATTCACATGCCTGGCAGAGAAGCTGGTGCCCAAATAAAAGGGCTGAGTTCAGAGCTGTGATGCCAGGGGGTCACTGCTGGCTCCAGCAGCGCATCCAGCTGTGGGCTGCAGGTGTGATGCAAACCCCTCGTGCTGGGGTCCTGCACCAACCCTGCACCCCAGGGTGCAGCACTGCAGCTTCCCCAGTGCCACAGAGAGAGTCCCAGCTCTCCAACAGGTTTTGTTACCCATCCATCAGCAGTTGCATAAGGAGCTCTCCCACTCTGGGAAGCAGTGTGGAGCAGGAGCTGGTTCAGCTCTGGGTGCAGGATGTGAGTGGTGGCTCTGGAGGCCTCACCCCTAATCCTGGTGAGGGCTGCTGGAGCCTTTGGGGCTGTGCAGGTGTGTGGCTGCTGCTGCACCCCAAGACTGAATTATTCATGGCAGACTTGCTGTGCTTATGCATCATGTGGTTTCTTGGTTCTTATGAGCTGTAGCTTGGGCATAAACCACATTTATGTAGCTGTGAACCTCTTTTTGCCCTCTGAGGAAGGGCTGCTCCTCAGGGAATCTGTGCCCGGGAGTCCTGAAGCCACAGCAGCTCCCACACACCCCAGGTTTGGTTGAATTATTTATTGAGCTCCTCCTCGATGTGGCTGTGCAGGTCAACCCCCGGGCTGTGCTGACCCTGCTGCTTCAGCCATGCACAACCTCAGCCCCTTCCTGCTGTGCAAGGGCTGGAGAGGAGTTTTGAACAACTCTCTGGATTTCTTGGCTGGGATGAGACTTTTTGCTCTGTCCCCATGGTCTTAGTGGGGTTGAGGAGCTGCTGGACCCCCAGAAGCCCCACATAGCTCCTCCATGAAGTGTGCAAGAGAGGGGAATAGTTCAGACCTTCAAAATCATCCTTCAGAGCACACCAGGTGGCTGTTGCCATGCTGTTGGATCTGTGTTGCAGCATCCCTGTTCCATCTGTGTTTCCCCCTAACAGGAGCTGGTTGCCAGGGTGCCTGGGATGAATCACGGGGTGCTCTCTGCCTGTACCCCCCTACTCCTGGCGTCCTCACAGACAGGCACTTAACTCCCCTGCTCCCACACACTGGGAACACTCACCAAAAAAAGAAAAAATGCACAGTTCCCCCTGAAATCTGTGCTTTAGCCTCCAGTGAACCTTCCCCATCCCTCTTTCCCCTTTCCTGTCAGCGACAAGCAGCACCCACTCCTGCCAGCCCCTTTTTTTCCCCCTGCAGCAGCCCTGGGCCTGGTGCAGCCCAATCCATAGGAGGTTTGAGGTGTTTCCATCCAGGCCAGGTGTCTGGCAGCAGGACAGAGCCCTGCCTGTTGGAGCTCTGGTGCTGCAGCTCTGGCAGCCTCAGTTTCCCTGGTGCCATCACTTCCCGGGCCGAGCAGTCCCTCAGATTCCCATGGGTTACCCTGGGCTGTATTTGTAGTTTGCTGGGCTAAAAATAAAATCCCCAAGTGTTGGGTTCCCTGATCCCAGCCTCATGAAAGGAGGGATGCCCAGGAGCCCCCAGGAGGGGTCTGGTGGGGAGTGTTGCCTGGGGCTGTGATGCCTTGGGGGCTGCTCCCATGGAGGGTTGATAAAAGTTTATTTTTTTGGAGATGATGTAGCTGCTGCATCACTGGCTGCTCTTGCTCAGCACAGAGCCTCGTGCAGGACTCTCATCCCACTAAAAATACTTCCTCTGCCTCATCAGGCTCAGTGTAACAGAGCCTGTGAGTGGAGGGATGGAGCCATCAGTGCTCCTGGCTGTGGCTACCAGATGGCACGTGAGGAAACCCCACATGGCCCAGCTCTGAGAAAATGTGCTGCCAGATCCCCCTGAAGAACCTCTGTATGTGCAGCATTGTTTGTGCTGGTGCTGAGCCCCCAGTGTGTGTGCCCAGCAAACATTCCTGCCTGCTCCTGACTGGTTTCCAGGCTTTGGTCCCTTTTCAGCTGCCACCATGCCGGACACAAGTGCTGGGCACGGCAGGGCAGCGTTCCAGAGGGAGGATGTGCAGGAGAAACGGGCCTGAACGTGAGGGGCTCAGTGCATCCCCTCTGAGGAGAGACCTTCACCCATTCCTGGTGCCAAGGGAAGCCAAAGTAAGTAATTTCTCAACTGTTTTCTTAATCTGGGGCATTGTGAGCAGAACTGAGGTCCAAGGGCAGTATGGGGGAGCAGGATCTCATCTGTCCCTCTGGCTCTGTCCCAGTCCCACCACGCCACCAGCACTGGGCACCTTTCAGAGCCGACGTTCTCCAGCATCTTCCCCCTCCTGACTCCGTGGCTCTCCTGCAAAAAAAAAACCAAAAAAGCCAAGATCCCGGTGTGGTACTGCCTTGCGGGGCTGCATCTGAACGCTTTCCCTGCACAAAACCTCGCAGCTTTAACCAAAAGCAAAGCGGGAATTTCTGCTGCCGGCATCGCCCCGCAGCCCCCGGCCCCCTCCTCCGCATGCCTGATGTCACTCGGCAGGAGCGTGAGTCAGCCGCAGTTGCCGTGGAGATGCCGGCGATGCCGGGGAGCGCAGCGCTGCCCCGCTGCCCCCAGCCCTGCCCGGGGAGCGCCGGGCACCGAGCCCCCCGGCGCTGAGCCCGGGCCGTGCCATGGGCTCCCATGCCACGGGGAGCTGCCCCGGGACCCCCGCGACCCCCGAGGCTGCGAGGATGGCGGCGGCGGGCGGCGGTGAGTGAGTGAGTGATGCTGCCGGGGATTCACCCGTGAGGGGCTGCTCCCGGGGGGCTTTGGGCGGTTCGGGGTCTCGGAGCTGCCGTGTGTCCGCCCGGCAGGACAGACAGCGGCACCAGTGCCCCAGCCCCGCGGACAGGGGCGTCCTTTGCAGCACCCCCTTCTCCACGTGCTCCTGGGGGTCTCATCACCCCGGTTCCAAGGCCAGCTGAGGGGTACGGGCTGCTCTCAGCCAGTTCTGAACCCCAGAGGGAATGGAGCCTGAGGCAGGGGGTGCTGGGCTGGCAGCAGCCTTGGCACGCGTGGGGAGCGGGCTGGGATGGCACAGCACGGGGCACCAGGGCTGGGATGGCACAGCATGATGGCACCAGCGCTGGGAAGGCACAGCATGGGGCACCAGGGCTGGGATGGCACAGCATGGGGCACCAGGGCTGGGAAGGCACAGCATGGGGCACCAGGGCTGGGATGGCACAGCGTGATGGCACCAGGGCCGTACAGCCCCACCCGTGTGGGCAGCACCCGCAGCCGGAGGCCCAAGTGGGCGGCTCTGTGGCTGGGGACAGAGGGGCCAGCCCTGTCACAGCAGGATGGGGCCATCACGAGCCGTGTTGTGTCCATCCCCAGGTACTGCTCATGGTGTTGTGGTCACTCTCCTTGCTCAGACCTATCCTGGTGTGGGGCTGTGTTCCTCCCACATCTCTGCCAACCTCTAAGGCCATTGGAAAGCGTTGTGGGGGGAATCTGGGGATGGGCACCCCAGGGCATGCAGGACCCCCTGTGTGCCCAGGTCTGCAGCAGGGATGGACACACCGTGTGCCCCTGGGCTTTGCCATCCCTGCCAGGGGTGTGGGGACCAGGCTGGCCACTGCCCACCCCTCTCCTGGATCCTGATCTGAGCTCCATCAGCCAGAGCTCACTGCCAGGGGATCAGAGGCTCTGGCATGGTTTGCTTTCCTGCTCGGTGTCTCAATTTTACAGTCGTCAAGTTCATGCTGTAAATAAGACCTGGATGAGCAGGATGGAGATGTTTCAATCCCTCTGACTAATTTGTACATTCCCATATTTGTCTGGCTGCAGATTTAAGAGTGTTGGAGCATGTGCAAGCTGGCTGGGGCCCAAGCGGGTGAGGAGGGCAGTGTTTGCCTTGGCACCTCCCTGCAGGCAGGGCAGGAGGGAACAGGGCTGCCAGGTGAAGCCTTTGGCTGTGGCACAGAGCTGGCAGCAAGGGAAACTGGAAGCTGCATCCCACCAGAAAACCAGGAGCTAAAAATACTGAACGGGAATGAGGCAAAATGCAGTGGGAAGCCACTGCCCACCCCCGCCAGACCTGCTGTGGGGGAATTAGAGGAGCTTTCATTTGCTTTTGAGGCTGTTTTTGCTGGACTGAAGCACATCACCCAGAGCGAATTTCTGTGCTGGCCCCAGGTTTATATTTGTGGAGGAACAAGCCTTGAAATCCAGAAATGGCAGCCCTGTCCTCAAAATACCCTCTGTATTGCAGGACCATAGCTCAAATCTGCCACAGGGAATGGGAAGTGCTGGGTCAGGTACATCCCTCCCGTGGCTGGGATGGATTTTCCAGGTCCTGGCAGGCAGTGTTTGCCTCTGTGCATCCCCTGGGGGACCTGGAACAAGGCAGCCCTGGATTTGTTCCCTCCCTCTGTGCAATGGATGTAGAACATTTTGGTAAAATCACCATGTTGTAACCTTTTTGGAAAGGGTTGGCTGAGTTGGCTGTGGATTCCCAAAGGTAATGCTTAGCAGGGGATCAGGATGTTGTTTTTGAGGATAACCACGTGCCAGCTCATGGCAAGAGGAGGGCTCTGTGCCATGCTGATGGATGCCAGGCTATTCCTGTGCCAGGGATTTGTACTGCTCCACAATCCCAATGGCATTTATTGGGATGGTGATGCTGAGTATGTTCCATTTTGCTCTGGGCTCTTGCACCTTGCACAGCCAGGAGCAGGGGAAAGATGTTGTATATTGTAATACAATTATTTTTTCCTTTTTTTTTTTTTTTTCTCCTGTCTTTCACTTATTCATTAATTTCCTGTAATGTTTAAGTGGTGAAAAAGTTAGTGATAAGTCATTCTGTCTTTGCATAGTTGTACAGTTGTGGTAAATATAGTTTTACTCAAAATGTCCTTAGGAAAAAAATGCATTTTAGAAAGGAATCATCTGGGGAAAAAAATCAACAGTCCCCATTGAAACTGATTTGTTTGAGCACTACCCAAATGTAGTTGCTAAAAGTGGTTTAATGAATATAAAGATACATAGAAAGATAGAAAAATCTCATTTGCTCATTAATTAGATCATAACAACACTCAGAACCCTTTCAGCACTCACCCAGCTCGTCCCTGGGGTCTCTCTGCTTGGGGTTGCCTGAGGAATGACAAGGCATGGTGGGATGAGACTCCCAGGAGAACCTGCTGGGCTTGAGTGCTATTGACCCATTATCCTCCTAAACATAGTCCAGGGACTTTAAAAATAAATAATCTCATGGATAAAAATATCTCACAGATGAAACCCCCTCCTGTTATTGATGCGGGCACTCAGAACCCACCAGCAGCGCTTCTAGAGCTGTAATTGCTGGAGGTAACCCGAGGCCTGGGGATGGAGCATCCCAGAGCTGGGGAAGGAAGCTCTGGCTCCCAGCAAGGAAGGCAGGCAGGGTGAGCTGTCACCCCTCCCTCTGCCAGCTCTTCCCCCTGGCAATAACAGAGTCATTAATTAATGTTTGCACAGCACTTTGAAGATAAGTGCTGAACACAAGTATTCTTTTATATGTGATGGGGCTTGTCCCTGGCTGGGGGAAGCCCCTCTGTGTGAGGAGCAGAGCTGCCTGTGCTCCCTGCCCATCCCATTTCTGGGGTTTGATACACATCAAACACTCCAAGCAGCGGAAAAAGAAATGAATCTGAATAACTTGTTGCACTCATCAGCATAACAGCTGAGTTGCATATACATCACCTTTGGAATAACACGAAAGCATGAATGAAATAGAGCCCTACTACCTGCACTTCATTTGTTTTCTTTATTTACATGAAAAATGCTGCTCGTTGCCTGTGGTTCCCTGGTGCACAAGGCCTTGCCACTGCATATTCCTGCCGAGCCACAGGAGTGGAGATAAGGAGCTGCTGACAGCGGCGCTGTGCCTCAGAAACGTTCCCGTGCTGCTGGGAATGGCACTGAAGTGACGCTGCCATTACCAGGAATAATGTCCTGCTCTCTGCTCCCCGAGGCTGCCTCCCTGATGGGCTGTCACAGGAAACTACTTTGTACAAGGGAGGAAAAGACACGTGGAGCTGTCAGAGCAGCGAGAGCATGAGGAGGCTGCCAGCCCTCCCACTCCCCCTCGTGTGATGGGACCCAGGCTCCTGTCAGTCAGGAGATGTTTCAAATGTCTTCTTGACCACATCTCCTTTTCTTTCTGGAATTTCTAGTAAGATGTAACTTTTGTTTTGATCTCTGTGGTATGTTTAGGATACCAAATCTTATGGGCAGAGAGGAGACAGACCCCAGGCCGTGCCAGCGCTGGCCCCACGCTGTGACCTCGGGCTGTGCCCAGGCTCTAAGTCAATCCTGGCTGGGGATATTAAGTGCTCAGCACCGGGGCAAACGAGGCCCTGCAGAACTAAGCACAGGCAAGCAGCTACAGCAGGGTTCAAAATTAGTCCAGGCTGAAAATAGGGCCCTGAGGAGAGAGCTGCAAGCAGCCAGGGCTGTGAGTGAGCATGAGCTGCTCGCTGCTCTGCTGGGGCCATCCCCAGCTCTCATGGCTGTCTTGGAAATTTTGCAAGGATAAAAGATAGAAATGTTCATTCATCTGAGTGTTTTCTCTCCCTGCTCTGCAGAGCACAGGCAGCAGATGTTGGGCAAGACTGAAGGCAAAAAATCTCTTCCCAGAGAGAGCCACATGCCTTTATTGGCTGCTGAGGACAAGCTGTGGCTGCCCATCCTTGGAAATGTTCCAGGTCAGGTTGGATGGGGCGTGGAGAAACCTGGGATAGTGGAAGGTGTCCCTCCCACTGCAGGGGTTTGGAACAAAATGATCTTTTAAGGTCCTTTCCAACCCAAACCATTCTTCTTCTACATAACCAGGACCTATCTTCAGCCTGTAAGTCCCAGGCCACAGCACATTTATATTTTTACACAAGATACATTTTTTTACAGCATTAATTTAGATCTGTCCTTGGGGACATCAGGTATTCTGGGAACTGATATTCTCATTCTATTTGTAGTCTCTCAATACTGATAATTGAAACGAGGTGGAAGAAACCAAAATCCCAGGCTTTTATCCAGAAAACAAGCACAAGGGTCCAGCTTTGCTACCTGCAGTGAGTGTCATATTCATGAGTGAATATGGTGATTTCTCAAAGGCATTGCCTGCCAGTAATTAACCTCAGAGCTCTGCTGGAAGACAAGCTGTGTCAGTTCACGTGTATACCCACTCAGAGCGTGAGGAATCCAGGAGACTAATAGGAAAATTATTTCATGTACAAAAGCAATGTATTACCATCTTCCAGAAGAAAAGCCTTGGAGCACAGAAAGGAACAAGCAGCACGCAAATTACAGATGAATTTGCTGCTGCTGAATATGGGAGAGTCATTTATTTTCTCATGGAAAAGGCAAACACACTCAGCAATGCACTGGTGACCCTCCCACTTTAAATGCAGGCTTTTTATCTCCAGGACAAGTTTGAGGACGCTGGTGTGGGATGATGCCGAGTTCTTGACAAACCACTTCATCATCACCCAGAAAGTTTCCCAAAACATCAGTTTTGGCTTCCACTTAAGGACATGCAAATGGCCTCAATAGCAGAGTTTGAGGGAATTACCACAGAGGAAGAAGTGGCAGCACATTCCACACAGACTGGAAGAGGTGCAGAGAGGAGAAAAAGGGGCAGAGCAAGAGGGAATTCCAAGGCCAGGATCCTCTGGGCAGCCGAGGCCTGGGAAAGGAGAGCGCTCCCCTTTGTACTTTTTCCGTTTTTTTATTCCAAGAGTTTCAGGAGTTGCGGTGATACTGGCTTGGTTTTGTGAGGGTTTTCTGTCACCTTCCTAGAGCATATTTTTGCTCCTGGTAAGTTTAACAATTGGATCCATTCTCTACCTCAAGGAAAAATATGTCAGAGGAAGATGCAGGTCAGTTTTCTACTGCTTACACCTTCACCCTCGACAGAGGTCACCTGCTCCAGGAATCCAAGGGCTGTTCTGTTCCTATTGCCCAATCCACCAGGAAAATGAAAACATTCTTCTCAAATATAAGGGGATTTGGATTCGGCCTTAATGCTTAATCTAAAAACAAGAGCAGCTTGTTCTGATGATAACCCCACAAATCGAGAGCCTGTAACCACTGTGTTGAAAACCAAACCCTTTGAACAGAGATTATTAAACAACCAGCAGGTTGTTTGCAAAGACAATTTAATTGCACACAATCCTGCAATATGGAAGAGTGATGGAGGCTGGAATAACCTTTGGACACCAGATTGTATTTCCTGGTGACACAAACAAAGAATGCCCTCCCCTTGCACTTTGAGAAGACACAGGGAAATAAACGTTAAATCTTAAAACAGACCCAAATGAATCTTTAATGATTCTGAAATATTCATATAATCTACCAGTTACATGCAGCAGGAAAATAATTTATGAGAATCATAACAAAATTAGGTAGAATAAGGTCAGTCTGCTATTGTGTTGTGCAGCTAAACTTATAATCATGGTTTCAGTAGATGGATATGAAGATAATTCATCTGGCCAGCACAGGCATTAAAGGCTCGAAGCTCAATCATGCTTCACTTTTCAGACGAGCCCTAAAAGTCTCTTGTCAAGTGAGCTAATCTGCAGGATCCGGTTTTGATCACGAGCCTGGTACACAGTGGTGGCCAAAACTGCACAGAGCTTTGGGCACCACAAGATAAGCAGGATCTAAAGCTGTCAGAGAGCATCCAAGGGAGGCCATGGGGATGGCTGTGTGTCTGTGCGGGGACACGGCTGCAATCAGTGATGCTGTGGGTAACTTCCAGCTCAGGATATTCCATGATTCTACTCTAGGACTTGATCCTGTGGGTTCTTTCCAGCTCAGGATATTCCATAATTCTATTCTAGGACTCTGTGACCCCTGCTTGCCGTATGGACTGCAGGACAGTGGGAGATGGGGCTGAGAGACAAGAGTGTGTCTAACAGCAAAAAAACCCCACATCTTGAACGTGTCACACATTTCTTGTGGCTGTTACAGATCGCGACATAAAGCAGGGAAAGAAATTCTCTGTTTGCCAAGAAACATAAGATGTGTAAATCAGGTTTTGGCCTGAAAAACTGTCTGATATCCTTTGATGGTGAGCAGGGAGTAACTCAGCAAATCTTGAAGGATATTATTTGTAATACTATGAAGAAAAGTATTGCTGGTACTTTTTGATACAAATCCAATGTTTTATTGAGCTGTACTGACAGTAGAGAGAAATTTCAACCCTTCCTGCGCTTAATAAAATTACTGCTTTGGTACAGAGGAATCTATCAGGCACCTAAAGGTTCCCAGAGCTGGTGGTTTTAGGGGGGAGGCAATTCCTTTGGCATTTCTGTGCTTCCCTGCATCCAAAGGGGAGGTTGGGATGTGACTCCGTAGGGTGAGGATGGGGATGGGGGCTCAGCAACCCCAGTTCCACCTCCTACCCAGGAGCTGATTCCCAAACCCCTGCATTTCCCCCGGGCTGTGGGCTGGGAGGACCAGGACCTGCCTGACAGGTCACAGGAGTGGGACACAGCTCAAGTCACTCTCATTCCCCCCATTTTTAACCAAAGACGTTCTTTCTCCATCATAACTCCCACAGGCTGGACTCCGTTTCTCCCACAGCAGCCCTGGTCACCACCTGCCCGTCAAGATGGGGTAGAGGGCAGAGCTGTGAGGGCAGAGAGACCGTGATGGTTGTGGGTGCGTGAGGTGGGGCGGCTCCATGAGGATCGTGGGTGTGCCAGAGGTGTGTGTCCCTGAGGGGCCGTGGCTCCGTGAGGGGCCGTGTGTCCGTGAGGCTTCGGCGATCTGTAACGGGCCGCGGTTCCGTGAGGGTTCGGGGATCTGTAACGGGCTGTGTGTCCGTGAGGGTTCGGGGATCTGTAACGGGCCGTGTGTCCGTGAGGGTTCGGGGATCTGTAACGGGCCGTGTGTCCGTGAGGGTTCGGGGATCTGTAACGGGCCGTGTGTCCGTGAGGGTTCGGGGATCTGTAACGGGCCGTGGTTCCGTGAGGGGCCGCGCGGGCGGCGGGGCCGTGAGGGGCGGGTCCGCGCTCCCTGCGCGCGCGGGCCGGGCGCGGTCTCCATGGCAACGGTTGCCAGGCGCGCGCGCGCGGGCGGCCGGGCACCCCTCGCGCGCGCGCACGCGCAGGCGCTCCCGCTTCCCCTCCCCGCTCCCTCCCGCCTCTCCCTTTTCCCGCCGAGCGCGCGCGCGCGCGCCCCGGGCCGGGCGAGGCGGGAGCGGCGGGAGCGGCGGGCGGGGAGGGAGGGGGGGGGTCGGAGAGAGGGCGCGGGCGCGCGCGCGGGGCGGAAGGCGGGCGCATGCGCGCGCGCGCGCGCGGCCCCGAGCGCTGTGGCAGCCGCGGCCCCTCGGCGGCGGCGGCGGCGGCGGCTGCTCCGTCCGTGCCTCTCTCACCGGCACCGGGCGCCGGGCCCGCCGAGCCTCCCCACCCCCGCCCCGCCGGGGCTCCGGGCACCGCCGTGCCCCCTCCTCGCGCCGGGGATGAGGCGGCGGTAGCGCGGCAAGGTGAGGCGGCGGGGCCTGCAGGCCGCGGCGGGCGGGGGGGAGCGGCGGCGGCGGCGGGGGCTCGGCGGGGGCCTGCGCGGAGCCGGCGCCGGGTGGGCTGCGCCCCCTCCCCGCCTCCCCCGCCCTCGCCGCCGCCGCCGCCTCCTCCTCCGCCCGGGTGGGGCGGGGATGCGGGGAGGGGGCGCCGCCGGCCCCCGGCGCTGCTCGGCCCGGCCATGGGCGTGCGGGCGCGGAGCCTCTGCTGCTTCTCGGGGGCGCGGCGGGGGAAGGAGCCGCAGGTGCTGCCCCGGCCCTGCCCCGGCCCCGGCCCCGGCGCGGCCCCGCGGGCGGGGAGGGGGCGGCGGTACCTGCCCGCATTGTTCGGAGAGCCCCATCCTCCCTTTATCCCAGCGGCAGGTGACGGGGCTGCGCCTTGCTCCGCTGCCTCGGCCCGGGGCTCGCCGAGCCAGGCCCTGCCCTTGACAATAAGGGATGCTCGCCCCGGGCTCCGATGCCTTTTGATTTCCGAGCGGCTTTGGAATCGCTACATCAGCCCTGCCGATGGAAATCCCGAAGGATGCCGGGCCTGTTGTGTGCAGCCTGGCCAGCCCCTCTCCTGTGTGCCTTTAGAATGGATCGTCGGCTCGTGTAAAAGTCTCTGCCTTTTGTTTTTGTTTTAGATGGTGGATGTTGATGTTTGTGCGGGTGGAGATAGTACCAGAAGAAAAATGGATGCTCTGACAGATAGTGCAGTTGAGATTGTCCCTTTGGAGCTCTATGATTCAGCCAGAGCAAAAATAGCTGCTAATCTACAATGGATCTGTGCTAAAGCCTACGGAATAGGTAAGATCACCTCCGTCAAGAAGTCATTCTTGATTTTGTTCTTGCTTTTTCTGTCTCCCCTGCTGTTTGAGGAGTAATTAAATTTGGCTTTGTTTTAAATATCAATAATATGGCAGCCTGTTCTCCTGTCATACTGTATCTTTGCTGATACCTTAAACAGGAATAACGGGACTGTGTGAGATGCCCTGAATCAGCAAAGCTAATGGTGAATGCTCCCAGATGGTGCTTGGCAAGAACTGCCTGCCTCAAAATGTTTAAATCCTTGCTTTAGCTAAGCAGACTTTGTTCCACAGGGCTTTATGTCACTGCTTGCAGGCCCCAGGTCCCTCCAGGCTTTAGGTTCTTCCTTGTCTGGTCGTCTTGGCCAACAGATGCTGGGACCTTGACACCCTTTGTATGCTCAGTTAGAAGTTCTTTTATATCACATTATGATTTTACATTCAAAATGTTCTAAAAAACAATCCATTTATGTTTAGCAACGTTCTTCTTTTGTGGAAAGAAATGTTGAATGAGCAGGTGTAGTTGGGGCACTGTGACATTAAAGAGCAGGTTGTAGGGGATAGAGGAGCTCTTCCTTCCCTCACATTGCCATAAACTTTTACTGTCAAACGTGGAAAAATAAATATTCTTGGAGTATATTTGTACAGTGCTTTCTGGCGGCTGTTGAAATATGCTCTTTTGTTTTGAACTAGATCTGTCTCGCTGTACAAGATGCATCTGGAGTTTAAGTAGCTTCATTGTGAAGAAATGGGATGCAATACTCAGAACAAAAGATATAATAAAAACGTGTATAGAGTCTTGTTTTGGAAAATGAGGTGGCCCTGTTAATCTAAGTCTAATTCTCCAAACTCATAATATGCTTAATGGATTAGCACTGGCTTACTTGGTGACAAGGCTGAAGAAAAGTGGTCCGTTCCTGCCATTAAATATTAATCCGTGCTGGAATATTTTTTATCAATTATTTTTCTTCTTAAACATTTCCAGCCCTGTCAGTGGCTTCCTCATCTTGGTGATTGTGGGCAAAAAAAAATAAATAATGGGGTTTACAAGCAACAAGAGGCAAAAAAACCCCACGGATCAGATGATGTCTGAAAATGTGGGAATTTGGGAGGGTGTCAGTGGAGCACTGATAACTCAAAGGGACAGAACAGCCCTTCCTGCTGTAAATATTTCTCACTTACTGGAATTGTTTGTAACATTTCCTGAAACTTTTTAGCCATCCCTGATAAAACAGCTGTTCCAGACCTGGGGATGCACTATTTATGTTGTGACTTTGTGTCGAAGGAGAGCTGATCCTGAATGGGCAGGGGCTGGCACGGATCCTACGCTGCAGAGAGAGCTCGGTGGCCTCGTGCTGCTGGGTGGTGTCTGCTCCAGCACTCAGGGATCTGTCTGAACCTCTTGGACCAGTTAATTGCTTAATGGCAAGTCTGTTTATGCTCCTGACAACACAGGTTGTAAAAGTATTTGGCTTTCCTGTGACTAAAAGCCAAAAAGAATCGGCTTTTCCCATGGCAGAGCTGGGATCTCTGGCTGCAGCAGCCTCTGCCAGTTATTCTCCTTGCAGTTAGGCTTCTTCACATTACAAAGAACAACATTTAAATGCCACAAACAATAGGAAAAAGTCATTTTTTCCCCATTGGTGTCTGTGTGTGTCTTAGCAGGACTGTGGCCCGTGGAAATGTAGTTTGATTTTTGAAATGGCTCCTGCAAGTCTCTGTCACATGTTAGCCATTACTGCTACAATAGCATTGCACAATCCCTAGAAATTTATAAGCCTCTTTAATTCATAGAGAGATGGGTTTAAGAAGGTTTCCTGTGTGATTATAATTTTGAATAATACTTGAATTTAACACATTACTTGTCATCTCTCAGGGTTGTGTTTTAGTTTTAAGATATTGGCTGTTGTTCAGTGAGTCTTGGGCAGCTACAATCAGTTGTGATTTTATTATTTAAAATCTCACTATGCAGATTAAAGGGCTTGAGGACTTTTTATTATTTTAGACTTGTTTCTGATTATTTTGGTAAAAAAAAGCTTATCTGTTTGTAACATTTAAACACTTCTGTTCTGAAGTAAATCTTACCAGGTTTCCATAACGGCCTTCAAGTGAATGAATATTTTTCTGAAATGTTAGATTTGGATTTGATTTGTGAATTGACATAATTTTGTGCCCTAATCCTTCAAATTCTGGCGCATTTCATTTTCATCTGAGCTCAGGTAAGGCTGAGCTCATGGTGAAGAGTGGAAAGGGTCAAGACCAGGAATTTGATGCTGGTGTAGACTGTTACTGAAAGTCATTCATCACTGCAGGTTCTACCTGCAACTGTATTTCCTCTTTGCTCCTAAGGGATATTTGAATTCTCAGCTTCTAAACTGGTATTTAAATAAGAAAATTCTTCATTCATCCTTTGTTTTTTTTCCTCAAGGACAAATCACTGGGAGCATGCATGACAAACACTTTGAAGTCCTAGTTTGGGCTTTGTTTTATTTGCTAATACAAGATGATGCATCCTCCTTATTTTTTTTTTTTCACCTTCTGGCCATGAAAAGAGAATTTTGGTAGCCAAACAACGGAGCAGCTACACAAACACTGCCAGAATTCTACACAAACTCTTCTTGCACAGGAGCTGGGCTGGATGGTTTGTTCCTGGAAACCTGCAGCTCCTGGCTGGCACAGATGGGCTCCAGAGGGAGGTCCTGCAACTGCTTGTCTGGGTTCCAGAAGGCAGAGGGGAAGGAAGGGTTGAAGGAAGGGTTTTCTCCACTCACTGTCATCCATCTCCCCAAATAAATCTGGGAGTACTGACACAGATCATCTCACCCTGGGCACATCTGGAAACCTTCTGTAGCCTGGAAAGGTTCTGAGTCCCTTTGGCTGAGACAGTGGTTTGAGAAAATGGAGTTTAATTAGACCAGAATTAGCTTTTTTTCATCCTCAAACTTTGATGAGAGCCCAACAGCCACTTCAGGGAATTGGAACTCCTGATGTTTACAGGGTTGAGGAGCAAAGCTGCCACTGAGAGTGGGGAACTGTATCTGACAGAGGGTGAGTGTGGGAGGGCTGGGGAGCCTTGGCAAGCCCTCCATGGGGAGATCACTTTTCCACAGTGTTGGAATGATCCAGATTGCCAGGCAGGAATGAGGCCTCACAGCAGTGGGAAGGGGACATGGCCCTTCAGCCCCCCTGGAGCAGCAGCAGTTGGAAAGAACAAACTCAGGGTGGTTTCATTTGGTACCACTTGGGAAAATGGACAATGACAATGAAAAATCCTGATTTCTCAGCAGATTTAATGTGGCACTAATTTATGTGTGGAAATTATGTTTTCCATCATCATGGCTGTAATATTAAAATTTAGGTATTGAAGGATATGGAATTGTCTCAGTGTTCCAATCTTTCCATAGCAGATATTGTTGGTTCTGTAAAACAATGTGCAAAATTGGGATTTTTCAAAAGGGACCTGATGGGTTTTACTTATTTATCAGGGCTGGGAGCTTTACATAGTTTCCAGACTTAATGCTGACAGTAGCCTGAAACCTTTGGCATGGTGCAGGCAGGAGAGCCAAGGACTAATGGAATGCATTGGAGGGGAAATGCAGGTTTGGTTTTTTTGGTCTTTCAGTACTTTGAATTTGCTTGCTAAACAAGGTTTTGCAGTGCTGTAATAGCTCCCCACAGTTACCAGCTGGTAGAGGCAGTGTGAGGATGTTTCCTGGGTTAAATTCCCTAAATCCCTGCATTCCCTGCTTGTCTTTTGTCAGGCTCATAGTAAAAATCCTTTTAAGAGAGCTGTTGTGTTTAGCAAATATTAACAGTTAAACATTTGTTTCTTGAATTGCTCCTGTTTGATAAACACTGAGTGTTATTGTTGAAGTTTACAGGGGTGAAGGATCCC
Source organism: Ammospiza caudacuta (assembly GCF_027887145.1). Classification (NCBI taxonomy): domain Eukaryota; kingdom Metazoa; phylum Chordata; class Aves; order Passeriformes; family Passerellidae; genus Ammospiza; species Ammospiza caudacuta. Next base: position 2,245,608 of record NC_080613.1, on the reverse strand, counting down.
ATAATTATTATTTTGTTTCTTCTGCTTTATCCAGGATTGTGGCTTTATCCTTGATCAAAAGATATGGTAATAAGTGCAGTCACTCTCCCAGCAGTTTGCAAAGCCTTTAGCTTGGGGTTTTCCTGCCTGTTGTATGTAAATCTTCATGTGTCCTGTTCCAGATCACTTACAGGCTTTAAAATTCAGTGCTGTAATGAGAACCAACACAAAATATTTATATTCTGGTGGTCTTAGTGCTGAGAAGGTGGAGTTAGTGCTCAGCCTGGCCATTCAGCAGTACTGAATAATTCTGGGAACAGATACTGATACTGATGAAATCCTCCTCAGAATGTGAATAAGCTCCGTGCTGTTTACCAGGACAGCTTGGCTCCCTTTCCAGGTGAAACCAGTTCTTCATGCTTCTGCAGGTAGAATAACATCTGGGCTGGATCCACCTCTCAGTTCAAGGGATAAGTCAAATTTGTTCAGATTACTGTATTTTTGTTTATCAAGTCAGAATCTGGTGCTTGTCTTTGAACAGGTTTTTGTAAGGGAGATGATAAAGAAATGCTCCCTCCCCTGAAGCAAGGGGAGTCTGGCAATAATTGTGTCTCTGACAGTTGTTGTAAGTTAAGTTATTTTTGTAATCCTCTCAAGGATTTTTTTGTACTTGAAGATTTATACTCAGAGCTGACAGTTTTTGAGATACTAGAACTCATTGATACCATGGAACTGACCAAAACAATGGCTGAATGAAAAATTTCTATTGGAGGCTTTTTATAAGCAAAATATAAGGAAATGATTTAATTTAATCTCCTTTAGTATGATTTGTTAAACTGCTGAAGCAGAAACTTTTCTAGCTACAGCTTAGATGTTAATTTCTCAGGAGTTAATTTTTTGTGTTGATTTTCTCCAAAATCCAAGGCATAAATGTGTAAAAACTCAATTTTTAAAGAACAGAACTTTTCTAACCTCCAAGTTCAGTTATAGGTCATGGAAAGAAGGTGCTGGAAAAGATGCTGATAGAAACTGGGGCTTGGAAAGCCTGGGACATTTTCTTCCAAAAGAGCATTGGTACATTCTGTAGTGACACAAGCACAAAGCCTGTGACACCTTTGGTTTTTCTGGTCCATAAAAAGTGAGGAGGAAAGGCACCCATGATATCAGGGGCTGCTTTGTGGCCATGGTGTGTGATTTAATTAGCACTGGTAAATCTGATGGGGTGTAGCTGTTCTGAAAGTGACAGGGGATTCCTGGGATTCCTGGCAGTGTGGGAATTTTGTCATTTTTAACGGGTTGGAGAAGGAGCAGCCCTGGGTGCTGCAGGTAAGGATAATTAACAGGTGTGAAAGGTAAGATCAGTGTCTCTAGTTGCACTTTCAGATGCAGATTTCAAATATTGAAGACACCTCTCAATTAAAGCTCTTTTTTTGTCTGTTCTGTGTTACCCCTTTTGAGAGAGCTGCATTGAGTACAGGACATCAATTCTTTTTGGAAGTTTCCCAACTCAGAACTGTACACTTACTTAGCATCCTGTTTTCATTACAAGTTTTCCTGCCATTTATTTCTCTTTTATTTGTGCCTGTCACTGTCCAGCCTGAAATAAATTTGAAATAGTAAAGTTAGTATTGTAACTCTTAGGCTTTGATGTGGTTTTTATATCTTATTTTTTTTGTGGATCATTAGTCAGGACATAAATCAGCTACAGGACTGTTCCTATGTGTGACAGGCAGAAGTGTTCTATGTACTAATGTGAAAAATAAACCTGGGCAAGTGTTTATAGTGAAATAAGTTGCAATTATGGGAGGATTAATGTTGATGAATAACTTCCTGGGATAGTAGGAAGTGAAATTATTAATCCTGGTACTAAAAGTTCTTCCCACCCAGCCCTACCCTTAATCCTGGTCAATCCAAATCCATTCAGTCCTTAAGCAGTTATATGGAGATCAGAAACATGAAATTAGAGGAGTCTTCAGTATAAAAGAAAAAGATTCCAGGTTTGTTGACTGGGCAGGTTGAATGACACAATATAAATTGGGATTTTTTTTCTTGTTTTTTGTTTGTGTGTTCTGGGTTGTTTGTTTGGGTTTGTGGTTTTTTTAACATATTGATTTCTGTGACATGGAATCTCCTCACTAAGAACTAGATCCATTTAGTGCTAGAAAAGGCTTTTAAAAATCATTGAAATGGAGCTGCTTTAATCAGAAATTGATGTGGGAGCTCTGCCTGCCCCTGTCAGGGGGCTCAGCTTGCATGGCCTCTCCTGTGTTAGTAATGTGTGTGAGGACCCCAATGCTCTGGATTGCTGCCCTGCTGGGCGTGTCAGTGCTGCAGAGAATCCTTTTTCCTTGCTGTGTTACAGTCTATAAATTAATCCCAGTCTCTCTACCTTGTGGAGAAGGGAAAATCCCCAGGAAAATCCAGACTGAGGGGCAGGAGGGATTTCAGGGCTCTTTGTCCACAGTTCCAGCCCCGTTCCAGGCAGTCACCTCAGTTCCTGAGCTGGTGGAGAGCAGGTGTGGGAACAAAACCCCTCATCCAATGCTTCAGATTGCAGACTTTTTAGAATTTGCTTTTTTGTGTGTGTTGTTTTTAAAAAAGCCTTTAAATTTTGGAGTGGTGCTCATGCTCTGCCAGAGATGTACAACCTCATGGATATTTTATGAGCTTGTATTATTTCCTTTCACAAATAATTCTAGTACAAAGCAACGTGTCTTTGGTTGTTAAAGGTGTAGCTGCTTGTGATGAACTAAAATGTTGAATTATATGAGCTGCTTTGCATTTGGATTTTTGCATCTTTCCTCACTCTTTAGAAATGGAAGCTCAAGTTCTCTATCTGGAAATGGGAATGGCCATTAACTGGAATGAGCTTTCAACAGCCTTTGATTTTAGGTCAGGTTGACTAATGTTAAGAAGATTAAAAATATTTGATTTTATTATGTGTTTCACTAAAAATGGACAGCCATGTTAACAAATGCTACTTAGGTGGTGCCAGTGGGTTTTATTTTGTCTCTTCCAACCACCTTCAGTGGAAAGTCACGTTCAGTGTCAGAAAAAGGAAAAATAATTATCTTAATTTTTAAAAATTTCAGAAAGCTTTTTAAACTTTCTTCCCATTTTAAAAAAGGACCAGCTCTGTCTGACTGACAGGAGCTGTTAGACAACACTGGTTTGCTGCATATTTTTATCTAAGTGAGATGTGGTTCATGTAATAACACTCTGTCTCCATCCCTCTTCATGAACACCAAGTGCTCTGCAGTATTAATTATTGTGTGCCTTATTTTGCAGCTCAATGTATGGGTAGGAGTTTCTTGGAATGGGAAAATTTAATTATTCTGGAAATGAGCTGAATGAAAAGTAAATATGCTGCCAAATTAATAATTCTTTTAAGTATAGATGTATATATTTAAAATGAACTGTTTAAGTGACTTTGGGGAAAGATATTCAGAGTGACTGGATAGCATCAAATAGAATTTTATGTTTGAAATTTAGGAAATGTCAGGCTTCTATTAAGACAATACACTTGAGGCTAGAAAACATTTTTCTTGGAGCTGCAGACTCTCATTATTCCTGCTCAGTTGTTATAAAGATCAATAGCTTCCAGGCTGATTACCCAACATGAGGAGAAGGATTTATTTTGGGATATAGAGCAAGGGATGGATTTGGGATGTCTTGGACATATTTAGAGTGATTGGAATATTGGTTGTTGTTAGTGCCTTTCTCTCCTGCCAGCTCTGAGCTGTGCTGGGAGTAGTAAAAATGTGTTTATGGCTGGTGGTGTGCAAGGGTGAGGCTCTCTGTGTTGCTAATTTTAGCTTCTTCTGAATTACTACACTCAGGGTCTAGGATCAATTTGATAAAATCCTCATACAACTTGTGGAAATTGGGCCAAGGCAGAAAAAGATCCGTTTTAGACTTGGTTTAAAGTTCCTGCTTATTCTGAATGGAGTGGTTTTGCTTCCTAGGCTTGAATTATTTAAAAGCTGGAAGCTGCAAGAGTTTGATTAATTCTCTTGACAAAAAATAGATAATTAGCTGGTTGTTTTGTGAAATGTTCAAGGTTTTAGTCAGATATTTTGGTCTTTTCCTTCTGAATTGCCAAAATTCATTAAAAAATTGGTGCCTTGGTTTAGGGACCCTGTTGGTGGTGTAGCCTTGCAGCTCTCCAGTCGCTGTGCACGGATGCTTTGGGATTTTGCTGTGAAGATACCCATTTGAACCTTGTCCATCTGACACCCATTTGAACCTTATCCATCTGACACCCATTTTAACCTGTGATCTAACACGAAAATCCCAAACAAAATGTGAATCCCACTCCCACGTGGGAGTGCCCACTCCTGGTGACAAGCCCGTGTCACTGCTCTCTCTGCCCTTGCAGACAACGTCCCGGAGGAGCTGAAGGACCCGTTCTACATCGACCAGTACGAGCAGGAGCACATCAAGCCCCCGGTGATCAAGCTGCTGCTCTCCAGCGAGCTCTACTGCCGCGTGTGCAGCCTCATCCTCAAGGGGGACCAGGTGGCAGCTCTGCAGGGACACCAGTCCGTGATCCAGGCGCTGTCTCGCAAGGGGATTTACGTCATGGAGAGCGATGATACACCTGTGGCTGAGTCTGATCTGGGCTCTGCACCAATCAAAATGGTTCGCTTAATTAAATCCACCTAATCATCGTCTTTTTATTTAACGCTAGTTAAGAGCTCTTCACTCCATTTACTATTTTAATTTCTGGGTCGTTAACCTTAGCAATGTTTTGGTTTAAATACAGTTAGAACATACCATTTTTAAAAGGGATTTTATTTTCCAATCCTCTCTGTTTTCCTCTTTCAGAGTTCTCATATGGCAATGATTGATGCCCTTATGATGGCCTACACTGTAGAAATGATCAGCATTGAGAAGGTGGTTGCCAGTGTCAAGCGTTTCTCTACATTCAGTGCCTCAAAAGAACTGCCCTATGATTTAGAGGATGCCATGGTTTTTTGGATTAACAAGGTAAAATTTACTTTGGGAAAAGCCTGCCTGTCTTTTCTTGTCACCTTTCAGATTTTTAAAATGGATTCTGGTGTGTGTCTTCCTTTCTTACTTGTGCATTTCTACCATTCCTTGTACTTTAGCAAGTATCTACTTTCTAGCATCCCTTCTACTTGTTTTTCTTAGGGAAGGATAAAGCTGGTAAATTTAAAAATAAAGAAGATAATCAGGAGCTAACTTACAAAAACTTTGAAAAATAGATTCTTTATTCTCAGAGAAGTTGCTATGAGGTGTTTTTTTGGTTGGTGGGTTTTTTTTTAGGTGAAGCCTTGTTTTATGCTAAATAAGAGGATGGACTTAACTCTGACTTGATGGAACATTTAACAGAAGTGCTGGAATTTTTCCAAGGGCAGCAGTTAAGTTACTCTAATTCTTTTGAGTGACAAGAGTCACATTCCAAAGGGAATGTGTCCTTGCAAACCCAGGATTGTGATTTCAGCTCTTTCTGACTTAGATTTGGTCTAGAAAACTGCTGTGCCATGCTTTTCTATGAACTTTTTATGTTTGTAGCATGAATTTACTATTAAAGTAACAGAAGCAAGGAGGACACTTGTGGAAACATATTCAGTTGTATTTTAATTCATTTTTCTCTTTTAGGTGAACCTTAAAATGAGAGAGATAACAGAGAAAGAGATTAAATTAAAACAACAACTAATGGAAAGTCCAGGGCATCAAAAGGTAGAACAAATTTGTCTTCGGTTGTGATATTGTGTGTTGATGATGAATGGATTTAAATATCAGTATTTTCTTTGTCAGGGAGGTATGAGGGCTCCAATCCTCAAAAGTGAGATTTTCTGCATGCACTTTGTTTTGTCTCTGTCATCAGTGCCCTTCCCTGCCTTGAAGCCCACTGGTATCTCCTGACTTTCCTTTAAGTTTCAGTAGGATGAAAACAACTTGTTTCAACTAAAATAACCTGTATCAACTGTCTGTGGGTAAATATGACTCAGCTTTCACAGCACAAAATATATGTTATATATTTTGAAAGCTCTTGGGGCATGTTCTTTTTGCATGTTCTTTTTCCAGTGTGTATTTAGGGACTTATTCAGGTTCTGTCCAGGAAGGATACTCTTGGCATTCAAATGTTATATGTGTGTGTTTGTAGTTTTTTCCAGCTTTTTCCCTTGAAATTATATTAGAATGCACTAATATTGCAAACTATAGCACACTTTCATTTCTGGAGAATGTCAAATAGGTCTTTCTCCAACATAATATCTATCTGAACTCCCAATCTGTGATGTCATAAAACCTTAAATTACAAATAACATATTCTTCCCTCAAATTGGCATTACTAGGCAAAGGGCTCAAAGTGTGACCTATGAACAAGGCACACTTTAATTTTCATGTTAGTGGTGAAGGTTTTTTATGTGTCTTTTATGGAAAATAATATCCTTCATCAAAAAAGAGCTGCTTAATTTACAAGCTGATCTGTAGTCTAAGGTTATTTGACCCTATTGGCTATTGGGTCTTATTTGGTATCTTTAAATCTAAATTTCTAGGCTGCAAGGCCTCTGAAATATGAAAGTGTTTGTTGCTGAAGTGCATTTAAGTATTACTGCTTTTAACTTGCATTGCTGATGTTCCTTTCCTATTCCTACGTTCCTTTCCTTGCTTCCTGAGCAGTCTCCTTCCAAATGGTATTGGAAATTAGTACCTGTAAGTGAACTACTTTTACACCAGTTGTCATCCACAAAACCATGGCTTTTTAAACTTCTCAGAGTGTTTGCTTCCATTGCAATGCTTCTCAGCTGCTCTCTGAAAAACACCTGTGTGAGCTTTGGGGTCATCAGGCTTTGTTTCCATGCCGTGCTTTTTGCATACTGTACAGCACACAGCATACTCCCTTTGCAGCACCTCCAAATTGCTTCCACACTGCAGGACTCAGGGAGCTGGAGTAGCAATAAAAAATAAAAAAAAAAAAAATAGAAAATTACCAGTTGAAATGGTTGCATTTACTGGGTTTGGTGTGAGTAGGAGCTGATGACAACACTCAGGCACTGAGGTGAGAGAAAAGCTGGGCAGCTTAAAGGGCTGCCTAATCTTGGAACCCATAGTTAAGATACTCAGATGTTTGTGCTTAAATAATGCTCTTACACTGCTCCTGCACCTGCTCTGCTGCAGATTTGTGAATCTGTCAGAGCCAGAGCACTGCTGTTCTCTGAGGTGGGGCAGGAGATGGGCCAGCCCAGTTTGCTGGGATTGTGTGCTCAGTTAAGGAGCCTGGAGCTGGCACAGTGGGAGGGAAGGCAGTTTGCACTTTGTAACAAAATACTCATTTTTCTTTCTGCTGAAGTGTGAAATTGGAATATCAATTCCACTATAAAATTTTAAAAAATCCCAAACCAACAAAATTGTGCTTATAGAAATCCTGCTTTATTTCAGAGATTTTCCTTTGTTCCTTTGCTTTCCTCAGCTTTGATGCCTTTTCTCCTGCCCTTGCGGGAGCTGGTGTTACTCATTTTCTCTCTGGGAAGATGAGCTGTTGTCTCAGTTGTTAATTCCAAAGGGCAGAGCACTTGGAAAAGGCAGGTGTGATCAGGCAGCCTCCCCATGATCCCTCTGCCCTCCCACGGGGAGCTCAGTCCCACTGCAGCCTCCTAATCCTTTGTTTGAGCCAAAACTTTAAATATCTGAAATTAAAGGAAGGAGTAAACAAAGGTTGTCTTGCTTCTAGTCCACTTGGATTTTAATGGTTTACTTGCAGGTTTTGCAGTCTGTCAAAGTTGTTGCCAGGTTCTGTCAATTCTGTGCTTTTTTATTTTGTGAATTTTTTTTTTGTTGGTTGGAATAGAATAATCTCTATTTCAGTAGCACTGTTTCTGCAATTGCTGCATACAAATGTCATTCATTGTATGCATGGGCAGGAGGGTTACAAACCACAACACTTGGCTTAGAAAATAAGGAAGAATTTAGAATTTTCAGTGTAAAAGACTGAAGGGTTAAGAGAATAACAGCTGAGGAAAAAAAATTAAATCCGTAAAAACCCCCTTTGATAAATGTGTGGGGTTTTTTACCAAAGCCAAAAGAAACAAGGAATCTTCACAGATTTTAGTTGTTGGTATTGACTATCATTGATTTAAATTCCATTTAAGCCTATTGGAAAAGAAATATTTTTATCTACTTTAACTACAGGAGGAATTAAAGTTGTAAAAGAATTTCTGAAGGTTTTTTTTTAATATGCTTACTTTAAGTGAATAAATGCTGACCCTTTCAAGCTAACCAATTTCCCTTGGTGTGCACACTTTTTCTACCAGACTTAACAACCACATTGCTAGTGCATAATGGATGTTGCTGATGCCTTTGATTTGTTTCTTGTTTGAATAATCACCATCCTATATCTCACTGTTTCTCTCTGTAAGCCTGATCTGATGCATGCCCTATCTCACTGCATGCTGGAGCCAGTGGAATATGCTCGTGTGGTACAGTATGATTCCCATCCCATTCCATCTTTGTGCAGTGCTCCAGGCTGGGGAAAAACCCAATTTGCACCTGGGAAAAGGACAGAAAAAATAACATTAGCATGCAGAGATAGCTTTGAGTTCCTTGGGAAACTTGGGGTAGCGTATGCAAAATAAAGAGAAGAAACTGGTTCTCATTGCTCCAAGGGATCTTCATTGCTCTGAACAGATTTTTTCACAGCCTGTGCCATTCTAAACTGACACCTAGGAGTGTGTGTGTGTAGAGCCTTCCCAGGCTGGCTTGGGAAGTGTAGGATGTTGGTAATACCCAGCTTTCCTCTGATGACTCAGTGTGTGACTGGTGTGTCTGCACAGCAGACAGGAGATTCTGTTCAATGCCAACGCTCTCAATGCCCTGAAGTGTCCAAGGGGTGTTTTCCCAGCACTGCCAGGTGTTTCTGCCAGGCCCTGCAGTGCATTCTGCTTTTGCTTTCCCACCTGCTTTGCTGCTCAGTTTAGACACAGCCTCCCGTAGTGTGCGGATGCTCAGGAAACAGCAGCCCTGGAACTTGCAAAACTTGCAAGAAGCAATGCCAAGATTTGTTCTTCAGCTGACTGCCTTTGGCAGCTCCAAATTCCCTGAGGGCTGCAGGGTGCTTTGCACCACAGCTTGATTTTGATCTCTAGTAAATCAAGGGGAGTTTTGCTGGGGATGTCAAGCCTTCCTCCTGTCTGACTATTTGAAAAAGGTAGTTTTTATTTTTGCACAACACCTGTGTTGCACACAGATGTGCCATGCTCTGGTTCCCTCTGAGAGAACTTTGCTGTCTGTGGGCACAGCAGCAAACCCATGGATGTGGGTAAGGTATGAGAGATCTCCAGCCCCTCAGAATAATTTTTGCTGTGTTTTGTTTCTCCCAAGCTTTAAGTGTTCTCATGTAGTTCCCCATGTCTCTTTCTTTGGATCTGCTGCATTCATGCATCTGTGGGGAAGGGTTTTGAGTTAAATTGATTATAATAAATTAAAATGTGTGAAAGAAGTGAGGAATCCAGCAGCACAGATTGCTCCTGGCCATGAGGAGACTGAATGGCAGGTGAGCAACCTGCCCCAGTGCAGGGGGGTTGGGTTAGGTGATCTTTAAGGTCCCTTCCAACCCAAACCATTCTAGGATTAAATGGAAACACCATTTCCTTCAGAATTGGCTTCCACAGGGAGAAAAGCACAACTTTGCCAGCTGGGTTTGACTTGGGGCAGAATGGCAGAAAGGATCCAGTGAAAAGAGTTTTCAGTGCTTAACACAGATTCCTTTTTCTTTGCTTTTTTGGGGTTTTTTGTCTTTTAGCCTCTTCAGCATGATGTGAACCCTTGTTTCTCTCTGTAGGTGCGTTACAGAAGGGACCACCTCTCCAGCAGGCAGTTACCCTATTTCCCTGTGCTGGAAGATCTGATGAAGGATGGTAGTGATGGTGCTGCTCTTCTAGCTGTGATTCACTATTATTGTCCAGAGCAAATGAAACTGGATGGTATGTAATAAAGGTTTTGAGGGAATCAAAAGAATAAAAGGCTTTCAGGCTTTGAAAGCTGAACTAGAAATACATAAAAAAATTTAAAATGCAGCACATTTAATGGGCAGTGGAGTATGGTAGGTTGGAGGCAGGTCACATATGGAATCTGCATTTTAAAAAGAATCTCTCTTGGATATTGATTTTTTTACTTACTGTATTTAGAAGACTGTGTTCTGTATATTATGAGCCACAAAAGAATCCTTTCTCTTCCAGTTTTATATGATGTGGCTTTCTTTGCTCAAATAACTGAGCTTGGTTTCAATGCCATAAAAATGGAGTACATGTCTACCAGTGTTAGCTGATAATTCTCTTTTTTTTTTTCTTGGCATAACTTGGCATTTTAAAATCTAGATTATGAAATAGTTTCTCCCATTCTGCAGAAATTGTCACTCTTGAGCATTGCAAAATTTGAGTTCTCTTCCCCAGAAAATGTTTTTTCTTAACAAATCAATGTCCTTGTTGCATTAACTTCTGCAAATCCACATTTTGTATTGGTTTTTAAATTCTCAGATATGTTGTACCTTGCAGAGCTCCTGAGTGTTTTCAGAAGGAATCAGCACTGTGAATCCTAGGAGTAACCCTTTATTATATGCAAATCAAGATGTCTGGTTTTAATTGCTTTTGTATTTTGTCATTATGTGTGTTCTCTGTAGCCTGTTTACCTTTTCTGTGGCTGTGATGGACAGAATCCCCTGTGGATTCAAAACTGAATGCAGAACTGATACTGTTCTCTGTGGTTTTCTTCCTCCTTTTCCTGTCCCTCTGGCCCTGAGCAGGTAGAGAAATGTCACTGGCAGCCAGTAAATATCCAGTGCTGCTGTAGAGTCTGTGAATTCCTGTATTTAGTGTTTCTGTGAGCTGGGGGTGGAAGGGTGATCCCTTGGGAAAGTGCCAGAACTTACTCAGCCCTTTCCTCTTCCCAGATATCTGTTTGAAGGAGGTGACATCAATTGCAGACAGCCTCTATAACATTCAGCTCTTGAGAGAATTCTCAAATGAGTACCTAAACAAATGCTTTTACCTCACCTTGGAGGACATGTTGTATGCTCCTTTGGTTTTAAAGGTAAGAAACATAACAAAAGTTGGATTTTTCAATAAAATGTGGGTAAACCAGGAGTATTGTGTTAACATGAGGCGTAATTTTTCTTTTTTTCTGTTTCAGCCTAATGTCATGGTGTTCATTGCAGAACTCTTCTGGTGGTTTGAGAATGTCAAACCAGACTTTGTACAGCCAAGAGATATCCAGGAAATAAAGGATGGTAAGTTTGTAATCACAGATAACTGATAGCATGTTATTTAGAAAATACTTACATTGCAGTGAAACTGTTGCCTGGTGGTGTTTCCTTGGAAGGTTTATTTCTCCCCAAGGTTTATTCTTGCTGGGGGTCTTTGAAAAGCAATAAAGTAGAAGGAAATTTGTCCTAGATCCACTTGAGTTCTAATTTTTTGGATGGATAATTTTTGAGCATGTAATTTCCCCCCCAAACCCACTAATTAACTATTAATTTGTAACTTTCATTACGCCCACCAGAAGACAAATATTTTAATAAAGACCAGTACTTCAGGTTACAGTGTAGACAGTTTCCCTTCTACCCTGTGCAACGTGGGAGCTCCCTGTGCTGTTTGCTCCTCCCTGCCCCTGCGAGGTGCTGATGCTGTCCCTCTGTGCCCAGTCAAGGCAGTGATGCAGCAGAAGAGCAGCCGCCCCCCTGTCCCCATCTCCAACGCCACCAAGCGCAGCTTCCTGGCCACTCCTGCCAGCCCCAGCCCTGCAGAGCTGCAGCCCCCAGCCCAGGCAGCCCCTGAGGCCTGCAGCAGGTACTACCTGCACCCCGAGGAGCCTGACTACCTGTGAGTGTGTCTTCATCTTGTTCCACCTTCTCTGTGTGCCTCTGTTTGGGTAACCTGGGGTTTGTGCTGCTGAGCGTTATCATTTTGCCACAAACTGGGTGACCTTAGAGTCCCCAAAGGGGCTCCAAAGCTGCCCAGGGACTTTGAGCAAGCTGCTCTTGTGCAAGGTGTCCATGGAACTGGATGGTCTTTAAGGTCCCTTCCAACCCAAACCATTCTGGGGTTCTGTGAAAACAAACTTGAGCATGATCTGATGTGGTTAATGAAAAGGGTTTTCAGCTGACTGAATTTCATGGTGACCTCTAAGTTATTTCAACCTTTATTTTGTCTTGAATTTACTATTTACATAAGCATTGTCTTAAATCTACTGCATTTAGAAACTTAGTTTAATTTCAAGTAATAAGTTTACTTTTGTGTTGTTACATGTGAAAAACTTCTTGTTAAGGAACTGCTAAAAAATCACTGATACGATGTTTTAAAGAGGACGAGGGTAACTTACCAATGTGACTTTGCAATTTGATATTTTTTCTGATTATAGAAAAAAAAATCTTTGTAGTAAGTATGAATTTTTACCTTTATGAATTAGTGGCAAAGGAGGAAGCCCTGCCTTCAGCCCTTCCCATCCACTGCTGCCTTTGAGGCAAAAGCAGCAAAAATCTTTACAGGGAGAAGACAGCCCTGGTAAGTCTGCCTTGAATTTGCCTTTCAAAAAGCAATGACTGTCAATGGCAATAAAATAATTAATTAAAATATAAGTTAATTTTGTAAATAATTCAGAATTTAATTAATCTGCAGTAACACAAGTAAGTGAGTTTGAGTAAATCTTAAAGATCTTTTAAGAAACATAGTGGATTTTAATTTTTTTCAGGCTTTGACTGTGTCTGGTGGCAACTGCAGCAAATCTGTTTTCTGCTGCCATCTGTTGGGGAAGGAGTTGATTCTGTTTCTATGTTTGCTATTAAATGAGGCAGAAGTGCTGGTTTAAAGACCATTTCTAAACTATTACCAATTAAAAACCTTTTCAGGCCATCGGCACCGTTCGAATTCTCTGACCCGTGTTGATGGGCAGCCACGAGGGGCAGTTCTGGCATGGCCAGAGAAGAAACCCAGGTAATTATTTATTGCAGCATTGCTTGAGGAAATGATACTGGGACAATTTGATTGTGGTAATGTGGTATCACTGCTCTAGAACTGCATTGACAGTCACTTAATTTTGTTTTCTCCTTATGTGCACTTTCAGAGCTGACTGATTTTAGATTTGCAATTGAAAATTCGTTAGCCGTGATTTTCAGCAAGTGCTCTTGAAAATGGAAGTGTCTGAAGTTGCTGCTTGGTATTGCTGGTCACTCGTGGTACAGGATGCATTTTAAAAATAAAACAACTATTTTAGCTCTCTGTATCATGGTCTTTATTTCAACAAATTGTACCTTGTCGTGCTTGAGTGTCAGTAGATTCTTCTTATGTTTTCTAGGCCTCTGTCTCAGCCAACACCATTTGCTCTTCATCATTCTGCCAGTACTGATGTGGACCCTGGCTCTGGTGACAGCATTAGCCTGGCCAGGTCCATCAGCAAGGACAGTCTTGCTTCCAACATTGTCAATGTAACCCCCAAAAATCAGCCCCACCCTCCATCAGTGAAAGCTAATGGGAAGAGTTTGCTGAACAATGTAGAAATGGAGGATGAAGATGAAGAGCTCATTGCAATCATCAGATCTGAAGAAAGGCCAAACCATGGTGACCCTGAGGTGCAGAATGCAGCAGCCAGGGTGCCCAGCATAGTGGCCACAGCGTGGTCTCCAAAAACAAACAGTGACCCTGCAGACAGCAAAGCTGAGAGTTTTTACCTGGAGCCTTTAATGCCTGCAGTCCTGAAGCCAGCCAAGGAAAAACAGGTCATCAATAAAGAGGATGAGTGTGGGGAGGGGAAACAGAGGAGTTTTGTAACCAAGAGGTTAAATGAAGGACACTTGTCTTTGATCCGCAAGAAAGCCACGAGCAGTCATGGTGAGCATGACCTCAATAGGACTTTTACTCCCATTTCTAGCTCTGATTTCACTCCAGTTGCAGATGCCAGTTCTGCAGATGCAATGGCCCTGGGGGAAGCAGGTATAGAAGCTTCCAGACCTTTGGCCAGTAGCAGTTTAGATCCTTCCTCTCAGGAGCTATCCACTGGAGGATTCTTTCTTCATGCTGCTAAAGCCGATGATGAGGTAACAAGTAAAGTCAATGTGAGTTATGGGAAAGGTCTCAGCCTGCATGTTCAGGATACAACCTGGACCATGGTGAGACACGACTCAGAGCCAGATCTCTTGGACATGGAAGATGCTGACCAGGATTTGGTGGCCATAGACAACCATCCCGTAGTCACTAAGTACATTGGTGAGGAGGAGTCTGCCAAGCTGCAGGAGGACATGAAGGTGAAGGAGCACGAGGACAAGGACGACGCCAGTGGCCGCTCCAGCCCCTGCCTGAGCACCATCTCCCAGGTGAGCAGCGTGTCCATGGCCAGCGGCAGTGTCCGCATGACCAGCTTTGCAGAGAGGAAGCTGCAGAGGCTCAACAGCTACGAGACCAAGTCCAGCACCAGTAGCTCCCAAAAAACCACCCCAGATGGGTCAGAAAGCTGCCCTGCACCACTGACCACGTGGAAACAGAAGCGAGAGCAGAGCCCCAACAGGCAGAACAAGGACAATGTGAATCTTTTAGCTTCGGAGCTGGTGCAGCTCCACATGCAGCTGGAAGAGAAGCGCAGGGCCATAGAGGCTCAGAAGAAGAAGATGGAAGCCTTATCAGCGAGGCAGAGGCTAAAATTGGGCAAGGCAGCTTTCCTGCATGTTGTTAAAAAAGGGAAGTCCCCTGATGGTCCACAACCTGTTAAACCAGAACATTTTGCAAAGGAATTTTCCCGGCACAATGGGGAAGATTTAGATGAAGTTTCTTTGGGTTCCAAATCCGAGGAGTTTCTTGTGAAAGAGGAGGAGAGAGAAGAAATGCTCAATGATTCTCAAGAAGTAGCAAAAAAAATGCAGGAAAGCCTGGCTTTTGCTGAGCAACACAAAGCAAAAGACCCTGCTGCTATACATGATCTGGAAAAAAGTAAAATTATTTCTGTTGCTCTCCTAGAAGACAACGTGACCGAAGCAGATATAAATGAATGTGATCTTTCTATCGAGAAGCTGAATGAAACAATCAGCACCCTGCAGCAGGCCATCCTAAAGATATCCCAGCAGCAGGAGCTGCTCATGAAATCTCCAACAGTGCCATCCCCAGGAACCAGAAGTAACTCTCAGGACCAAAAGGTGAAGCCTTCAATTCATTTTGTTGAGCCCCTGTCTCCAACTGGAATGAACAGCCTGCGGAAGCCGCCGCGCCTCGGCCAAGGAAGGACTCCCCGGCCAGGAAGGCCCTCAGAGCTGAAAGTCCCTAAGGACAGGCAGCAGAATTCAGCACGTGTTAAAACCCCAACTCCCAGCCTAGAAAACCTTCCACATCTGAGACCCTTCCCACCCAACAGCTTGGCAAAGACACCCACAGAAGTGGGACTGGAAAGCAGCCCTGACCATGGGAGTGGTTCCCAAGAGAAGTGTTTCTTTGATACCTATAGACTCCATGATGAGAGCAATCAAAGGGCACTTGTTCTCTCCACCTCCAAAGATGCTAATATTCTGTCTGAAATGGGCAAAGAGGTGAATAACAGCTTCAAGGAAACAGGGTTGAATTCTTCTGATGGCTCAGGAAAAGAAAATGTCCCAGTGGATGAGCCCCTGAGAAGCAAGGCCAATCTCATAGAAGTAGATTTGTCTGACTTAAAAGCTCCAGATGAAGGAGAACTTGAAAACCAGGATAGCTCTGCGGATATGATTAGTGAAGGTGATCAGAAGTCTGGTGTGGGTTTTTTCTTCAAGGTAAATGTGTTACCTTTCTCTCTTTGGTTCCTGTTACACACTCACCCAGCATTAGAACTAGTGTTTCCCAGGTTCCTGATGGGGCACAGCCCTCATTGGTTGCAATATTTGGATATAAAAAAGCTGCAGTGGAAAACAATTACCTCTGGAAAAAGAGACAGATCTGCTCTCAAAACATTTAGTGTCCTAATTTATGTTTGGCAATGATTATTCTCAATACCACAAACATGCTGACATGATACTTTCTCTTTTAATTTCCCTTTCAAGAAAGTCAAACTAGTCTCAGGGAATTAAACTTTTGAGGTCTTTGTAGTGTGATTAATTTGGACTGATTGTCATTCACTGAGATTATTTGTGGTGTGCATCCTGGCCCACATCATAGCTGCATTGTACTTAGGAAGTCTAGAAGGTTTTGTGAAAATTAAAGATATTTAAAAGCAAGTCTGAGTAAGATGAGCCCCTTTTTTCTCCTCACAAACTTAAGGGAACACTAAAACTCTCTCTTAGTATTTTCTTGAGCAATAAGAGGTTTTGATTTATCATCAATTCTAAAAATGTAAAGATTTCCTAAAGTAATAGTTTTTCTTCAAATTTTCCTGGAATCATCAGCAAACTTGTGATGTCCAGCTTAATATACTGCCCACTGTTCCTTAGATTTTCCATCCCTTTGGGTTTTTCAGGATGAACAGAAGGCAGAGGACGAGCTGGCCAAGAAGCGAGCAGCGTTCCTCCTGAAGCAGCAGCGCAAGGCCGAGGAGGCGCGGCTGCGCAAGCAGCAGCTGGAGGCTGAGGTGGAGCAGAAAAGGGATGAGGCTCGGTAATGATGCACAGCAAAGAATTTCTCTGTATTTCAAGGTCAGGAGGTTGCTCCATGCTGAATTCACTGTCCTTGTGTTCCGTGGCAGCCGCAAAGCTGAGGAGGACCGGATACGGAAAGAGGAGGAGAAGGCTCGGCGAGAGCTCATCAAGCAGGAATATCTGAGGAAAAAACAGCAGCAAATTTTGGAGGAGCAAGGGCTTGGGAAGCCCAAATCCAAGCCCAAAAAACCCAGGCCAAAGTCAGTCCATCGTGAGGAATCTTACAGTGATTCAGGCACCAAGTGTTCTTCCACACGTAAGGACTGGATTTGTTTGCGCCCCCTGAGTTTCAAATCTGTCACCAAATGTGTTTGACATTTTCTCTCCTGTTTTGTAGCTGATAATTTGAGCAGTGCTCAGTCTGGTTCCAGTCTGTCTTTGGCCTCAGCAGCAACAACTGAGCCTGAAAGTGTTCACTCTGGTGGCACTCCCTCTCAGAGGTACAGCCAGCTTCTCTGGGGTTTCTCTGTCCTGGGGCATGAAACAGATTTGGGCTTCAGTGCTCTTTGCTTCACCTCACTGGCAGAGGAGGAGCACAATCAGCATTGCTGAATTCATCTGGTGTATGTGGCTGCCAACTGCAGTGTTCTGTGCAAACTTAGAACTTTGTTTTATTTTCTCCCAGAGTCAGAGCTTTGCTTTGATTTCTAGCAAGGGGAATCTGACTGTTCTGGGGAGGAAAAGGGAAAATATTCTGTTCCATTCAGGAACAGCAGTGTTTATGTGAGATTACAGAGCCAAACCCCAAAACCTTGGCATATGATTTTTTATTTGTTTCCCTCCCAGAGTTGAATCAATGGAGTCCTTACCCATTCTGAGCAGAAATCCCAGCAGAAACACAGAGAGAGACTGGGAGAATGCTTCCACGGCATCTTCTATTGCTTCAGTGGCAGAATACACAGGTGCCTGCTTTGTTTTGGTTTAGTTGCTTTTGTTTAGTTTGTTTTATTCATTTATTATGAATAACAGGTCAGGAAAACCTGTGATGTGTTTCATGTTATTTTTGAGAAGTTGTCAGGTGTATTTTGTTCTGTTTAATAGCTATAAAAGTAAGTCATTCTAGAAAAATAATGAGTTTTCTTTTTTTCTCTTTTAATGAAAATCTTAGCTTTCATAAGTGTAAGGCAGATAATTTTGACTTATTTATCTTCCTTAGGTCCAAAATTATTTAAGGAGCCCAGCAGCAAATCCAACAAACCCATTATTCACAATGCTATATCTCACTGCTGTCTTGCTGGAAAAGTGAACGAACCACATAAGAATTCAATATTAGAGGTAAACATTAAAATTACCAATGCACTCTCAATCACATGGGTCTGTAATGCTGAATTCATAACCCCACTGCTGTGCAGTGTGGATTCCATTTCCTAGAATGTGGCTGGAGAGAGCATTTTTTGCTTTCTACATGGAAATCACGATTCTGTATTTACTTGGAACTCTGTATTTAGAGTTCTGCTTTTAGGTTTATAAAGGGGCCGGAAAATTATGGTAAGAGGAGCAAGTATTCAGCTTAAAGCTTGGCATGGTTGTGCCAGTGAGCAGCCCCTGTACCTGGTTGTTTTTGCTGCAGGAGCTGGAGAAATGTGATGCCAACCACTACATCATCCTGTTCCGCGACGCCGGCTGCCAGTTCCGAGCACTTTACTGCTACTACCCCGACACGGAGGAGATCTACAAGCTCACTGGGACGGGGCCAAAGAGCATCACCAAGAAAATGATTGATAAACTCTATAAGTACAGCTCGGACAGAAAACAGTTTAACGTGATCCCAGCCAAAACCATGTCAGTGAGCGTGGACGCCCTCACCATCCACAACCACTTGTGGCAGGCCAAGCGACCCGCGGTGCCAAAGAAGGGCCAGACTCGGAAATGACACCCAGCTCCTGGGGAGAAGCTTGGCTCACTGGGATTGCATTGACAGAAGACATGTTTACCATTTTCCTCCAGTTTGGTATGAAATGTGCAGAACCAGAGACAGTTTTTAAGAAGCTTCGGGACAGAGGACCGTGGATGCAAGTTCTTGAGGATGAAGGAACGGTGCCAGTGTTTTTTATGAATGATGAATCTGCTGTTACACCCAATGCTAACTACTGTGGCTTTCAGCTGATGAGGGACTGTGCATGTAGCAAGATCTTGAACAAGTGGATTTCCTTTTACTTGAAGTTTTTCATCGGTACAAATTGGGAATAATTTAATTCTCTCTCTTTCCACCTTATTCCCTCCTTTTTCCTGGCGTTCTTAAAAGTTGGCAAGCTCCGAACTTGGGTAGAAGGATTGAACAGATCTTGGGTGAAGTGCTTTGGGTTTGGTTTGGTTTTTTAAACAGTCTTTAGGGAAATCTTCCTTTCAGACCTTTTTGAGGAACTGTTGAATACATCCAGTTGTTGTACTGTACCTACTGCCAACGTAAGTCCAGCTCTCAGATTTCTGATAAAAGCCCCAACTTGTGCTGCTCAGAGCAGAGTTTACTTGCAGGATCTGTGTAGGATAAGCATTGCAAGGATTGCAAAAAAAGCCAGTTTTTTCTAAAAAAAAACAAAAAAAATTGTTCACAAATATAAAAGATCTCTGGAATACAATCATGAAGAGGCATAACAGGTGCTACTAGCTGGAATGTGCCTGGCTGAAACTTAAGGCAAGCTGAATGGAGCCCAGTGATTACTGATTTCAGTTTCAGGTAGTGTCCTAAAGATTTGTTTGCTTTAATAAAGGTGGATGCTGGTAGGTATAGAACATTTCCACTCTGAGCACGCTACTCCTGTACGATGGTGCACTTAATGATCACAGATTTTAATGTTTTTATTACATCATGAAATGTAATTCTACTTTCTTTGTCCTGTCTTTATTCTGAATGAGCAGCATGCTCTACAATGAAGAGTGTGTTATGTTTTTTATTTTGGGTGATATATTAATATATATTGATTTGTTTTTTCTCATTTGAAAGCAGTTTTTAAACAGAGACATTTGCATTTGTTTCAAAAGCCCAAATAAGTCGAATGGCTTGGATTTCTTTTCATGTTGAAATATTAAATCTTGAGTTATGACCTTAAAAGTCTTTGTGTTTCAGCAGATTAAATTTTTGTCTGTGGTAACAGGGTACATTTACAGTTCCTTTTCTTTTGTTTTTTGTTTTTTTGTTTTTATTTTTAACCACTCCCATGTCTCATTCTTGGCCCCAGCTGGTTCCCAAGCAGGTTTCTGTAGCTATTCCCTAATTAATTTAATCTGCTAACGAGCTCCTGCTCCCTGGATTTGACACTTACTACCTGCAGCTCCTGTGGGTTCTGACGTGGGTTTGCACATGTTTACTTTTCTTTGAAGTGTTACTTGAATTTGTGTCTCTCGAGTGCAGAAGGCCCTGCCCGTCCTCGAGAGGGACTGAGCTCTAAATCTCTAAATCCAGAGGAATTATTGACCTTGGAGATGATGGAAGGTGCAGAGTTATTGTACATAGGGGAGCTGGGGGGTGGCAGAAAGTGAAGCTGGCTAGAGCAGAGTGAAGGTCTTCCAGTGCAGTCTCTCCGTGGTTTTTCCCCTTCCAGGACTCCCTGACTAGGCTGCTGCAACTTTGTAAATTATGTTAGATAGTTTGCTGCTTGTAAATAATTAAAGGCTTTATGGTTTCTAAAGTGCTGAGTATTAAACACCGTCATGAGTGGAACTTTTGTTACCATGCTTTTCATGCTTGTGCTTTATTTCTCACTGTTTGATATTATAAACCATATTTATTTTATGAAACACTGAAATTTAATAAAAATCATTAACTGATTTCCTTTTTATTTCATGTGTACTTTTGTTGGTGTGACACTTCATCCCCTCCCAGAACTAATTCACTTTAAAGATGTGCTGTTCTCTTTGGTAAAGCTTCACCTGCAGGGAGCTGCAATAGCTTTGTGACAAGAGTTTGCAGTGGGACCAAAAAACTCAGAAAAATGGGAAATAGTTTAAGGATTTATTTAATCAGACTCCTGAATCTGTCTGCTGGGGCTCCTTTGGCTCTCAGTGGCAGAATTGTGGTAATTTTCTAGTCAGTGTTGAGGTTTGGGTTAAATTTATGGAATTCTGAATACAGAGGATTTAGTGACCTCATGTTTAACCCTTCCCTGCCAAGCACAGAAAATCCTGATGTCCTAATAACAACATAATAAAATCCTAAAATCCTAATAAGGTGATCTGGACGCTGATAACTTCTGCTAATCCCTGCTTAGAAAATGGGGTTTTGTCCTTGCAGAGTTCATGTAAATCCCTGAAACCAGGGAAATGTTGGGGAATCCTGTTCCCTCAGCCCAGGGCTGGGATCCCTGCAGGTAAATGGAATTAAATTGGCATCCTGCAGCTTAAGCTGCTTGTTTGGGTTGGTTTTCCCCAGGATTAGAGCCAGGGTTGTTCCCTCTCAGCTCTGTCCAAACAAGCAGAACTGGATAAAAACTCCCCCAGCTGCTCCCACAGGTTCTGGTTGTGTTTCCTGGGCAGGAGGGGGAACTGAGAGCTCTGTTGGGACCCCTCTCTGTTTCTCACTAACAAATCCAAGAATGTACATCTTTAAAGTGCTTTAAAGCAATTTGTGCCTCTCCAGCTGTCCATCAGTCTGTGTGTTCCATGTGCTCTTTGCATCTACTTGGTGTGGTTTTGTCCCATTTTCATCCTGCTCTCATCTGGGGGAAGAGTTCAAGCCAAAATAATCCAGAATAATTTGGAAAATACTGATTTACTTTGGAAGCCTTCAGCTACACTGGGAGGGCTGAGGGTGCCAAGGAAATAAAGGTGATTTTTGTCCCCACTGCACTGGGGAGTTGAGTAGAAATCTCTCGAGTTTGGGGCTGTGGTTTGAAGTAAGAATGACAGGAATGAGATCTCAGAACATTGATTTTCCATTCCTTTTGCTTTTTTCCCCCACAAATCCCAGAACTGATGACCAGAGCAGTGTCAGACCACCCCAAACCCCCTCACTTTCTATTTTATTTGATTTATTGTTTAAATATAGCAGCAATGAGGTGTCTCCTGTTCACTCTGAGCTGACTTTCCTGGGAATTTGGTGCTGGTCCCACCCCTGGAACGGAGCAGTCCTCGTGGATGTGCCCTAAGCTGCTGTGCTTATCCAATTAAGTGGTTTGCAGTTAATTAGGGGGTTAAATGTAATTAATTTTCAGCAGCTGAAGGACAGGCAGGTGGCTGAGGGGGGTGGGTTTGGGGCTCAGGACATGCCGAGCATCCTTGGGATGAAGCTGTGGCTGGGGTTCTCCAGGGACATCACTCCAAAAAGAAGATTTTGGAGAAATTTGGTACCATTTTAGTGCTGTTCATCTGCAGAACTGAAGAAATCTCGGGAGTATTTTGGGGTTGTATGCCTCAGATAAGTGAAATTTTATATAATAAACTTTTTCAGACCAGTTGAAAATTGGAATATTCATATGGTCCACTATAATTAAGTGTATTTTCCACAATGCACTGAAAATTTTACAATTAATTCCAGGTTACCACTCAGACACTGGACTTCTCTTACCATGTAGTAAGTGAAAAATAATTACAGGTTTTTAAAATGTTGTTATTCTAAAAAGAAAATATTTCCCTGAGCTTTCTGTTGCAGGTTTGTTAAGGCTTGGTTTGGTTTTAGAGGGTTTGAAGATTTCAACCTTCCTGTGGGTCTGTGAAAATGTGCATTTTTACTCTTCTGCTCCAAGTGGTAAGTTCAGCTCTTCTCAAAAAAAAAAAAAAAATAACCCAAATTTTCAAGGAAAATGCCATTCCAGAACTGGAATTTTCTGCCCCTTCCTTCTCCAGCCTGTGCTGAGCACAGGTGCATTCCAGTTGTAAAAATTGCAGGGTGGATTTTATTTGCTCATCTGTGCTAAATATAAATTCACTTTTATCTTGGTGCTGAAATCCTGTCAGAGTTTTCTGATCCACCCCTCTGAACTTGTTAGGAAATAACACATTTATTGTAGTGAAGGAAGAAAAAACCTCTGGGGAAGGGTGTGCAGCAGGGATCATGAAATATTCAATATCCAGCATTTGTTAAAATTCAAATGAGGCACTTGAAAGAATGGTTTGAAGCCCATAAACCTCCCCAAATTATTGTGGCATTACCTGGAAATCTTAGCAAAGGAAATCCTCTTTCTTTTCACTCTCTTTTCCAGGGAATAACCATAAAAACTGAATTTACAGGAGAAATAAAAAAATCCTTCCTGGATTTGGTTTCCTTTTTGTTTCCCAGCCACACCAACCCCATCATTTTTAATGTATATTTTAGTGCTCTGGATTTTTTTTCTCTGCATCAATGAATTTGAAATGTTAGAAGCTGATTTTCCTCAACTGAGGCAAATATTTGAATGAATTTTGGTTCATTTTGCAGAGTTATTTCCTCTTCTTTTCTGTGCCTGCTGCTGTGGAAGGTGGAACAAGAGGAAAAAGTGAAGAATCCACTGCTGGGAAGTGCTGAAATCCCCTTGGGCAGAGCATTAAATCCTGTTCTGCAGCCTTGGATGGGTTTTATCCAGTGAGAGCTGCTCTTGGTGGTGTTAAAATCACCTTATTTTGGGTGTAATCGTTGCAATTTGGATGTCCTGGAAAATCAAGAGGATTTTGTTCTCCATGTACAGATTTGTCTGGTTTAAAGCCAATAATTAAAAAGTAATTTAGCAGGGACTTGGCTTCTGCTGTCCTTTTACTTCCAGTTCCTCACGTGTGTGTTCAGCCCAGAATTATCTCCTGTATTTAAGGGATATTGTTTGTGTCCTTCTGTGAAATTTTAAATAAATAGATCTTTACAGTATTTGCCTAAAATGCTGAATGAAAAATCTCTGCTTACCTGCATTTCATGTCCAAGCTAAAATCTTTGTGTGTGAGTGTAGCATGCTCTAGAAATGTTGGGATCTTCCCTGGAAATCTTGGAAACTTTGGAGCCAGTGACAAATTTTGAAGTGTTGGGAGGTAGAAGAGCATGTACTGAATCTTGGCTAAACATCAGTTAAAAAAAACAATCCTTAAATACCTACAATATTTAATGCATTTATTAAATCATAAAAATAAGATTAAATAAATGAATTAAAGAGTCTTTAAAAGCTTTCTTCCACAGCAGGCCCTTTGTGCCTGAGGGCACAAAGAATTTGAAAATAAAGTTAAAAATTAAACTTGGGAAGAGCTGCCTTGAGCCTCAGCTTAAACCACGTTTTCCCATGGATTTTAAACCAGACTCCCAGAAAAACCAGAAAAATCAGACACAGTGCCTCCTGTTGCTGCATGCAGCTCTTTTATTGTCATTTATCTTTACAGAAATGTGAAGCATCTTCACAAGAATTGTACAAAACCCTCTCCCCTGGCGGGCTGATCCCAGCAGAGCAGCTCCCTGGGGCTCCCAGAGGAACCACGGCAGTCGCTGCTGCTGACAAAAATCCATGCAGGAGCTGAGCTTGGAATAAAACTGTCCTGTTCTATAGAGGTTAAATAAAAAGGGGGATAACAGGAAATAAATATGCTGATAACACTGGTTGGAGTAGTTGAGTTTAATGCAGGATATGTGGGTTTAGTCCATATCAAACCGTTAGTGGACACGGAACATGCGCCGGAGCCCCAAAACATCCCAGCTGTCCTTGTTTCTGCATCCCCCAGGGCCTGCCAGCTCTCTGCATTGGAACACAACTATTTCCTGCAGAAAATGGGATTTTTCCATGGCTGGAAGCAGTAGGCATTCTCGTGCTCCCATGGAAGCTCCTTGTGGGCCCTTTCAGCGGCAGGAGCGACTCTTCGTCGCTGCATCAACGTTTCCAGGACCATTAGAAAAATAAACTGCTTTTGTTTTTTACATTAGTATTGTAACTGAGGCTAAGGGATTAGAAAAATGAACCCTTGGTTCTCAGACTTGCATTGGCCACAGGTGAGTATTTACAGGGTTTTTTCCCCATCCCATGGGAAGGTCAGCTGGAAATTTACACCAGAGGAGGAACCCGAGGCTTTGTACATGGAGCTTCTGCTTCAAAGGCAGGGATTTGTACACTGAACAAACAGAAGCATTGTCAAAATACAGGAATATCCAGGGCATTCTGATAATATCACAAACCACACAGAGGCCTCAGTCCTTTTGGCACGAGTTTCCTCCTGGGATAATTTTCTCCCTGGATTGAGGGCAGGAAGGAGCTGTGTGTGCCCGCTGAGGGAGGAGGAACCCAGCACCACGGCCAGTGGAGCCTCTGGATCACAGACCCTGGATTTGGCCACAAGGCTGACCTGGCTGCTCAGGGCTGGGGCTGGGATTTTAAGTAAATTAAGGGTTTTTAAAAGAAATTTAATTTTCTTGCCATGGGAGGGTTGAGCTGAGGAGCTGTTTTGTCTTCCCTGTGCTTTCACACACAGCTCACAGCCAAACAAGCAAAAAAGGATAAAAATGTTCTTAGTAAATATATTCAAATAATCACACCTTTTGTTTCATTTGGGCTGGGCTTTTGTTTGTTTGCTGGTTTGGTTTTCTCTAACCTGTAATACTGCTTTGTTCCACTCTCCCTTGAAAGCAAAGTGGGGCTTGGAAAATGATCCATAATAAATTCAATTCAGAAAATTAAATACATTCACACTCCATGATCTGAGCATCCTGAGGCTTTAAGTTACACAGAGCCCACATGTCCTTTTGTACTCCAACCACACCCACTTTTTAGCCTATAATTTCTTTTTGCCACTTTTAAATGACAGATTTGGCATGTGAAACTACAAACAGAAATAAATAAAACATTGTGCCTGCCTAAACCAAACAGATCCAAAACTAATCATTAAAAATCCATCAAAACAACCCAAAAAAGCTTTAAAGGCAGTTCTGTGTGTGCCCACAGCTCAGCAGGGTGGGAGGGTTGCACTCTTTGCTTTTACCTGTGGTACTTCACCAAGCCTGGGATGTGCCACCACCCAGGGGCTCCTGCCTGGCACTTCAGGAAAAAACAACAATAAAAAAAATAAAATCTGGACCCCAAACCTCATCCAGGCACAGCAGGTCCCTCTCAACCTTCTCAAGGTGACACCAGCCTTGGCACTGGTCCTGCCCTGGGCATCTCTGCCCTCCCTCAGGGCCATGGGCAGGATGGGCAGCACATCCCCACAGGTTGGGGCATCTCCCCAGCTGTTTAAAACTCACTTAAATCAGGTTTTGGCTTGTTTTCTTTTTTGTTTTCTTTGTAAACATTGATTGGGGGTGCATTGGGAAGCAAACAGTGAATGGTAATGGCAATAAACCATTCAGTGAGTGAAGGAAGCTGATGGGATTTCATGACCATGTTGTGCTTTACAAGCTCCTTGCTAAAAAACAAAAAAAAAAAATCACATTGGAATTGTAAGATATGAACATGAAAGTATAGAAAGTCAACAACTCAGTTATTCACTTGGCAGTCAAACAGACCCTTTCCACATCATTGCAGAATGTGCAAAAGCAGAATGGAAACACATCTGGTGTTTGTGGTGGTGCCAGGGCCCTGCAGGCCGGGGGGGACGTTCATGCACCTCTGCTGCAGGGGAAGCCACGGGGACAGGGGGGACAGAGCCGGGCAGGGGGGGCTGGAGCTGCCGGGGTGGCTGTGGGGACAGGCAGAACCCGCTGCCATAACGGTGCCACCAGCTGTGACCGCGGGGAGGGGAAGGACAGCAGGACACGGCCGGGACACACAGGGGGGTTGCACTCCAGACTGCCCTGGCTGGAAAGGGTGAATGGAGCCACCAAACGTCCACAGCCCAGCCAGCCCAGCATCAGCAGCTCAGCCCCAGCAGGACACAAACCCAGGGGCTCCAGGGCACTGCCACAGAGCTGGCCCTGCTTTTGGTGCCCTGGGCTTGGGGTGTCCTGGTTTGTGAGGTGCCCCAAGGCTCTGTCACAGATCTGGCCCCCCTCTCGGTGCCCTGGGCTTGGCGTGCTCTGGTTTGTGAGGTGCCCCAAGGCGTGGGGGCCCTGCCGTGCCCTGTCCCCTCCATCCCGGCTGTGCCACGGCCACCAGAGTCCTCACCCAGTGCCCAGAACAGAAACCCAGCCGAGGATGAAGACCGTGAGCGACAGAGCAGGAGTTTGGGCACCCCTGGGGGACACCTGGTGAAGGAAGAGGAGGAGGAGGAAGAGGAGCAGGGTCTCGGTGCAGTTTTCCTCTTGTCTTTACCAACCTGCACCCTCCAGCAACCCCAGCCCTGCTCCCATTGGCATCTGGGCTCAGCCCCGTCCCACCAGCACCAGCGAACGCTGTCTCACTAGTTGCGGTATCAGTAGAAAAGTTAAAATCCCCGGGGGCACACACGGCCACCGGCTGCGTCCGGCCGTGCCAGGGCTCCGGGCATCGTCCCGTGGGCACGGCCGGGCTGGGCATCCCCGCCGGGCTGGGCATCGTCCCGTGGGCACGGCCGGGCTGGGCATCCCCGCCGGGCTGGGCATCGTCCCGTGGGCACGGCCGGGCTGGGCATCCCCGCCGGGCTGGGCAGCGCCTCCATGGGGCCGGGCCGGGCCGTCCTTGCCCGCCCTGGCAGCGCTCACAGCTGGGTCTCGTCGCGCGTCTCGGGGTTGCCCGAGCCCAGCTTGTTGCTGCAGCTGCTCTTGCGGCTGTGGCCGTCGTTGGCCACGTGGGCCAGAGGGTCGGAGCGGATCAGGTACCTGTGGGACACAGCCCGGTCACACCGCTGGACACCACAGCTCCCCTGGAATTTGGGCCAGGATGCACAGGGATGGCCCCATGGAGCTGTGATGCTTGCAGAGCATGGCAGTCGTTTGAATGAAAGGTGTTAAATGATAAGAGGTGTTCATGTAAATGCCATAAAATAATAGAATAAATGATCAGGAGTTATTCCTCAGAGCATGGTAATTATTCCTCAGGAATAACTCCTGAATATATTGGTAAGAGGTGTTCGCGTAAATGCCATAAAATAATAGAACAAATGATCAGGACTTATTCCTCAGTGGCAAAAACCAAAGGAGAATCCCCCAGTGCCCATGGGAGCTAAGATGGGGCTGGGGTGGTTTGGGCTCAGGAGCACAGGGAGTTGGAATGAGCTGGGAAAGAGGCAAAACCCTCTTTTATGGGTATTTATGAGAAGTCCTAGGGAATAACTGGATGGGGGCAGCTCATGGCACTGGGGGCAGTGTGGGGACAGGGTGACAGGGTGAGGTGACACTTACACAATGTCATTGACACTTACACGATGTCGTTGAGCTCCAGCCGCGTGTCCGGGGGGGGATTGATCAGGACATAGGACAAGGTGTTCTGGTGGTCGTTCATCTCATCTGCAAGAGCAGGGACAGGGCTGGTGAGGCAGGGACAACCCCCGAGACACCCCAACAGGCCAGGTGACAGATCCCATCCTGGCAAACGGGTCCCTTCACCAGGAGAAGCCGTGGGCAATGTCACTGCCACCAGGAGGGCACCAAGAATGTCACTGCCGCCTCCCTCCTCACCTCCCCAGGCTCTCCCCACCACAGCACGGCCCAGGGGACTGGGTAACTCTTCAAAGTCCCCACTCCCCCCAGAAATAAAGTGAGAGTCTTACCTTGGTGCAGTGCAAAAGAGGGAACAGGTTAGTCCTGCTGTGTCAGGTACAGCACGAGTCCAACCATGGCTCAGGGCAGCTGAACCCCCCCGGGGCCGCCCCAGAGCTCTGCCCACCTCTCCCCCTCTCAGTTTCTCAGTTTAGCTCCATCCAGGCCCAGGATCAGTGCAGGGATTGCTCCTTTCCCCTGCCCAGGGGGAATCACCTCCATGGAGCTCCAGAGCCATCGATGCCGTTTTGGGGATGGCTCTGAACCAAGTGCCCTCCCAGGGGGGCTCAGGGCCACCAAGAGCAGCACCCACGGGGGCAGACAGGGGGTGTCAGTGATGGGGGGCCCCTGTGCTCCCCGAAATAGCCAAGAACAAGATCATGGTGAAATGGATGGGGGTGCGAGGCTGCGGGTGCCGGGGGGGGGGGGGGTGAAGCTGCAACAGGTGACACCATCTCCAGACAGGGTGATGGGGTGTGGATGGACAGGGTGGGGAGGGGACGGACAGACGGACGCGGGGGCAGCATGAGGAGCACGGGGGGACACCAGCTCGCTGCAAGGCTTCTCACTGGGACTCCTCTCCAGGCTTTGGGAAAGGCCCCTCTGAGGTGCAGATGGTGCAAATGGAGCAGATGGAGCTGCTCTGGGGGCACCCAGCCCTGGGATGGGCATTAACTCCAGGCTGGGGCTGCTCCTGTGGCCTGTCCTGCTGCCCCCACCTCCCGACCCCTGCCTGGCATGGGGGACCCCCCAGCTAGGGTCTCCTGTCCCAGCAATGCCAACGGGTGACAGATCACCCTGGCACTGCTTTGCTCCAGCCCTCAGATGCAGCTCCAGCCACCACAGGCACCCAGCACAGGAATACAGCTTCCTCCCGAGGTGTCCTCGCCAAGGCACACCCCAGGGCATCCCCAGGGCTGTGCCACGTCCAGCAGTGCTTGCAGGGGCACCCAGACCTTTGTGTGGCTGCTCACACCCATCCCTGTCCCCTCTGAGGCCACAGAAGGTGCTGCAGCAGGGGGAACCCTCGGGAGGTGCTGCCTGGGACCCCTACCTGTGCCAGGGGTCCTGTCCTGTCCTGGGGCCACCAGGTTTGGGTTTTGGCCATCCCAGTGCTCAGCCTTACAGGGAGACAGGGGTGGGGTGGCAATGCCAGGGCAGGGGTGGCACACAGACCCTGGGACCCACGGGACACACGGGGGTGACATGACAGGGACGTGGGGCCGGGCTCTGGCTCTGGGCAGCTCTCCCTGCCCCATGGAAGTTCCCTGAGCCCATGCAGCCAAGCCAGGCCCTGCTGGGCACACGAGTATATTGCTGCCCCTCCACTGCCCCAGGCAATATACTCTGCCTGGCTCATGGAGGACACACTTTGTGAAGAAATGCCAACGTTTCACCTTAAGCCTGGGCTAGTGAAGCCAAAAATGAAGCTGGGATGGGCTGTTGCTGATCTTGGGGCTGCTGCAGTAAAAAGGAGCCTTTCCAGGGCATGTTGCACCCTGGTGTAAAGGTGAAAATAAAGATGGGAAAACCTGGTAGGTCCCACAGAGCCCCACGAGGTGCCCGGGGTGGCTGCAGCACCAGTGGCCCCTGTGGCTGCTGTTGCTCCCTCATGCTGAGCCCAGCACCCCTGGTCACAAAATGGGGTCTCCTGATGCTGGAGAGGGGTCCAGGAAGGCAAACCAAGGGGTGCAAATGGATTTTTAAAGCTCTGCCTTGCCTTGGAGTGTGGCTGCCCCAGCAGGAGCTCCAGCATCTCATCACAGCATGCACAGGCAGCTCTTGTCCCCCTCCTGTCCCCTCCTCAAGCTGCCACTGGCTGTCCAGCCCAAAACCCCCTCACAGAGCCATGGAGGGAGGGTTTTGTCAATGAAAGCCAAGGGCTGTGATTTCCCTGTAGGAATTCAGCTACAAAAGGGTCCCTGAGGTTTCTATCTCCCTGACCAGGCAGAGCCCTGCGTTTGCACCACCACCACGGGACACTGATTGGTTTTCCAACGCCACCCAACAAATTAGTGCTGAAAGCTCGGGGATCTAAGGTGAAAACTGGCAAGGGTGAGGTTTGGGCTTAGCTGGCATGATCTTGTTGTACGCTGCACGCCATGAGTCACGCGGGACTCCCAGGGAAAGGGAATTACCTTGCAAATATCCCAGGTTTACCCGATTCATCACATCACTGGCTGTTAAATTTGCTACATCCTCTACAGAACATACAGGGAAAGGCACAGACATAAACAGAGAGAGAGAGAGAGGTCAGCAAGCCATGGTTTGGCAAATATCAGAGACGAGCTCCTGCGCTGCAGCCAAAACGTGAGCAAAAGAAAAAGGAAAGGGGCAGAAGGCAGAGCAACGTTTTGCATGGGTGTCCAGACACTGACAGTGACACAGGGTGACAACACACAGTCCCTGCACTGCTGGGTGCCCAAGGAGCTGCTGGTCCCCAGCTGTGCCCAGTGTCCCTGTCCTGGACCCCCTCACTGTCCCCTCTCCTGCCAGAGCTCCCCCAGTTTGCTTCAACCAAAATTTGCCAGCCTTGACCTGACCCCAAGATGTGCCTCAAGCCTGACCAAGGCCAGACAGCCCCCCTGGAACTGCCACAGAAACTGCTGGGACTGGGAATGAAGGGAAAGCAGGAGAGGGGGGTACACCCCTGCAAGGCCTTGCCTGCAGTCCCTGTCCTTGCCCCGTCCCACCACACTCCAGCTCTCCTGCCCCCATCCCTGGGGATGCTGGCAGTGCCACAACCACCCTGGGCCCCCACTCCAAACCACTCCAAAACCCTCCTGCACTGCACTCCTGGACATTTGCTCCTCTTCCTTCCCGTGCCTAGAGCCAAGAGGGGAAAGGAGGAATCCCACCCCAAAATCAGCTCCCATCCCAGCTGGGGCTCACTGCCAGCCTGAGTGTGGGCAGGGGGTGGACAGACACTCCTGGAGGATGGAGCAGACAAGCAGCAGCACAGGATGGCTTCAAAGAAAGAAAGAAAATAAAAAGAAAACCAAACCAACCAAACAAAAGGAGCTGTGGGCTACAGACTTTGTCATAACTGAGGGCTGGGAGCTGTCCAGGGTGACACAGATGCCAGCACCGACGGGCAGGTCAAGCTTGACGAGAGATGTGGCTGCACAGAGGGACCCTGAGCGCCGTGGCTGTCACACACAGCCACACACCCGTGTCACACGCAATGAAGCAACTCAGCCCTGCAGCTACCGAGAGCTTTTCCACAGAGAGTTTATGACAGATTAAAGTCCATAAAGAAAGGGGCTGCGCCAGCTGACGGGGTTGGGCCTCTCCCTGCCAAACTACGGGGGCTCTTGGGCACAAGGTTTGTGCTGACCTGGGGTCGGGCTGTCCTGAACCACCATCTCTGCATGGCCAGAAAGTGGGGCACAAACGGGGCCGTGTGGGGACACCGGGCCCTGCTGCAGGCACAGGGGCCACTCTGCCACTGCCAACGCCTGCCTGGAGCCATCCCAGAGCCCAGAGATGGGGGGGCTGCCTGCAGCTGGCCGGGGGTGCCAGGGGAGGGAGGGGGGCTGCGTGGGGGGACCCCAGCCTGGGGCTGCACAAGCACAAGCAAGCCGGGGATGAGGCGCAGCCCGGCTGGGACGGGCTCGGCGCTAAGCCGGGCATGGGGTTAGGCTGGCGTGGGGTTAGGCTGGCTCAGGGGTCGGGTTAGGCCGGGCCGGGGTTACCTGAGGAGCCCGCGGGCGCTCCGGCGGCGGCACTTACCGTACCCGGTGGTGGGCAGGCCCAGGTGCTTCATGCGGTTCTTGACGAGCTCGGAGAGCTCCTGGCGCTCGGAGCGGCGGTACAGGCTGAGGCGCTGCTGGCTGATCCACTCGGCCGTCTTGCTGGAGTGCTTGTTGCCCTTCCGGCTGAGCCGCCGCGCCCACTGCATGCTCTTGCGCCGCAGCAGCGGGTGCTCCGACTGGTCGCTGGAGCACGAGTTGCGGTGGTGGCCCGTCTTGATGCCCCAGTGCTCCTTGACGTCCTTGGTGTCCTCGCAGTCCTCAACATTGATTGAGATCTGTGACTAGAAGCCCAGCAGGTCACGCGGGATGGGGGGTGGCCAAGGGGGCTTTGGCCTGGGCCTGGCACGGTGGGATCTCTCCCACAGGGTGGGATCTCTCCCACGGGGAGAGATTATTTTGGGTTTTTTTGGGTTCCTTCCTCTGACCCCAATGGGCTCTCCCAGCATTTTCTCTCTGCACTGCAAGAACCGCCAGGCTGGCACAGTTCACCGAATCCCAGAGTGGTTTGGATTGGAAGGCACTCACTCCTTGCCCACTCCTTGCCATGGTCCACCACACCAGGCTGCTCCAAGTCCTGTCGAACCTGGCCTTGAACTTCCCAGGAAGGGGCAGCCACAGCTTCCCTTGGATAAGCTGAGGGGAGTCTTGTGGGCATCTCACACAGGATCACTTCTGGGATATCTGCCCAAGGAGCAGCCATGCCCTCATCTCCCTCTCTTCCTTCTTACTGCATCTGTGCTGCCACATGTCTGACCCAGCAATGCCCGCTGGTGAGCAGGAATTTATTAACGAAGCCTTTTAAAGCCTCTCAAGGAGCTGGGTTGCATTTAATTAAATGTCAACTTTCAGCTCCCTGTCACTGCCTCCTTACAAAGCTGAACGCTGAAGGTATTTAAAGGGATCCTGGCTGCCTCCCTTGCTCCTGATCCCGGTTAATTACATCAGGGCACTGAGGCTCAGCCAGTATCTCCCGTCCATGGGGACAGGCAGGCTGTGCTGGCACTGGGGCTGGGAGCTGGCACAAAGCAGGGGGTGGCTCTTGTGGCCAGGGCCAGCCCAGGGCTCAGCCAGGGTGGGGACAGGGGGCACGGCCGGGCGCGAGCGGCACTCACCTGCGCTCGGATGTCGTGGGGCTGCAGCAGGGGAGGAGAAGGGAAAACCATGAGTCAGTGCAGCAAAGGGCAGCCCTGCTGTGCCCACCCTGCTCCCCAAGTTGCCCAGGGTGTGGCAGAGCCGAGAACATCCAGCACTGCCTGGAGACCCAGCTGGAGAACCAGGACAGCACCACCCAGCGCGGCCACTCGAACGAAATAAACACAAAAATTCCCCTTCCCCTGCTCTCCCCTCCCCACTCTGCTGCACCCAGCTCTGAGGCGCTCCAGCACCCTCCTGGATCCCAGCTTGGCTGGCACCACAGGCCCTTCCCAGCCCGTGCCCTACCTCGGAGGTGGCGAACATGTGCGACTCCGTCCTGTAGATGCCGATGGGGATCTCGGCACTGGAGGAGCAGAGCTTCTGGAAGAGGCGTCCGTACGTCCGGATCCACAGGTCATCCTCAGTGATCTTCATCTGAGCAACACAGGGCCAGCGTGGACTGACACAGGGTCACATGGACCAACACAGGGTCACATGGACCAACACAGGGCCAGCATGGACTGACACAGGGTCACATGGACCAATGCAGGGTCACATGGACCGACACAGGGCCAGCATGGACCAACACAGGGCCAGCATGGACTGACACAGGGTCACATGGACCAACACAGGGCCAGCATGGACTGACACAGGATCACATGGACCAACACAGGGCCAGCATGGACTGACACAGGGTCACATGGACCAATGCAGGGTCACATGGACCAACACAGGGCCAGCATGGACCAACACAGGGTCACATGGACCAACACAGGGCCAGCATGGACCGACACAGGGCCAGCATGGACCGACACAGGGCCAGCATGGACCGACACAGGGTCACATGGACCAACGCAGGGCCAGCATGGATCCCCACTGCACCTCAGGCTGCTCCTGAGCTCCACCCCAGCCCATCCATGACCGTGCCAAAAGTGATTTCCACAAGAAAATCAGGGGCAATTTCTGACCTCAGCCTTCAAAACAGAGAGTTTGGTCCTTGGCAGCTCTTGGGCTTTTGGCAGCACTGAGGTTCCCCAAAATGGAGGGGAACAATGACCTGGCAATGCTGCTCTGTCACTGTGATATTTTCTGAAAAATCGTTTCGCCAGGATTTCTTCTCCTGGCAAGATGAGAAGCCTCAGCTTCTCCATGTTTTGCTACTTTAGAATGTGATTTGGAGAACTGTTTACCCAGCATATGAATTTTTTTTAATTAATGGCCAGTCACAGCCCAGCTGTGTCAGACTCTCTGAGGAGTCACGGGTTTTTATTATTCATTCTTTTCTAGCCTTTTGTCTGTATCCTTTCTCTATTCTTTAGTAATAGTTTAAGAATAGATCATAATAAATCAGCCTTCTGAGAACTTGGAGTCAAATCCTCATCTCTCACCTCGTCCTGGGGACCCCATAACCCCACACTGCTCCCTCCTAGGGACCCCAGAATCCCACACTGCTCCCCCCCAGATCTGCAGAAGAGGGGAGCCCCCAAGCCCATGCACAGGGTGACAGATGCCAGCAGATCCAGGCCCCCTTGGCTGATGGTTTCACCCCAAGGGACTCAGCACGTACCGCACAGAGGTACCCGGAGCCCGGCGTGGTGTCGAGGCCCAGCAGCAGCCGAGTGATGGTGATCATGTAATCCTTCACGAACGACTGTGGAGACATTTGGGCAGGAAAACCAGGGAAAGGTTGGCTCAGCTGCTCCCTGGGGGATGCCCCAGCTGCAGGGCTGTGTCTCACCTGGTAGAGCAGCGTGTCCAGCATGCTGATGCTGAAGACTCTCCCGGCGGCGAAGGGCAGCCGGAACATGAAGGCCAGGTTGGAGCCGTTCTCTCGCTCTCTCTGCAAGAAGAAAGGGAAATTTGAGCTCAGATTGCACAGAAAATTAGAGGGCTCATGGCAATGGGAGGGCACAGGTGTAATGTTTCTGGTGAGTGTGGCAGGAGGAAACCAGGGCAGCATCTTTGCGCTGCAGAAAAAGAAGATATTTTTTTCTCCATGGAAATGTGCGAGACATGATTGGGTTTTCTGGACATGGGAAAAGCACAGGAGCTCAAATGTAGTCAGTCACTGTCAGTGTTGACTTCCCAGGCCCCTGTGCAAAGAACAATCTCCTCTTACCTTTTCTAGCTTAGAAAGGGCCAGAGAGTAACTGTCCTTTGCTCTGAACTGCATGAACCTCATGTTGGAGGGGTGGGTCAGCTCCGTGATAATGCTGAGGCTGGGGAAGAGCCTGCAACGGAAAGAGATCTGTTGTCCTGCAGCTGTCTCTGAGGATTTAAAGCCTGAGGAAGACCACAGTCATCCCTGTGCTGAGGTCAGAAATGGCTGGTTACATGCTGCTTCCTGCCGCAAACCCAGTGCCAGATGTGTCCCACTGTCCATAGCCACCACCCCAGGCACTGGCACCTGTCCTGGTCCTGTCCCCAGCAGTGGTCACCCTCACCTGAACATGGTCTGGACGTTGACAATGGTCTTGGCATCTGCCATGTAGTCCTCCTCAGCACTCATGGTGCTCTCCTTGTCCACCACCACCAAGTTGTCAGCGTAGATGATGCCACACTGCAGCAAACTGTCCAAGCTGGGCAGATCCCAAAGAGAAGAGCGCAGGGTCAGCCCTTGGAAACGACACAGGGAAGCAGCACAGGGGTTCCACGGCGAGCCCAGGCTGCTCCCAACCTGCTCTTCACCTGCTCCCATCTCCCAGGGAGGGGTTGACAACCCGAGAAGCCCGAGGTGGGCTCAGCTCTACGCTACCAACCCTGGGGCTTCTCACGGGGTGACTGAAAAGTCTGGGCTGGGCTAAATGCAACAATTCAGGCACGACAGCCATCCGTGGGAACACCTACTTGTCAATGGTGCCCTCCATGTAGTACACCATGGGGAAACAGCAGATGGCCTCCAGAAAGTGGTGCTCAGGCCTGGGGGGAGAGCCACAGAGAGCGAGGTGGTTCAGCATGTCCATGCAGCAGAGACAGACACAAAACCCCAGCGCCAGCCAGCCCAGGTACCCCACAATGGCACCACTGCTCCCTCACCCTCCCACCCCACAGCACAAACTGCCCAGGCAATGCAGGGAGGCTCTGTGGGAGGGAGAACACCCCTGGAGAAGTACTTGCTTGTTGTCCAGCAGCAGCACGATGGGGTTGAGCTCCTTGCGGGAGCGGTAGTAGGCGCGCAGCGGGACGATGAAGTTGTAGAGGCCGTTCCCCGCTGTCTCTGCAGAAACGATGATCAGCTTGTTCTTGAAGCCGTAGGCTTTGGCATCCTCAAAGCTGTTGTGTTTGCAGCCCTGTGGGGGTGGGACAGCCCAGCACTCAGCGGGCACGTCCTGGGGGGGCTCAGCCCCAGGCAGCCCCCACAGCCCCGGCTCACCTTGTCCAGCCTCAGGCAGCAGAATGGGGCTTTCTCGGGCAGCAGGTGGCACAGGGTCGGGGAGCTCCCGATGTAGGGCGAGTTTGGGGGGTAGCCCTTCACGTACCTGCAGCAGGGAGAAATCTGTGTGAGGACAGGGAGAGCTTGCCATTTATCCAGCACTCAGCTGCTGGGGAAAACATTCAACAGCAACATGTTCTTCTCCTGGCGAGATGAGAAGCATCAGCTTCTCCATGTTTTGCTGCTTTGGAATGGGATTTGGAGAATTGTTTGCCCAGCATGTGAATTGTTTCAACTTAAGGACCAATTCCAGTCTAGCTGTGTCGGGAGGGGTTAGTCACAAGTTTTTACTATTCATTCCTTTCTAGCTTTCTGATGTATCCTTTCTCTTTTCTTTAGTATAGTTTTAGTATATAATTTTCATATAATATAATACAATATGATATAATATTATATTATATGATATAGTATTATATCATATGGTATAATTATAATATAATATAATACAATGTAATGTAATATAATGTAATATAATGTAATATAAATTTTTATATATAGTTGATATATAATATAATATAATATAATATAATATAATATAATATAATATAATATAATATAATATAATATAGTGTAATATAATATAATACAGTATAGTGTAATATAGTATTGTAGAATATGGTAGAGTATAGTATAATGTAATATAGTAGAATATCATATTATATCATATATCATATATCAACCTTCTGAGAACTCTGAGTCAATTCTCATCTCTCACATCCTCCTGGTGACCCCAACACCACCACAAGGACTGGTGAGCACACAGCCACAGTGAGCCAGAGGCGCCTGAATCCCACCAGGTCCCAGTGGAACGAACCAGCCAAAGAGAGAGCGACTCACTCGAGCACTGCTGACCCCTCCTCGTCCGACTGCGTCATCTCGTCCTCGGACTGGTCGCTGAGGAGGTCGCAGGGCAGCAGGGAGGAGGTGTCAGCCAGCTCCAGCACCGGGGCGATGCTGGGCCGCCGCGTGCCCGAGCCGTTCTCGGCGGGCAGGGCCAGCTTGCTGCTGTTGGCAGGGCGGCACTCGGTGTTCTGCAGGTCCATGGCCACTGTACCTGGAC
This sequence comes from Ammospiza caudacuta, assembly GCF_027887145.1. NCBI lineage: Eukaryota > Metazoa > Chordata > Aves > Passeriformes > Passerellidae > Ammospiza > Ammospiza caudacuta. The sequence continues at coordinate 2,208,153 of NC_080613.1, read as the reverse complement.
ACACACGGGGGAGGCAGCACGGCAAACACGCTCTAAGGGGGGGAAACGTCACAGCAGCCTCCTGTCCCCAGGCCCTGCACGGGGATGAGGCAGCCCGGATGATGCTCAGCTGTTGGTGGGCACGGGGGGTGCAGGTGAAGCCCCCACTGGTGGTCTCCACCTGTGTGCAGCATCTCCCCAGGGGCTGTCTCTCTCTCTATTCCCCTCACAGCTCCATGGCCAGCTGAACCTGCTGCTCCCTGAACTGCCAAACCAGGCTCTGCAGGAGTTTTTGCCGTGCTGATGTGTCTCTGAGGTGACAGCCCTGCAGCCCAACCCCTGCCCACAACTCCTCGTGGGCTCTGGCAGACACGAGTCAGGTCAGGAGCCACATCTGCCCTGGCAGTGCCCTCCCTGTGGATGTCCCTTTGCCCCAGGGAGAGGCAGGCAGGCAGCAATGCCCTCACCCACCTCCCACATCCCTCCCGATCAGCTTCCGGCCCTAGAATATCAGAATCCTTAAGGATAGAAAAGTCCTCTGAGATTGAATCCAGCCATTCCCCCAGCACTCTCAATCTGCCACTAAATCATGTTCCCAAATGCCACATCTACAGGTAATTTAAATCCCTCCAGGGATGGTGACTCCACCACTGCCCTGTGACAAAGCTTCACAGCCCTTTCTGTGAAGGAATTCTTCCTAATATCCAACAAGACAGACTTCCTCATCCTGTCCTCCAGCAGCTTCCAAAAACCAAACACATTGATGGAGTGTCCCAAGAAGCAGAGCCCAGACATTGGCCTTGCCAAACACCCTGCCCTGCTGGCACTCACGTCATGTCTGTCTGTCCCTCTCATGACCCTGCCAAAGGTCCCTCTGAGTGGAGCTGTGTGACAAACAGCGCTCAGCAAAGCGCTCCGAGGCCTGCTGGGGGATAATCTATGCAAATTGCTGCTCAGGAGTACAAACACATAAATTATTTGCTTGAAATATAATGTGCTCGTGTGGCTCAGCTCCTCCAAAACTTGTTCTCCCCGGATACAAGAGGGAAGTAATGACTCATGGTATTTTTCACTTGCACAAATGCACCGCTGGCTGCAGTGAGACCAACGGCTTGGGAAGCATAAACGTGATTTAGGATGTGCCCCACGGCATTTCTTCCTCCAGCCTTGGAAATAATTGGGGGCTAAATCCAGGCTTGGGGCATTTATGCAAATACCCTTAATGATAATGGACATCACGAGGTTTAATAATGATATTTGAGCTTGCTGAGAGCACGCAGAGTGCAAGGGAATATGTATTTTACTGGTGAGATTTCTGGAAGAGAGCACGGAAAGGGTTTTTGGGGAGGGAGGAGGGTGGCAAGGAGAGTGCAAAACAGAGAATAAACCCAAATGTGGGGAGGAAACCGAACCCAAAGGAACCCAAAGGTGGGGGAGGTGATGGAGGGGGGTGTGCCAGCCCCTGCTGCCCCCCGACTCACCCATGCTGGCAATGATGCTGTGCACGGGCAGCCGGGAGGGGCCGTCGTAGCTGCCTGCAAAGCCCTTCTTCTTCTGCTTCTCCTCCTGCTTGAAGATGAAGGCAGAGTTCTCCTCCTTGGTGATGTTGATGTAGAAGCAGGTGTCCGAGGCTGCCATGATGTGCCTGGGGCCGGGGTTCAGCAGGATGCTCTTGTTCTCCTCCCTGCGGATCCCGATCAGGCAGACACCGTACCTGGGGGGGAAGGAGCAGGGGCTGGGCATTCCCAGCTGGGAAAATCCCCTCTGGGACACTGTCCCTGCACACAGGACCTGGCAGCAGCCCCAGCCCAGGGGGAGCAGTGGCTGGGCATTCCCAGCTGGGGAAAATCCCCTCCTGTGACAGACACATTTTATGAAAAATCCTTTCCTTAGGATTTTTGCTCCTGAGAAGCTGAGAGGCCTCAGGAACAAAATGTAAACAATGGTTATCTGCTGCTGTGGAATGCAACAGGTGGTTCTTTGACTGGTGTCATAGAGTTGTTTCTAATTAATGGCCAATCACAGCTGGCTTGGAATCTTTCTCCGACACACAAGCCTTTGTTATCATTCCTTCTTTTCTATTCTTAGCCAGCCTTCTGATGAAATCCTTTCTTCTATTGTTCTATTTATTATTTTATTATATATATTATATTAAACTAATATAATGTATAATAAAATATATTTTAATATAAAATATATTAAAATATATTTTATTATATAGCATAATATATAATATATAGTTAATTTATATATATATTAAAATTTTGTTTTAATAGAATATGTTTTATATTTTAATAAAATATGTTAATATAATATATATCATTTTTAATATAATATATATTATAAAATAATAAATCAAGCCTTCTGAAACATGGAGTCAGATCCTCGTCTCTTCCCTCATCCTCACACCCCTGTGAACATGGTCACACCCTCCTGCAGGGGCTGGGCATTCCCAGCTGGGGAAAATCCCCTCAAAGAACCTCACAGCAGCCCCAGCCCTGTCCCCAGGGTGTGCAGACAGACAGATCCCCCTGCCCAGAGCCCCCTGCCCTCACTTCTTGTGCGCGTGGAAGGCGGCGTAGGTGAAGCTCTTGCCCTCGTACTCCATGAAGAACTTGCTGTCCCCCATGCGGATGTGATAGACCTCATTGCCCGAGCAGCGCCCGTACATGCGCTGCCACTGCTCCGGAGACTCCTGGCCCTCCCTGCAAGGGCAGCACCAGCATCAGCGGGGACCCCCAGGGCTGGGATGGGACCCTGGGGCTGGGATGGGATCCCTGGAGCTGGGATGGGACCCACAGGAGTGGAAATGGACCCCCTGGTTCTGTGATAGCCCCCTGGATCTGGGATGGACCCCTGGAGCTGGGATGGGATTCCCAGGGGTGGGATAGGACCCCCAAGGTTGGGATGGGACACCCTGGACTTGGGGTGGGACCCCAGGGGCTTCAATGCAACCCCTGGAGCTGTGATAGACCCCTGGGGCTGGGATGGACCTCTGGAGCTGACACAGGTCCCCAAACCCCAGCCAGATTCTGTTGGATTCCATAACAATCCCTGGAGCTGCCCCCGAGCCCGGCAGCAGGGAGGTGACAGTGACACACGGCCACGGGCTGCTGGTGCTCTCCCAGGATGAGCTCATTCTCACTTTGGGCTCTAAGTGCCTTTTTATTTAACAGGGCTCCTGCAGAGTGCAGGGGGAGGTGCAGAGCCCGTGCTGGCAAACAGCCCCGAGCACGGGCCAGAGGCATCTGGCAGGGATGTTTCATAACTGATTTCATGGCACTTTACCAAAAATTCAGACATTTCTGATGGCCAAGGAGTGCAGGGCACACACCCCTGCTCTCCTGTGCTGGCAGAGCTCCTTGCAGCCATGCTGGATATAAACCCACCAAAAAACCCTGCAGGCTCTGGGGCTGCTTGTGCTGTGAATTCACCTTCCTGCCAGCAGCACCGTGCCAATACAAAGATATTTTTACCTCCAGCCTCTGCAAAGTTGGCATTGCCCAGCCCAGCTGCACTGGTGTGGTCCCCTTACAAAGTGGGATTTTGTTTTTGGCCTGGATGGGGGCCCCAGACCCCATTGTGCTCCCCAGAACCATCCCAGACCCCTCTCCCCTGAGCTCAGAGGCCTCAGTTCTGCACCCTCCAGGCTCAGGCAGGGGTAGGGGGGGACAGGGATAGCAGGGGACAGCAGGGGACAGCACTCACTGGCCACGGGAGGTGTGCACCAGCAGTGTGATGAGGGTGGAGGTGGCAGGGCAGACACAGTTCAGGGCCAGCATGGCGTATTTGCACTCCTCCTCACACACAACGTGATCTGAAAGGCAGAGGGGACCATCAGGAGGGGAGGGGGACAGGGCCTGGGAATGGGGTCATTTTGGGGTGGTGCTGGGCGCTGGGTGTTCCCTCCTCCTGCCAGTCCAGGAGGGCTCCCAGCTGACCAAGAGCTGCTGTGCAGCTGCTCCGACTCACCTGCAAACTTGACATGGAATTTATTTTCTGGCTTTAAGATCTGAACGTAGAGAGGACAGTTTGGAGCAAAGTCTTTGACAGCCCAGGCCCTCAGGATGGTCTGGTGGTCCTGGACAGGGACAAGAGCAACATGAGCTGCCTGGTTGATGGTTTCTTGGTGGATGGTTTCTTGGTTGATGGTTTCTTTTCCCCAAGGCTTCTACCCCTGGGATGAGCTGCAACGCACCCAGCCACCCTGGAGATGTACAGCAAGGGCTCCTCCTGCCCCTGGTGCTCCCTGAACCCAGCACCCAGCAGGAGGAAGGTGAGTCCACAGGGCTCAGTGTGCTGTGCATGTCTCTGTGCCATCCCCAAGGTTCCCCTTGGCACTCAGCCCTTCCCAGCACCCTCCGTTGCCAGGCACAGGTGACACCAACACCACCCCAGTCCCTTCTGCCCAAAAAATGCCCCATGCCCAGCCCTGGCTGGACTCACAGCTGCTGTTCTGTCCACCTCATTCCGGCTGCTGAGGATGAAGCAAGCTTCTCCATTGTCCATCCTGCCAGGAGAGAGCAGAGACCCCATGAGCTGCAGGGCCCACAGGGCTGGGCACTGCCCACCCCACCAGGCCCCTGCTGGCACAAAAATATTTGATGAAAAATCCTCCTGAGAAGCTGGGAAGCTTCAGCTTCTCCATGTTTTGCTGCTTTGGAATGTGATTTGGAGAATTGTTTACCCAGCATGTGAAATTGTTTTTACTTGGTGACCAATGACAACCACCTGTGTCAAGGCTGTGAGCAGCCACAAGATTTTATTATCATTCCATCCCTTTCCTTTGCTAGCCTTCTGATGAAATCCTTTCTTCTTTATTCTTTAGTATAGTTTTAATATATCATTTTCTTTTAATACAATATATATCATAAAATAATAAATCAGTCTTCTGAAACATAAAATCAAGATTCTCCTCTCTTCCCTCATCCTGGGACCCCTGTGAGCACCACCACTCCCTGCCAGCCCCCAGACCCAGCACAGGCTGGGGTGACACTGGGGTCACTGGGCTGTGCAGGGTGTCCTGTGGAAGTTTACAGGCAGCCCTGACATGGCAAAAGATGAGAATCTTGACTCCATGTTTCAGAAGGCTGATTTGTTATTTTATGATATATATTATATTAAAACTATAGTTAAAGAGAAGAAGAAAGGGTTTCATCAGAAGGCTTGAAAGGAAAGGAAGGAATCGAATGATAACAAAAGCTTGTGACTCTCAGAGGGTCTGAGCCAGCTGGGCTGTGATTGGCCATTAATTAGAAACAACCACAATTAATTAGATGCACCCATTGCATTCCACAGCAGCAGATAACCATTGTTTACATTTTGTTCCTGAGGCCTCTCAGCTTCTCAGGAGGAAAAATCCTGGCAAAGGGATTTTTCAGGAAATATCATGGCTACAACAGTGTCCCTCTGCTCACTTGGCTCTCATCAGGTCCTGGTCCTTGAGTGCAGAGCCCTGGAGGTAGATGACCCTCTGGGACCACAGGGGGATCTGCAGCACACGCCGCACCTGGATGTCCATCTCCGTGGGGCACAGGATCACCACGTAGTAATCCTGCAGGAGAGAGGCCACTGCTACAGGAACCTCCTCCAGCCACCTCTAATCAGCTCTCGGAGGTCTGTAACACACTCAGGACAGCTCAGCTACCTTTGGAAGCATAAAAATCAGCAGGATGGCTTCTGTTGCAGCGTTAGAAACAAAAAGGTTTAATAAAAGGCAAAGTAACAAACAGCGAAACCAAGCCAAGTGCTGGACGTTCTTGCTCCTGGCAAAACACTTTACAAAAACAGAGCTCAGGGGGTTCAGAGGACAAGGAATCTGGGCATGTCAGGCCTTTCTCCTTCTTCTTCTTGGCCTCCATCTTCTGCTGTGATGTTGGCACTTTTAGATTGGTTTAGAGTAGAAGCTCACTGTCTAACACAGGTGATAGGCGTTGGAAAGTAATTGTAAATATTGTACACATAGTTTTAGATTGGTTTAGAGTAGAAGCTCTCTGTCTAACAGGTGAAAGGTATTGGAAAGTAATTGTAAACATTGTACACGTAGTTTTTAGTATAAAAAGATAACACTGCCCTGGGAGCAGGCAGAGTGCCTCTGACTGTCCTGCTGAGCGGACCTTGGCAGGCCAAGAGAAATAATTTTATAGATAAGATACAATAAACAACCTTGAGACGAAGAAATTAAGAGCCCTGACTCATTCTTTGACCACCAGGCTGGGAAAAGAGACTTTCTAACACCTTGGGGTCACTCTGACCAGCAGAGATCCTACAGGGAGAGTGTGAGCCCAGCCTGGGGCTCACCTGCAGGCGAGGGTGGGCGTAGAACTCGTTGAGGAAGTCCATGAGGAGGTCGATCTTGAGGGAGCTGACGCACAGCACCACGTGCTTCTCGGTCTGCGCGCGGTGCCGGCTGTAGTTGCCCCCCGACTTCTGCCGCTCCATCCACAGGTACACCAGCTCCTCGAACTGCAGGGGGCACGGAGCTGGTGTCCCCAGGGCAGGGCTGGCAGCCCCTCCGCGCCCCCAGGCTGTGCAGGTCTCACCTGGAGAGGCAGCACCACCAGGGCCACGCAGATCATGATCACCACGAGCAGCTGGGAAGGCCAAATCTTTGGTGTCACGTCTCCGTAGCCCACGGTGGAAAAGGTGACGATGCAGAAATAGAAGGACTTGAAGAGGGAGAGCTTCTCACCTGCTCTTTCCAAGTGCTGGATGCCGCAGGTCCTGGAAGGGAAAAGCCCGGTCACGGCAGGGAGATCCCCACACACCTGCAGCTCAAAGCCATCCTGCTGGACACAAGTGTCACCCAAACCTTGCTGGGCCCAAATTGTACCCCCCCTTCCCTCAAACTCATCCAGCAGCAGGGCTGGGAGCACCACTGAGCTCTGAAATAGCATTAGTCACCCACATCAGAGCATCGCCTTTATTGCCAAAAGCTCATGAGCCTAAAAGCCTCATTTCCCCTCCATTCAGCAACTTAATGGTTTAATATGCCTCCAACCCAGAGCAAGGCAGCCAGAGGAGAATTCAAAGCCTAATTCAGAGCTAAATAGCCCATGATGAGCTCTGCTCCCCTGCCCAGAGGAACACCCTGGATGCTGGCAATGGCAGGGAAAGGGCCCAGTTAATTAGCAGGAGCCCCAGTGGCCAATTACACAAATGACCTGAGGAGCTGTGAGGTGTGGGGGAGGAAGAGCTGGAGCCTTGGAGTGAGATGGGTTCTGGTGAATGAACCACCCCTGGAGCATGAGCCATCCCTCACCTGTCCCTGGGGGAAGCTGCTGCCCCTGTCCTGTGTCCACATCCCCCAGCTGCCTCTGGCTGCACCCTCACCAAAAGCTCCCTGATCAAACCCTAGAACAAGGCAGGATCAGAAGTTTGGCTTAAAAACCCCCTCAGAGTGCTGGAGATGGAGCAAAGCAGGGGAAGGTGTGAGCCCTGCAAGAGCCCAGCTTTGCCAGCTGCTCCAGATGGGCACAGCTGGATTCCTGGCGGGTGGGCACGGCTGGATTCCTGGCGGGTGAGCACAGCTGGATTCCCAGGGTCAGGAGGGGGTTTTAGGGAAATGGAAAGCAGCACTCACCCCGTGAAAACGAGACACAGGAGGGTGCAGATGAGGATGAGCACCTGGTTGAACATTGCTGACTGTGTCCTTTGGATGGCTCGGTGCAGGTCGTTCTGGGGAGACAGGGGAGGGCTCCCAGCAGCTCACACAGCCTGGGGGCACCAATTTCTGCCTTGCTGGCTCCCACAGTGCCCTCCCCAGGGAAGGGCAAGCCTGGATTCAGCCCTTGGGAAGGGATGTGCATTCCCATCAGCAGGGCTGGGATCTGAGAGCTCCAGTGGGAGCAGGGGAATGGCTGGAACTCCTCACCCCAACCACCCCTGCCACTGTGGTTTGGATTCTGAGGGGTTCCTGGTCACAGCCTGGCACCCCCAGCCTGGCATTCCCTGACACACACCAAGCTCCAAATCCTGCCCCAGAGCTGGGGCAGCCAAGGGTCCCCTCCCAGCCCTGCTGCCCTCCACATCCCCAAGGAGACAAAAGGGATCACTCACAATCATGTTCTCCAGGGCGTACTTGGCCAGCCAGCAGTTCAAAAACACAGGAATGAACAAATTCCGCAGAGGAGGCCAGAATATCTACAAAAACAAGGGTTATTTGCAGAAATAATCCACATTCTTTTAAAAAATAGAGCCATAAGCAGCCAATCCTCCCCGTGTGGAAGGATCCAAACCCAAGCTGAGCAGAAGCTGCCACCAAACAGGGCCCTGCTTCCCTGACTGCAGCAGAGCAGCTGGAAAGGGAGGAGGGGTTTGGGATAACACTCCAGAGAAAATCATTATATTGTCAAATATTGAAGGGAAAATTTCCTGCCAGCCTTAAAAACCACTAGGCCAGACACCCATTTGTCTTTATTTTATCACCAAAATACAGCAATTACTGCACTTAGAGCTGCTTTAAATGCCACCAGGACACACTCACCGTGATGATGAATGGCACTGTGTTGATCATCTCCAGGATGAAGGAAATGCGAAAAATCTGCTCCCAGATGTTCCCCTGAGGAATTAAAACCGAAGAAGAATTAGATAACCATAAAAACTTCCCAGAGGAAAATTAAAGTGATCCCACCCTGCTGGATGAGGGAAATACGGTGCAGGAGAGGTGCAGTGGTGGTGCCAGGCACTCTGGGAGCAGGAAACATTCCCAAACTCCTCCCAAAGTCCTCTCCACAGACACTGCGTCTGTCTGTCTGTCACTGCTGCCACCCAGAGCTGGGGGACAACAACACTTCGTGCAGGGATGGAGAGTGACAGTGACACTGACAGATGGCTGGCACTCAGAACAGGGGGTGATGCAGGGTCTGAGCCTCTGCTGCCAACCCTCCCCTGGTCCCTGAGAAGATGCCATTTGTCAAGGTCACTTTTTCTGGCCATTTCAGGTGGCTTTGGTCCAAAGGAGCCAGCCTGTGCCTCTCCTTGGAGCAGTGCCATTCCCTCCAGAGGGATGAGCAGGAGTGACCCTGCTGAGCTCGGGGAATCTGGGATGTGTCAGCCTGACACCAGGAACAGCCAGCCTGCATTGAACAGCCCTGAATCTCTGAGAAAGCACAAAAAGCAGAGATTCTGCTCTGCACACCCAGCAGCCCGAGGGGGAATGAGAAAGGAAAACATCCAGAGGTGGCAGACAAACAAACACATCCTGCCGGGATGTGAAATCCATTCCTGCAGAGGAGGCTGAGCCCTCCCGGCCCAGGCTCTCACCTTGTAGCTGAGATAGGTGAGCAGCATGGTCTCCAGGAAGCTGATGAGGGCGATGCTGACCTGCAGGGACACACACAGGGGGGCTCCAGGGCTCTCTCCAGGCGATGGGAGCCCCCCAAGCCCCCAGGGATGCCACAGGTGGAGCAGAGCCCCAGCCCAGCTCCTCTGGGCTCCTGCACACCCAGCAGGGGCTGCTCACCTGCACGGCCCACAGGGGGGTTTTCCTGTCCACCCAGAAGATGTGGGACCTGGAAAGAAACCCAGATGGGATCTGAGCTCAGCTGTCAGGGTTTTCACCTCCACAAATGCAAACCCGAGGCCATCCTTGTCGCAGACAACTTTTATGAAAAATTCTTTCCTTAAGATTTTTCCTCCTGAGAAGCTGAGAAGCCTCAAAAACAAAATGTAAACAATGGTTATCTGCTGCTGTGGAATGCAACAGGTGGATCTGTGATTAGCTCATGTTTGTTTGTAATTAATAGCCAGTCACAGTCAGCTAGGCTAAACTCTCTGTCCGAGACAGAAGCTTTTGTTATCATTCTTTGATTTCCTATTCTATTCTTAGCTAGCCTTCTGATGACACCTTTCCTTCTATTCTTTTAGTATAGTTTGAATGTAATTATATATATTATAAAATAATAAATCAAGCCTTATGAAACATAGAGTCAGATCCTCATCTCTTCCCCAATCTGGAAACCCCTGTGAACACGGTCACAACCCCTGACTCAGGAGCTGCTGCTCCCTCCTGCACAGTTTGCTCAAGCAGCCCCTGCACTGGAATTCAGCCATTCCCAAGGGTGCACCCAAAGGATTTGGTTCTGGGATGCTGCTCCACATCCCCTGAGCAGCCCCAGGACCAAGAAATGGCCTCAGGGAAATGCCAGCAGCAGCCACCTCCATCCCTGTGCTCCCCCAGGCTGGCAGAGCTGGCCCAGGGCCCCGAGCAGCTCCCACTCACCAGTTGATGTTGGTGGACTGGTTGAAGGCTGTGTAATTCTGCTTCTCACATTCCCAGCTGGGGAGAAAGAGCAGGGAAAAGCAGTCAGGGGGGAACAGGGATGCTGGGATTGACCAGCAGCATTTCCATGGATCCAGACACCCTGATTCCTGTAGCCAGGGCTTTGCACAGGAAAAGCCTCACCCAGGAAGCCTTGGGCATCTTAGTACTGGAGGACAAAACACCTCAGGTGCTTCAGCCCTACCAGAGATGCTGTGGAATGCTGATTCTCCCTGGCACAGAGCTGCAGGGAACTGGGAATTACCAGGTCACAATCAGCACAATGTGCTGAGCTGCAGCCCCAGCTGAGCTCTGCCTGCCCTGCTGGGAGGGCTCTGCTCCCTCTGGCCAGCCTTGCTGCTGCCACACTCCCCCTGGAAAATGGGATTCCCTGAGCTGCAGCTGTGCTAAAGCTCTCAGGGATGAGCATCCATGTCCTGCTTTGTTCTCACAGGTCTGGAAGCACTCCCAGAACGTGCAGATGTGCTTGGCAGTCTGCAGCCTCTGCAAGGGGGAAATCAAATCACCAATTATCCAAGCTCTTGGGGGAAAAAAATCACATTGTACACGAGCTAAACGAAGCAAGGACACATTAAAAATAGGCTTATACGGAAAGCCAGTACAAAGCTGATGTGTGGAATCATCCATCACCTCAAGGATCCACACAGCACACCGTATTTCCCTCTCAAGTGCTTCAATGGGATTTAGTGTTAATGTCTTCAAGCACTTCAGCCTTCACAAAACATTTGCATGGTGCTGCCCTGGAGCGGCTGAGCTCCTGACAGAGTCAGGCAGAACTTGGAAATGAACATTTTCCCACCATGCTCTGCTCAGGGCCAGTAGATGCCCCCACACCCATCCACAGGGCGTGAGCAGGGGCCTCCAGCCTGGGAAATTTTGTTAAAGCCCCAATTCAAACAGCTGTGGGGGGGTGACAAACCCATCCTGAACCCTGGCACACCCTCAGTGAGCCCTGGGGCAGCTGGGGCTGGGGGCAGCTGGGGCTGGGGGCTCTCTCTGTCTCTCACCAGCCGATGCCCTCCTCGGGGTTGTCCAGCAGCACGCGCACAATGTACAGCAGGCACGTCAGCAGCTTCAGGGAGAAGTTGAAGAGCCGGATCCGCAGGCCTGTGGGAGGGCAGCAGGGATGGGGCAGCGTTCCTGGGCATCCCCAGGGACCCCACACAGCCCAGCAGCCCCCCAGCACAGCCCCACAGCACAGGAGCCCCCTGATCCCTAAGGGGAGCTGCAGCAGCTCTGCCCAGGTTTGCCCAGCAGTGCCACAGACACGGGAGGCAACACAGAGATAAATAACGATGAGTCAGCTCCTTGCTGACCCCAAAGATGTGAGAAAGACACAGGAGCTGCTGGAGTTATCCCCCTCATTAGCAGGCACCATCTAACAGCAGCAGAGCAGCACTGACCACGTCACCTTGCAGGAGAGCAGGGGTGGTGAGGAAAAGCTGCTGCTTCATCCACTCTGCCTCCCCAGCCAGTTCATGGGGTTATTACTCAGATTACAAGTGAGAAATCCATCACATTTTCATTAAAAACTTCCCCGTGGGCACCCTGTTGTACAGCTTTTTAGCAAGACAACAGGATGCAGGCGGGAGAAGAAAAGGCAAATTTATAAATGAACCAGCAGGCCCCCTCCAGACAGCTAATGACAGCTCGGAGGAAGAAAATAAAAACACCATTAGTCAAGTGGAGACTAATCCCCATGGCTGGAGCAGGAGAGGGTAACTCACAGCCTGCCCTGGCTGTCCCCAGAGCCCCAGGGAGGCACAGCCAGCTTCCCCATGGGGACACTGGCTCCCTGCTCCCAGCCAGCTGTTTGTCACACTGTGGCTGTCCCCAGCGAGCAGAGGTGATGGGATGTCACAGACATCTTTTATGAAAAATCCTTTCCTGAAGATTTTTCCTCCTGAGAAGCTGAGAGGCCTCAAAAGCAAAACGTAAACAATGGTTATCTGCTGCTGTGGAATGCAACAAATAAATCTGTGATTGGTCTCATGTGGTTGTTTCTAATTAATGGCCAATCACAGTCAGCTGGCTCAGACTCTCTGTCCGAGACATGAGCCTTTGTTATCACTCTTTCTTTTCCTATTCTTAGCTAGCCCTCTGATAAAATACTTTCTTCTATTGTTTTTGTATAGTTTTAATATAATATATATCATATATTATAAATATATGATATATAATATATTAACTTATATAAAATAAATATATTATATAAATATATTATATAAATATATTATATAAATATAATATAATATAATATATTAAATATAATAAATCAAGCCTTCTGAAACATGGAGTCAGATCCTCGTCTCTTCCCTCACCCTCGGACCCCAGGGAACACAGGGAGAGGCATCCTCTCCTCCCCATGGAAAGCATCCCCAAACCGAGCTGCCAGCACCCAGCAAAGGGGCAGGAGGCAGCAGCATCCCCGGGCAGGGGACACGCGGGGACAGGGCCACCAGCAGGTGGCAATGGCTCCTCATGGCCAGGAGGAGCGCGGCTGTCCCGGCCCGGGCCGGGCTCGGCTCTCGCTCCCCGTGCCCGCAGCACTCACTCGATCGCTGGTTTTTGATGAAGAAGAGCTTCAGCCGCTCCTTGAAGGTGTTCTCATTCACGTAGAACTCGACCTGCACCCTGCGGGGAGAGCCCCCAGCGGGGCCGTCAGTGGCGGCAGGACGCGGGCAGGACCCCCAGAGCCCCCCGGAGCCCCATCCCCGCTGGGTGACCCCGCTGACACCCCACAGTGACCCAGGCTCGGGGTGGGCTCCCGGCTGTCCCCGCAGTCCCATCACCAGCCAGGAGCCCCAGCGACCCCCAGAGCAGCCAATGTGACCCCAGAGCCAGCTCTGCTGGGCACCCAGGCTTGGCTGTGGTTCACACACACACCCAGAGAGCAGAGCCACAAACTTCTCCCTTCACACAACTTCACAAGGTCCAAAACCTCCCCGAGAGCAGCTCTGGAGCTGCCTCTCCCTGTTAACCAGCTCCAGCAGAGCACGAGCTGGCCAGGACAATGTCCCCAATGTCCCCAGTGTGTCCTGGCTCTGTCCATGCCCTGCTCTGCCTGGGGAGGAGAAACACCCGGCATGGAAACTGTAAAAAAAACAATTCCGCTGTAAACGGAGAAAATTTCCCTTTGTTGCTAAGATACCACTCTTGGTCATTCCAGAAAAACCCAGGGGCTGACACCAGCTCCAAACTCCACCCAGGGCCACTGGTGGTGGCTCCTGGCAGGGCACTGACAGCATCCGGCAGGGAGGAGCTGCAGGTGGGGCTGGAAATTCCATCCCGCCTTCCCTGGCTTCTCCTGCCTCCCCTCGGCCAGCCCCACATCGCAGGGATGGGACAAAACTCCCCGGGGCTGCATGGGGGCTCCTGCAGGCTCTGGGATGCAGGTGCCAGCTCCGACCACATCCTGATTTCCTGGGGATGGAGGGATGAGTATTTACCAAACATCCACACCCAGCTGATCAGGCAGCAAATTGGGAAGGGGTTTTACAAGATCTCCATCCCAAGCTCCATCCCAGCTGGGCTAAGGGGAGGGGAGGTGGCCAGAGGGGCTCTGCACCACACCTGGTTCATGTCACCGCGAGAAGGGACAGCCCCAGACCCCGCTGCAGGAGAGAACAGGAGAATTGACAAGCACAATGCCTGAGGAGCAATGAGCCTCAATGCAGAGCCTCAGAGCCCAGCCTTTACACCTGCTCAAATTAATCCTCCCCAGAGCCAGACGCCACAAATCATTTTTCTGTGCCAGGGCATAAATCAGCTGTCACAACAGCTCACAATGCTGCACACGAGATAATTGCTCCTTCTCCTTATTAAAAATGGCCAGGAAGTGCTGGGAGCTGGCTTCCAGCTCCCTGAGCACCCCATTCATCAGAGCCCCCGAGGATTGAGAGCCTTGAGGAGCTGCAGACTCCAGGAGCACGATTCCTCTGCCAGACACTTGTCTGGGATCAGAGCAACAAACAGCTGAATAAATCTCTGCCATCAGACAGATGGTTCACTGATCTGTGGAGCTGTGGCCCACCTCGAGACAATGGCTGTAATTGCTGGTGGATAAAAGCACTAAATGATGAGATCTAACTCCCTGTGATAAAGTGGCCCACGTATTCATCCATCCCATGGCTGCAGGAGGAAGGAACACTGGGAAAACAACAAAGCAACAAAAAGCCACGTCTTGACTGGGGGGAACAGGGTGTTTAACACTGCAGAGAGATGAGGAAATAAAAGAACGTGGAGGGAACACGTTCCTGTGCAGGCAACCTGCCAAGGCTGAGCCCCAGATCTTTGTGGGGGGCCCCACTCTGCAGGTGAATCCAACACCCCAACACTGAATGAGGGGTGCCTCTTCCCAGGCAGCAGCACCATCCCAAAGTATCAAAGCTCCTACTCCATTTCCAGCTGAGGGAAGGAGATGATCTCATGTAAAACATACCCTTTAATTTCATTGTCAGGAAGTTAACTGGGAGTGAGAATCAAGCAAAACTCTGACTGCATCATCACCACCCCAAAACACACCGTGACAGCTCTGCCTTCGCAGCAGCTCAGCCAGGATGGGGTGCTCAGAGTGTCCCCTCCCTGCTGCCATGGCTGGGCATCCTTCCCACCTGGAGCATTCTTTTCCCACCTGGAGCATCCTTCCCATCCTGGTGCCAGCCCATCCCAGACCACTCCAAGGGTCCCCACCTCCACAGTTCCCCCACTGAACCCCCCCCAGGCCATGCAAACAACAATGCTGGTACAAGTTTAGTTTCAGCCCTCTCTTGGAAGTGTAATTACTGCTATTATGCTCTTCATAATGCCTGAGCGACTTCGTTTTCTTCGCTCGGTTATTTATTGTACTTTATTAATCCAAGATTAGAGGCAATTTGTTGTAAGATGATGAGTTCCCAAAAAAAGACACAATAGTTTGTTCAGAAAAGTGCAGGATGAAAGGGCAGGAGGAGCACATCACAGCCCACCAGCATTAAAATAGACACTGAGGGGCACAGCCCCTGCTCCAGCCTTTCCATTTCCCCAGAGCTGGGGCAGCTCTCTCAAAAAGTAGGAAAACACAAAAAATATTAACCCATACAGGGGTTTCTTGGCCCAGGAAGCTTCTCAAGGAATTTCTCCCATCATGTAGCAGGATGCAAAGAAGACTCTTCTGAATTTTTCTTTTTTTTTTTTTTTTTGGGGGGGGGGGGGGGGAGAAGTACCTAACAAACCAGCAAAACCCCAGAAATCTCCAATCTGGTGGGTGCCAGCAGACCCCACTTCACCCTTCCAGTCCAGCTCAGCTCAGCTGACAGCTCTGCACCCTCCATGCAAACCCACAGGGATCAAACCCACAGAAAATGTGGCTGCACCACGCTGGGATTACAGAAATGTGCTGCTGGCCCAGCTGGGCTCCCTGGGGCAGGCTCTGGGTACCAGACACGGCTCGGAGGAAGGAGAGGAGCAGGGCTGGCGGTGCAGGTCTGCAGCATTTCCTCTCCCAGCAGCCCCGGGAGGCTGTGCAGGATGCTCTGAGGGCACCGTGCCATGGCCAGGCTGCCTCAGCGCCCGGAGCAGCCGGTGCCAGCTGGAACCTGAGCAGAGCCAGAATCCTTCCCAAATAAGCACAGAACCTGCCAGGCTGGGGCTCAGGTACCTGCTGATGAAATTCCCAGGCAGCTCCAGCCCTCCTGATTCCCTTTGGGGTGTTTTTCCTTTTCCCCCCCTCCATTTCTGTGATGGTGTTTGGACACAGAGGCTTCACCAGACGGGCGCCACGGGCGAGCTGTGTGCTCTGTGTTTGCCATCCTCCATCCATCCCCAGTGAGCCCGGGATGGGACAGCTCCAGCCCTGCCCAGGAGAGCTCCCAGAGCAGGGTTTGGGGACAGGAATGGGAATTGCTGAGCAGCTGTGTGCTCACAGACAGCCTGGGCGCCTGCCAAAGGCAGCACCGGCAGCGCAGCGCTGCCCCCGCTGTAATTGAACAATTACTCAAAGGAGGAGGAACGGCTTCAAACCCGGGCAGGGATGGCTCCAGGGGCTTCTCCTGCCACACCAAGTCCTTCCTGGGCTGGGGGATGCTTGGGCTCACCCCCTCCTGGCAGGATGGAGCCCTCCCCAGGACTCTGCAGTTGGGGATGTGTCAGATTCTCAGGATTCTCAGGGACCACGGAGCACCCTGAGCGCTCCCACTGCGGCAGCTCCTCCGGGAATCTGGGGCACGTTTGAAACAAAACAGCTCAAAACAGCCTGGGAGGGATGGAGCTGGGGCTGGCTGTGCCTGCTTTGGGGCTGAGCCCCTCTGCCAATGCTGCTGAGCCATGAAGGGGAGAGGGGGGATCTCTCCCAGGGATTTCTGGGGCTGGGGGAGGGACAGGACAGCACTGGGGACACCACGGGCAGGGCCAGCATGGTCCAACAGGCCAAGCAGTGCAAACAGGCCACATCTGCCCACTTTCAGTGAAGTTTCTCATCCCACATCCCTCAGCAGGTGCAGCACTGAAGCTGCTCTCTCCCTCATCCAGAATCCCAGGTGACCCTCAGGGATCACAGCAGCACCCAGCCCCAAGGAGATCAGCAGGTCCCACACCAGCCTGGGACAGGCAGTGTCACATCCACCATGGCACCACCATCACAGCCACAACTATGCCACCATCACAGCCACTGTGGCGCTGTCAGAGTCACCACAGCACTGTCACACTGTCACAGCCACCGTGGCACTGTCAGAATCACTGTGGTATTACCACAGTCATTGTGGCATTGTCACAGCCACCGTGGCACCATCACAGCCACCGTGGCACCATCACAGCCACCGTGGCACTGTCAGAGTCACTAGGGTGCCACCACAGTCATTGTGGCACTGTCACAGCCACCGTGGCACCATCACAGCCACCACCATGTCACTATCACAGCCACCATGGCACTGTCAGAGTCACCATAATGCCACCACAATCTGTCACCATCACAGCCACCGTGGCACTGTCACAACCCTGCCAGGAAAGGCAGCTGCCCCTCCTGGCCCCTGCAGCCCCAGGAACGATTTCCCTGCTGAGGCTCATCCCAGACCAGCAGGATCCACTCCCACATCAACCAACACTGCCCATGGAGCCAGGATGCTGTGGCACACCTTGCCTCTCAAGCCCAGGGACTCGTTTCTTCAAGGTTTCATGCATTTACCATGGGAATCAATGAGAAAAAACCCTCCTGTTTTATTATGGACTGTGATTTTTTTGCCCAAAGAAAGAATTGATATTGCCAAGCACTCCGCAGCAAATTAAACCCAGCTGGGTGCAGGTAATGTCATGCTGGCTCCAGCAGTAATGCTGCAGTTGTGTTTCTGGGGGATGAAAAGCAAATTCCAAGCAGTCACTACAGGGAAAAACCCTGCCCAAGAGTAGGTTTGGCCTCCAGGGCCATTTATCTCTCACCATGCCCTAAACTCATCCTGGTGTGCCAGGGGGACAAGGGCTGGCACGGACTGCAAAGGGCTCCATGGGCCTGAGGAAATGTAACAGAAATCTCCTGCTTGAATTTAGTTCTTTTATACATATATATAATTTTTATTAGGGAGGACATTGCAATGGAAATGGGATTTTTATCGATTCCTCGTTCCCTGAAGGCAGCTGTAATCCCTCCCAGCAGCTGCAGAGCTCATTTCCAGGCACCAAACCAAACACTGGAGGAAACAGGGGCACACTCAGGGCTTCAAGCTGTAGATAATAAAATACTTTGGGCTGGAGGGACCTTAAAGTTCATCCTGTTCCACCCCCTGCCTTGTGCAGGGACACCTTCCACTATCCCAGGGTGCTCCAAACCCTGTCCAACCTGGCCTTGGGCACTGCCAGGACGGGGCAGCATCT
The DNA here is from genome assembly GCF_027887145.1 of Ammospiza caudacuta. Classification (NCBI taxonomy): domain Eukaryota; kingdom Metazoa; phylum Chordata; class Aves; order Passeriformes; family Passerellidae; genus Ammospiza; species Ammospiza caudacuta. Next base: position 2,190,050 of record NC_080613.1, on the reverse strand, counting down.
TCCATCCAAGGTTTGGATGGTGCTCACGGCTGGGCAGGGGCACCACTTGCTCCAAAATAAGATAATTGCACTTCTACTAAAGGTTAAAACCCCAAAAGGAAGCAGCAATGGGATGGCAGGCTGTGCTCCCACTGGCCTGTTTGTTCTGCAACATTGGAGAGCGACACTCATGAGTCTGCTCCTGTAATTGCTTGTGCTGATGAATCTGCATTGTTTAATTAGGGCTGTGCATGGAGCTCATCGTTAATGGATAATTGCTGATTTGCTGCTCTCAATTCCTCCTCAATAAACTTATTCTTATTATCTTTTTTTTTAGTTACCGTTAATGAAGTTTTCTTTATACCTTTTAAAGTTTTGAGCCTGCTTTGCCATACTCCCAATCCCATCTCACAGCAGGAAATGAGTCAATAAATTCCAGGGGTTGCACTGGTGTTGGACCAGCTCCAGACCCACCACAACTGGGAATCCTCCCCAGGGTGGGAATTGCTGAAGGATTTGCTGCTCCCACACACAATTCCTGGATGCCCAGAGCAGTAAAGGACAAATCTTGTGTTTATCAGCTCCCTTAAAAGCAGGATCATGGTGGAACCACAGGCTGGGTGGGGTTGGAAGGGACCTTTAAAAATCACCTGGTCCCAGCCATGGGCAGGGACAATTCCACTGGACCAAAACCCAATTCCACAAGAGCAGAAACCAAACCCCATCCCTCGTGGCCTGGAACATTTCCATGGATGGACCATACACTTTAATCCACATTAATTAGAGCCAAGGTTAACCACTGCTCCCAGCAGCAGGCACTGCCCAACACCCAGCTCCAAACACCCCAAATTCCAGGGGGGTTGGTGCCCTGTGGAGAGCAGGATCAGCTTCACCCCAGGGCAGGCCAGGGTCCCCTGTCCCTCCCCGTGGCACCGGGCAATGCAGGCAGAGAACTTACTGTGAGAAGGAGGAATCCACGCTGAAATCCTCGGCGTGAGGCCTACGAGCGAGAGCAGCACACACAGCGTGAGGGAACCCGGCCCCAACCTGCCCCAACGGCGCTGTGACACGGGGGATGTGACACTGGCAATGTCCCCAGCAGGGCTGTGACACTGGGGATGTCCCAGTGGCAATGTCCCACACTGGGGCTGTCCCCACCAGCAGCTCCAGCAACACTGGGACCAGCGCCCACCAAGTTCTCAGCTGAGGTCACACCGTGCTTGGGACACGTCCCTGCTTAGCTCCCAGTGCTGCTCTGCCAGTCACAGCCCCTCAAGGGCTCTGTGGATAATCCCAGGTTCTGGGCCTGTTTTATGCCTTTTGTTTTTTAAGGGATTTTCACAAATGGCCTCACTGCTCTGCCTCTGATGGGGCCACTCCTGTGCACAGAAATTGGGATTTGCAGGTTTGGTGCCTTCAGGAATCAGCACTGTGCCTCTGCTGGGCTGCTCTACAGACACCAGCGATGAGCAGAGAAAGGGAAAGAAAATAGAGCAAAAAATAAACCAAAAATCAAATTAAATAACAGAGGAACGATGAGGGGGATGAGGGGGTCAAGGCAAGGAGAGGAAGAACATAGAGAAAAACAAGAGTGGGTGGGAGGCAAAGGGCCTGTGCTCATGTACTGTACATCCCACAGATAGACTGACAGACAGACTGACAGCACAGGGCCGTCCAACACAGCAATTCCAGCTGCAAAGCAAAAAATCTCCTTGTGAAAATGATGCTGCCACCACAACACCCAGGGATGGCCCTGGGTCCCCATCTTTAACTGAGCCTGAGCCCTGCCCTGCTCCAGCAGGGCCCTCCCTCCTTCCCTGATTTACTGTGAGCCAGGGACACCGAGAAATATCATCACAGCCAAGGGGCCACTGCAGTCCATAAAGATTTTCTTGCATTTTGCTTTTGCTTTACAAGTCTGCAGCGCTCCGGCACAGTTCAAACTAAATAAAAGCAATAAATTCACATTTCAGCAGGAATGCAAGCCAGGAGGAAGCTGATCCATCCCTCAGCTACAAGGAGCAGCGTCCCTGGGACAGGATTTATTTTGCTCCCACTGCTGGGCTCTGCTCTGTGCAGGAGCTCATTGCTCCTTCCTCCATCCCAGGTTGCTCCAAGCCCTGTCCAACCTGGCCATAGACATTCCCAGGGATGGAGCACCCTGTGCCACCCTCACAGGGAAGGATTTCTGCCCAATATTTCATCTAGCCCTGCTTTCTGTCAGTGTGAAGCCATTCCCCCTGTCCTGTCACTCCTGGTCCTTATCCAAAGTCCTTCTCCAGCTCTTTTGGAGCCCCTTTTACTGGAGGCTGCCGTAGGATCTCCCCAGAGCCTTTTCTTCTCTGGGCTCAGCTCCTGCCATTTCCCCTCTTCCCCGCTCATTTCCAGCTTTCTCCTGGAGCATTAATTCCCACCAAAGCTCTCTCTTGTGCCACCTCTCACAGTAGGAACGAGCCCTGGGGTGGCTCTGCAGCTGAGCTGTGCCTCAGAGCAGCCCTGGCATTTATTCCTGCCCAGCACCTTGGGTTTGTGCAGCTGGGGAAGGAGCCTGGGCTGGCACTGTCCCTGCAGCTCAATTGGATTATCCCTGTTAGAACAGGGGCTGCTCGGGCCCCTCCTGCCCCTGGTTTGGAGCAGGGGCCTTTCCTGCCTCACAGGGATCTTTATGGGGAAAAAATCAGCAAATGATTTGGTTTTCTCCTCATGTGGTGCCAGCTGGTAGCCGGGAAAGGTGGGGGAACAGGAGCTAATTCCAGCTGCAGAGCAGCACTCCTGAAAGCCAAACAGCAAAAAAAAAACCCACACAGATCAGTGGGGTCCTGCAGGACAGGAGGGTTCTGGAGAATTGGGGTCTTCCCCCAAATCCAGGGGCTCTGTGCCTCCCCCAGAATCAGCCACAATAAACACCTCACTCACGTGGAGGCATCACCAACAAAAGGGATTCCGAAATCATGGACAGAAATAAACTTCCCCAAGGGTGGCTTTGGTCACTCTGTGCCATGGTTAAAACACATGCAATGAAATAACCTCTTTTTTTGGTTACAAAAAGGTGCTTTTGGCTCCCAAATGAGTGAACTTTGTTGTGCTGGTCACAGAGCGAAGAAGTGATTGGAGGTGTCCCCTGAAACCTCTCCCTCTCCCCACCAGGCACCCAAATTCTCACCAACTGCTGCGAAAACATGGAGATTTCTCCAAGAAAACAAAAAATCATTCCAAATCTCGTCTGGAAAACAGCCATTTTCCAGATCCCAAAACCACTTTAACAGTGATTTATGACATACATAACCTAAGCCACTTAATGGAGTCAGAAAGGTTACTCTGGCTTTTAATGTGTTTTAGATAATCTACTTCAAATTGACCTTTGTATTTCGTCCAGATCTGGCTCAGTGAGAGCAGACAGAGCTCAGATCACCTCATTCCCATGGAAAAGAGCAACAGCACAGGCAGCCAAAGGACCTTGGCTGTTCTGCAGGGTCCAGGGGCTGGGAGAGCAGAGCTGTCCCCACACAGGGCAAGCTGAGGATGCCAAGCATCCCCACCATGCCAGGCTGGCACAAACTGCACCTCCCAAGCACCAGAGCAGAGCAGGGAAGGGTGGCAGAAAGGAGAGGAGCAGAGGGGGAAGGAACTCCTTGGCAGCTTCAGACCTGCCCCCACCTTTCAAACTCCAGCCCCTGACAAAAGGGGAAGGCTCTGTTAGAAGGTGAGGAGACAAAGGCACATTTATTATTAGAACAAAGCCAGAATAAAGCTGGCTTATGTAAAAGAGAGAGAGCAATCACCTGCCCACCCATGCTGGAGGCTGAGCAGCACCTTCCACCTCATCCTGCCTCCTCAGCTCTGGCTCCAGCAAAGGCAGGGACCCCTGAGCTGGGCAGGGATGTGCACAGCACCCCAAGATCCGGGCCAGCAGAACCAGCTCCCTTCTCTCCAGGGGGAGGCAGCCAGCCCCAAGCCACAGCTCTCCTGCAGGGTCTGGTGGCACTGATCTCCTGTGCCTCATGCAGGTAATTGGGGGGCTAAATGCTGTCCCTGTGCTCCAAGTGGGACAGAGGGACAGAGCAGCACAGCCCAGCTCACACAGGGACACACTGCTCACACACTGCTCTCTCCCAGCAAACTCTGCTCCTTCCACTGCTGTCTCCTGAATCTTTGGTAAATGAACAGCATTAAAAATTCACTTCTGGTGGTGCATTTCCTATTCAATTTACAGCCATCCTTTCCAAGCAAACAAACAAAAACATTCATGCCTTGACTTGAAGCCTCTGCAAGTTACAGACACAAGTAATGACCTGCCAGCACTGCTGCTGCCTTCAGGCTGATTTAATAACCACTTGCAAGGCTCAGAGGCATTTCCAGAGCGGGGTGGAAAGGTATTAAATGTGATGGCTTTCTGCCCTGGCTTTGGGAAGGATTTAATGCCTTTTCACCCTGATCTGGAGATGCCTTGGAGGCAGGGTCAAGGCAGAGGGGTGAGGATGAGCCAAGCAAGGTGAGTGCCTGGGGAGGCTCCCTAGAGCAGAGCTCATCCTGCACCACAGCTCCTGCCATACTGACAGTGAGAAACTCAGCCCAAAATAGCCTGATGTGAGAGGGACAGATGGGAGGAGATGAAAAAAGAAAGTAAAGAGGGGGAGAGAAGAAACGAGCAGGAGGAAGGGGAAGGCGAGAGGAAGAGGCACAGGTCTGCTCACAAAGCTGTGAGAGAGGGGAGGGAAGGGCAGCTCCCCTGCCTGCTGTGGGATGAGCAGGGGTGGCCCCAGGGAAAGGGATTGAGCATTCCTGGTGTGGAAGAATTCATCCAGCACCTGGAAAACCCACCAGGAGCTGCAGAGGTGCCACAGCGACAGGCAGTGCCACAGGGACTGGCAGTGCCACCAGAGCAGCCCCAGAGGCAGAGAGAGCAGCAGGAGAGGGCTCAGCTGCCTCCCAGGGTGCTGCTGCTTCAGTCACAGGAGCACTTTTCCCTGGCATTCCTCTGCAAAAGGAAGCTCACAGCTCACAGCTCACACACACAAAGTTTGGGAAGCAGCGGGAGGGGTGCCAGAGCTGCAGCAGCCTCACTGCAGCTGGACAGGCTGATCCCAGCCCAGGGGCCAGCCTGGCCTGTGGGCACCTTCCAGAGAGCTGGGCCTCTCCCAGAAAAGCCACACATTCACTGAGGTTGGAAAGCACCTCTAAGGTCATCAAATTCACCATCAAACCTCACCCCAGCAGTGCCAAGCCCAGCACTGAGCCACGACCCCACAGCCACAACCACACACCATTCAGATCCCTCCAGGCACGGGGGCTCCACCTGTGCCAGGGCTGGGCAACCCTTTTGGTAAAGAAATGTTGCCCCAAATCCAACCTAAATCTCCCCTGGCACAACTTGAGGCCATTTCCTCTGATCCCAGTGATTGTTCCTTGCAATAAGGGACCGATCCCACCTGGCTGAAGGTAGATGGAGAGGGCAGGCACTGGCGGGCAAAGAGGCCCTGTAGATGCTCAGGCTGCCCTGACACAGCTCCCTGCCCTTGCTAATGAGCTAAATGAGTCCCTGCTGTGGCTGATCCTCATGGAGGAAGGACTGTGGGCAAGTTTAGAGGTGGGATGTGAGACTCTGGTGTGCCACAGACCCCCATGGCCTACCCAGAGAGGTGTCACCCTTACAGGAGGCAGGAAAGGCTCCCCTGAGGAGGAACATGCCAATCCCCGTGCCCTGATGGGACCTGATGGGGATGAGGATCCCAAAATAACCAGAGCAGAAGCCCAAGTGCGAGTGCTGAGCGTGGCATCCTTGGGTGAGATCGTGGCTGCCTGTCAGGGCTATGTAGGGCACCGAGATCCTGGCAGCTCCCCAGGGCCGTGGGAGGGGAGCTCAGCCCTCCCAAAGCTCAGCCTGCTCCCCTAAAACCCAGCTCAGCCCTCCCAGAGCTCAGCCTGCTCCCCTAAAACCCAGCTCAGCCCTCCCAGAGCTCAGCCTGCTCCCCTAAAACCCAGCTCAGCCCTCCCAAGGCTCAGCCTGCTCCCCCAGGACCAACTCAGCCCTCCCAAGCTCGGCCTGCTCCCCTCAGCACCCAGCTCGGGGCTGGCACTGCCCTATGCCCACAGAGCAAACCCTTTCTGGGTTTGTCCCCTTTCTGCAGGCCTGGGCTTTGGGAGGTGGGCACCACACACAGGAGCAGCCACAACACTTGCAAAAGCTGGAGGGAGCTCAGGGCTGAGCCTGGCTGGGACACGGCCATGCTGTCCCTGCAGAGGAGAGGCCACAAGGCCAGAGGGTGAGCAGAGCTCGGGGCCCTTCCAGCACTTTGGGGCAGCTCCAGGGCAGGAAAAGCAGCAGCCAGGCCTGAGCCCTGACAGGAATGAGCCGTGCTGATGAGCAGCTCTGCGCACTCTGACGGATGGTGGCTGTCACTCCCTGCGCTGTCACCAGGGTCTGAGATCGTGTCCTGATCACCAGGATCCTGCATTTGCCCATTGCTCCCATAGCTGAGCCCAGCTGAGCCCCCTGCCCAATTCCTGCCCTGAAAACGCCCCCAGAGAAATGCCCAGCAGTACCCCCTCCCTGGCCTGGAAGTGCCAGCAGTGCCACCTCCCTGGCCTGGCAGAGGAGCCCAGGCTGGCAGGAGAGCTGGGGCTCAGCCCTGCCTGGGGACAGCAGAGCCAGGGGAGGGCTGGGAGATGGAGCCCAAGGCTGGGAGATGCTCCAGGGTGGGCACAGAGCAACACGCTGCCAGCACACAGCAAACCCAGTGCCCCAAAAACACCCCAAAAACACCTCCCAGCCAGGGTCGCGCAACACAGCACATCAAAGGCAAAGAGCTCCAGGAGCAAAACCTGTCAGATCCCCCAGATTCTGTTTCAGATCTCCACAAAGGGTCCCCAGCCATGCAGGCCCTGCCCTCCCTCACAAAGTGACCCTGGTGGCCCCAGCTCAGAGACCATGGCACAGCCCATCCTGACACCTCCAGCTCAGCCTGCTGGGGTTCCTGGCACAAACCCCATCCCCAGCCAGCAGAGAGGCACCAGAGAAGCAGCACAAGAGCCCAGGTTGGAGCTGGGCAAACCCCACACGGCATTTGTGACCCTGGCACAGCTTTTCTCCTGCACAAAACCCCCTCACCCAGAGCAGAGGCTGCAAACCAGCACGTGGCATTTGCTGAGGACACAGAGAGGGCTCTGAAAGGCCTTTGCTGGAAGAAGCTTTTGTTAAAGAAAGGTTAGAAATAAATAAATTGACTTTTTGTCCCTGCAGGAGGGAATTCTGCAGCACAGCAATGGTTCAGCAGGGAATTGTGTCCTGTGGAGAGCCTCACCTGGAGAGCTCCTGCAAGCTCTGAGTGGCTGCAGGGGCCAGACTGGACCTCTCTGGGGTTCTTTTGTGTGCAAAAAAAATCACATTTAGCAAGTCTTGGTTGTTAATTCCAGGCTGCCCCTGAGAGGGAACAAGCATCCATCAGTCAGAAATTCTATTTTCAGACACATTTGGGTGAATTCCTCCCTCTCTGGAGTGCTTTACCTCCAAGAACCTCACATCAAACTCAGCCTAGCAAAGACCTGCTCCTTCCACAGAGGAGACTCCAGCATCTTGTTGGCTGTACCAGGGCTGAGGCAGAGTCCCATTTATTCCTGCCAAAAATATCTCAAACTGAGAGACAGGGCAGGGCTGGGGGGTGGGAGTGTGCAGCCTGAAGGAGAAGGAAAGGGAGGGAAGGATCCAGATCCAGCTGCTGCCCTGGGCTGCCCCAGGGGACAGGAGCAGCCAGGCTCCTGTGGGACACACAGCAGAGGGACAGCAGGGAACAGGTACAGGATCAGCAGGGGAACAATTATTCACCTGAGAACGAGCAAACCCAGTACCCAAAGAAGATGAGAAGTGTCCAGTGAGATGTTTAAAACTCAGCAGGACTGGTCCTGAGCCAGCTGGGACAGCTTTAAAGCCAGGCCAGCTCCAGGTGCTGTCCAAGCCCAGCTCCTTTGCAATGCTAATCCTCCTCCCAAAGCTCAGCAGTCACAGCTCTGTTCCCAGCAGCTCAACAAACACAGCTGAGAGGGCTGAGGGGGGCCCAGAGCCCTGCCAAGGGCTGGGGCAGAGCATCCCAACCAGACACAAACAGGAATGTTTGGAGCCCCTCAGTGTGCCCTGGGACAGGCAGTGGTCAGAGCTTCCCCTGCTCCAGCAGAGCTGCACAAACAGGACATGGTTATCTGTAAAAACCTTTGTTTGTGTTTTTAAACCCACGCCTCTGGTTCTGCAGGGAGATCACTGCCCATGAGATGGGATCCAAGATGATGTTTGCCTGTCCTGCCCCTGCCAGCAGCTCCTTCCCAAGCACAGAGTGTTCTGTGCAGCTCTGCCTCCCCTCACACCTTTCCCCATCAATCCCCCAGCACAAGGGACAAACCTGCCTCAGGAAAAGCCTGGCTTGAGGAGACTCAGCCTCTCCTGGCTGGTTCCAGTCTCTGTCACCTGGTGCCAGGGGAGGCTCAGTGCCTGGGGAGCTGCTCTTCATGGCCAGGAGGCTCCCGGTTCCATCCCCACCTCACAGCAACCCCTGGCACAGAGGAAGAGCTCCGAGCCTCTTTGCTGGACCCATCCCATCTGCAGATCACCAGACACAGGAAAATATCCCTGTGCTTGGTGCCCAGGACAGTCCTGAATTCACCTTTTTGCTCCCAAGCTGTGGAGTGGATTTTCCCTCAGATGAATTCAAATCCTTTCCTCCTGTTTTGACTGGGAACCCCTAAAAGCTTTGAGATGCTGCAGTGACTCAGAGACAGAGTAAGGAGGTAAATCAAGTAGGTGAGAATAGATTTCCCTGGCTTCAATCATCAGGAGGGATCATTTGCATGCTGAGAACACCCTGTAACACACATCTCCTTCCACCTGCACCTGGGAATTCATTCCCAGCTTCCAGGGACAATCGGTAATGCTGCTGGAGTCTGGCTTTGGGAGACACAGAGCACCTCAAACTCACTGCTCATCCCTTCTAAACACATCTTCCTGCTTTGGGAGACACAGAGCACCTCAAACTCACCGCTCATCCCTTCTAAACACATCTTCCTGCTTTGGGAGACACAGAGCACCTCAAACTCACTGCTCATCCCTTCTAAACACATCTTCCTGCCTTTGCTGCAGCAGGGGAAGAGAAGTGCAGAAACCTCAGCTTTAACTGTCAGCAGCAGTGCCCAGGGAAGGAGGAGATCCTGGGCTGGGGAATCCAACCCCAGAGCTCTGCCAGGGATGCCAAAGTGTTCCACCAACTTCTGCACCTCTCAGCACCTCTTACAACAAGACTGCAGCAAATCACTCAAAATTCCAGTGAAACCCAGGGAATTGGGTCTTTATGCAGCCCCTGGGGCACCTTCTCTGGAGGGTCCACCAAAACACCATAGTGAGGTGATTTTTGGAATTGCTGCCCTCCAGATCCTATAGCGCCTTGCAGCATCCCTAATTTATGCTGTGCTCCCACAGAAGACAACAAGGATCAGTCCTGGGATGAAGGTTTGGCCCCTGGACTTGGGCAGGAATCCACCAAACCCCTGGGTCCCAGGGAGGAGAAGCCTCTCTTGGATGTTTAATCAGTGCTGATCAGCGGGATGAGGTCTCCCAGTTTGGATTTTCCTGGCCACTACACATCTGGTTTGACCACTGACCCTGTCCTGAGGGGAACACCACCAGAACTTGGGAGAGCACAGAGAGGAATCAGTCCTGCCCCAAAGGCTTTGCCCAGGATGTGCCCTCAGAGATTCAGGTACCCCAGGACAGCCCCAGCTCTGGTGCCTCCTTACAGCAATGAAACCAAGGCACAAAACCAGACCACAAACAGCCTGACCAGTGCTGGGAGCTCACCCAGACTGCCAAAACATTCTGAGACCACACCAGCTCCGGGGATTTAGTCCCACTGCACCCCACAATGCCCATTTCAGCCTTCACACATGTGAGCCTGGCAGAGTCAGCCCCGCCAGCTCCCAGTGTTTGCCCACCAGAGCCCCGGCACTGGAGCCATCTGGAGGGCTGTCACACCTCTCCAGGGACACTCCCAGGTGCTCAGTGTGCCTGGGCTCTGCCTCCCAGCCCCGCAGACCGAATCGTGTGCCCGGCCCGGCCGCGGCCACGCCGGCGCTCCCCAGCACACACCTCCCTGCCCGGCTTCCCCAGCTGCTGCTCCTGCCTCCCTGCCCCCAGACATGCCAGGAGGCACGAGCTGAGGCATTGATTCCTTCCAGCCTAAAGCCTCAAACAAGTAAAATTCCCCCTCCCCTGAGCAGGAGCCTCCCTGCCGTGCCTGTCTGCAGCAAATGACATCCTGGAAGACATACAGTACACAGTCACAGGTGAGCAGCATGGATGGGCTGGAAGGCTGGGGAGATGGAGGGGAAAGAATGGAACAGAAAATGGAACTAACAGAACGAGAGCTGAATTAGTGACATTTGCATCCTCATCGTAACTAGGGGACCTGGCTCCTTGTGAATCACTGAAATCCCAGTGCAGCACAGAGCATCCTCCTCCTCCTCCTGAAAAACAGCTCCTTCCTCGCTCCACACTCAGCTCTGGGCTTGCAGGAAGGCTGCAGCATTTCCTATGGCAGCTTTTTTTTTTTTTTTATTGCAGTAACAAATGAATTATTGCTCAGATGGGGGACTGAGCATCTCTCCTGCCACACAAACATGGTGCTAATGCACAGTGGGTACTGTGGCTTTAGCAGTGTAAATAAGCTCGGGGTTTCTGCTGCACAGGGAAGGTGCAGTGCAAGTTAACAGTGGTCTGTGGCAGCCCCGCGGTCTCAGGCTGCCATTCAGACATATAAAAAAAAAAACAAAAATCAAGAAGCGCCTATAAAAAAATTAAAGGAACTGGTTTCCTTCTGCTCCAGCTCCCTATTTCATAACCCAACTTTAGAGCTGCCGTGGCTGTTTAACATAGATTTGATCCACCACCCCTCCAGCCCGTGCAGGCACTAATCCCTTCCCTCTCATTTCAAAGAGAAAAGGTGCTGCTCCCCCCAGCAGCCCTGCAATACCTTTGTCCGACATCACTCCCCATGGATCCCATCCTCCGAGACGGTAACAAGGGGCTCACCCCGTGCACATCTTCTGTCGTGCCTGCCGGGATGGTTTTGACGTGGGCATTGCTCTCTGAAGGGGAATTCTTCAGCTTGGCTCTCGCCATCCTGGCAGCCCTGGCTGCCTGTGTGAGTTGCTCCCGTTTCCCCCCTGAACTCTCTCATACATAGCAATCCTCCCCGCAATCACTTTCGAGCTGTCGGCACGTACCATCTCCTTCCTTCTCCTCTCTCCCCAGTCACGGCTGCTCAGTGGAACAATCCTGCCCTGTGCATTTATTTTGGTAGTGAGGGGAGTCAAGGCAAACTCTCTGGCCTTGATGCCGCAACAAATTTGGCGCAAAACCGCCGAGAAAACGTCCACGATGCAGAAATATCCGAAAAGGCTTTGTTTGCTGAATAATGAAATTGCTTTGCCTTACTCTGTCAAAAGAAGGATTGCACTGCTCTTATCACCACGGGCAGGGCAGGGGCTGGAGGATTATTTTTCTCCCCATTGCTGTTTTTTGGTAGCAGCATGAGGAGGAGGAAGCTATTTTATCTTGTTCCTCTGTGTACAGAGCAGCGTGCTCGCTGCGTGCCAGGGAACACACTCAGCAGCTTTGGCTCCCTCAGGCACGCAGCAGCAGCAAAGCTCTGTCCCCTCCTAAATGCTGGGAGCCAGCAGAGAGGAGCTCCTGCTGTTCCCTCAGAGGGGCCAGCAGGGCTCAGCTCCTGCTCACCTGGCCAGGCAGGTGCATGTCACCTGGCCCACAGTGATTCACCTTTCCCTCTGCAGCTGACAGCAAAAGCTGCTGCTCCTTCAGCGCTCCTGGCATCCATTTCTCAAGATATCCAACAGAAAAGGGAATTCACGGTGGCCAGGGGAGAGCTGAGCTGGAGAGAACACCTGAGGGCACAGGTGGGGCAGGGAAAGGGCCCTGTGTGCTTCCCTCTTTTGGGAATGCCACCAGCCCAGAGCTGCTCCTGCTGTGTTTGCTGGCAGCCAGGGACAAAAAACATCCTGAAGGTGCCCCAGCCTGGGTGGGGCCCAGGGCTCAGCACCACGGACAGCAGTGTCACCACAGCACCATCAGTGTCACCACAGCACCATGTCACCACAGCACCATCAATGTCACCCGGCTCCTGCCATGGCACCCCAACGTGCCAACCCCACCCCAGGTGATGCCAACCCATCACACCAGGGCTGCCTCACGGCCCAGCCCCACTGCAGGGCAGTGCTGCCCCTCTGCAGGCTGCAAATAAAGAATAAATTCACTGATGATCACCGCACCACGGCCTAAATCAATGTGAATAGTCAGGCTCCAGCACAGGACTTCTTTAAATGTTTTTGTACCAAAAGTCAGTGCATGGACTAAAAGGGTCTTGCCAGAGCCTGGGACCTGCGGCTGGGAGAGGGCTGGGAGAGCAGGGCAGGAGCTGCCCTGGGTGGCAATTCAGGGATCCAATCCTTTCCTTTCAGAATGAAAAGCTGACAATTCCCCTTGGCACAGCTCCATGCCCTAACCACACCTCCCACCCCCTGCCAGGCTGTCAGAGCACCCAGAATTCACTGTCCTGTGCCAAATGCTGGGAAGAAAAGGCCAAAAGGGCAATCCTTTGCTTCCTCCCTGTGCCAGGAGCTGCTCTGCCCTCTGCACTTCCCCCAGCCATCATTTGCCCCATAGCACAAAGGCAGTCCCCAAAGTCCCCATTTCCTGTTAACCAAATCCTGGTTTCCCTGCTCACAGAGTTATTTCTTAATGGGATTTCACCGTCCATACTTTGTTTCTGCATTTTGAAATGGAAAATGGATAAAAACCCGCAGCCCTTTTCTTAATGTGCCAGCTTTCAGCACACATTTAATTTCTTGTTTTGCCTCGAAATGATTCATTAGCTCAATATATTAATTTTCCACCCAAGTCATTCCTTTCTGATTCATGGTTTGATTCAGACTCTTCAACTTATTGCTCCACATCTCTTTCCTTGGGGGTGCTGTCCTCAAACACCAAATATAACCTGTCATGACCAAATATAATCTATCAGCCCTCTGGGTTGGTGTGTGCCCTGATAAATCCTCCTGCACCACAGAGCCACTGGGGTGGGGCAATCAGGTGTCTCTTTTTGGATGAATTCTACATTCTATTGTATCCCTAGTTGCAGAAGAACGTTAATTTTAGGCTTGAGATTAGATGTGAAAAGGGGCTTAGGCTTAAGTTATTCATCTCCGCACTAATGCCCTCACACAGCAGCAGGAACAGGGGAGGGATTAGGGAAATACCTGGGGAATTTTAACAGAACATCTAAACTCTCCTGTCATGCTTGTGCTGTGCAGAAGGTGACAAAAAGCACAAAGAGCCCCGTGAGGAGCTCAGATCCTGCCCACAGAAGCCTCTGCATGAAATCACCTTTTCTGTCAAGCACTTAAACACAAACCAAGAGGGGAATGACCACAGGTCACTAGAAACTGCAACCAGGGCTGTGGGTCAGAGCAAATATTCCCTTTCTGGGGAGAGGAGAGGTGGCCAATGCTGAGTCTCTGAGAGCCTGAATGATCCTCCAGGGCAACCTGGGGCACCAGCCCTGCCTGAGCAGCCAGAGCAGCCCCTGTGCTGTGCTTCCACCAGCAAACACTCCTCTCCCAGCAGTGCAGGGTGATCCCCTCTCCCCTACAGACCCAGAGCCCAGCAGCCTCTCCCCTCCTGACCCCCAGCCCAGCAGAGCAGGGGGAGCAGCAGGAGCTGAGCCAAGGCAGCCCCGTGCACGCAGCACAGCCAGAGCTCTCCCCCCGGCAGGGAACAGCCTGTTCCTAGAAAGAGCCATGCTGTCACCTGAGCCAGCCCTGCAGGGACACATCCCCTGTGCCTCTGCCCAGGGACACAGCAGCAAGCTCCAATGGAGCTCCTTGTTTGAGCAGCACCTCCTCCCAGGGAGGGGGCAAAACCAACCCAACACAACCTCGGGAACATCAAAGCCCAAATCAGGAGTCCTCATGTCCAGCAGCACCTCCCGGGCCAGCTGAATGCCAACCATCTGACTGCAAGCCAGGAAATGGATGTTTAATTTTAGTTTGAGAGCCCATTACAAAGTGCTGATGTCTCATTTCAGCATCTCCGTGATGCAGAGACCACTGCTGTGCCGGGGGCTGGAGACATGGCTGGGAATTGCTGAGCAGCAGTTGCAGGGGTAATAATATTTCAGAAAATAAGATTAAGAAAGAAGCAGATTCTTCATTGCTCTTAATTGAATCCACAGCAACTGCACTGTTAAATATTCTCCCTTTTATGCAGGCCTCTTTCTGTCCTGGCTGCCAAAACTCCCTTTACTCACATATCCAGCTTATTAATAGTAAAGCATCACCCTGTCCATTAGAAGGAGTTGATGATACAGGAAGGGGTTGAGTTTTTCCCATTTTCTGGCAAACAAACCTGCTCTGCTCAGACACAGCCCAAGGGTGTTAGCTTGCGGGACCTCTGCAAGGACAGCCAGGTTAATGTATTTTAAAATCGTGAAAGGAATCAGCTCATTTTAAAATCTGGAAAGGAATCATCATCAATGCAAAAATCATTCCAAATTCACAAGGAGTAACCTGGGTGGGAAAACACACTTTGGAAGAAGAGCTTGTGCTCACGAGCAGCCAGAACCTCACAGGAGACATTGCCAGAGCTGCTGCTCTAAGGAGAGGCTGTGTTCATACAAATAAAAATGTTAAATGCAGGGACCCCGAGCTGAAAAGTCATTAATGCTCATTATTATCCCTCCAGGAACCCCTGGACACCCTTGGCAAGCAGTTCTAGGAAAATCACCTTTCCCTGCATGGCCCCTCTGTGTTTTGCAGAGCAACCCTGACCTGCCTTTATTTAATAACATCGAGGAAAAACAAGATCCCACGTAATTTATGGCTGCCACAAACACCTCCTGCATTTCAGGACCCCAACAAATGTCACAGCATGACATTATCAGCTCAATAAACTTCAGAGGCCACTAATGCTCAGATAAATGCACAAAGCTGCCTGGCACAGCCTCTTGCTGGGTGTTTTTCACAAAGAGCACACGCACCAGCTCAGCCCCTGAGCCCCAGGGACTGCCCTACATTGTCACCAGGCACTCTGCAAAATTGCTTTGCAAAAGCTGCCAAGGTCTGGAGGGTGCCAAGGCTCAGGCAGAGCCCTGCAAAAACCACCCCTCATCCCATTGAGGATCCTGCAGCCAAGGCACAGAAAACAGCAGCTGAAATATCCCTGTGCAGCAGAACTGCAAGGCACAGAAAACAGCAGCTGAAACATCCCTGTGCAGCAGAACTGCCTGGAAATGTCCACACTTCTGAGGAAATCCAAAGAGTTGATTTTTTTCTCTATTCAGTAATTGTCCTTTATCCCTATGGGAAGTTAAAATCAAAGAAAAAGGAGCTTCTGCTTCCTCACCAGAATGTTTTTTTCCTCTTGACATTTGTCTCAGTGAAAATAATAAATTTGCCAAAAGAAAAAAAGAAAAATAAAATAAAAAATGTTGGTGCTTCATGCTTTTTCTCTGTGCAGAACTTGGCCTTCCCATGCCTGTGCAGTGCCAGAGCTGCTCCCACACACACATGGGGTGCCTGGACACCCTCAGAGCCCTCTGGGCCAGCCAGGATCCCCCCAACAGCACACCCTGCTCAAGAGTGCCCCAAGGAACTCTTTTCGCCACAAAACAAATCCTTCTGCCAGGATTTTTAACTTCCATCAGCTCCTGGAATTACAGTTGAACCCAAAGAGATCCAGCTCCTTTCACAGTCAAACATAAAATTCCAGTACATTGATTAACTCAGATTGGAGATATTACAATGTACAGCAGATGCCTGGGAAGGGATTTATGTAGGTATTTATTAATAAAAGTGCTTTTAGGAAATACTTTTACCACTTTTACCTATTGATCCCGAGTCAATTATCAAAACTTCTCTCCATTTTCTTTCCATTAGCCTGGAGAGGAAGGGCCCTGCCATGGGAGCAGAGCTCAGCACAGCTGGGAGAGCCAGCAGGGCTCTGCCAAAGATGAAATTTAAAATTCAAAGAGGATCAAATCCCTCCTGAGAGGCTGCAGAAAGCCGGGGTGGAGGGGGAATCCTACCTGCCAGTGCCAGGAGGGGCATCCAGGTGAGCTGGGGCTGATCCCATGGGAGAAACATGGATCTGTGGTGATCCAGGTGAGCTGGGGCTGATCCCATGGGAGAAACATGGATCTGTGGGGCATCCAGGTGAGCTGGGGCTGATCCCATGGGACAGACACGGATCTGTGGTGATCCAGGTGAGCTGGGGCTGATCCCATGGGAGAAACATGGATCTGTGGTGATCCAGGTGAGCTGGGGCTGATCCCATGGGACAGACACGGATCTGTGGGGCATCCAGGTGAGCTGGGGCTGATCCCATGGGAGAAACATGGATCTGTGGGGCAGGTGCTGCTGGAGCAGCGCAGGGCCAGCCACACTTTGCAATTCAAAGCACTTGCACACAAATCCTGTCTTGATCTCCTGTGCCCAGGGTGATGGTTCCTGCCTTCCCCACTCCCTGCAGCTCAGTGCCAAAGGCAATGGGAGGATTTCCCGGGATTTTGGCTTTCTCTGAGGTGAATCCATGCAGTAATGGGCTGTGAGCAGCAGGGCAGCACTGAAAGCATCTCAGGGACTCTCCCAGCTGCACTCACAGGCCTTGGTCACTCACTGCCCATTACTGTCACAGCCAAAACAAACCTTCACCTGCCTGGGTTCCCTGCAGGCTGCAGAGGGCCAGGAGGCACCAGGGAAATGAAGAGCAGAGTTGAAAAATGCCCAAAATTCAGTGACTTCACAGGAAGGGGTTATGGCTTCTTTGAGTCCTCCCACTAAAAAACTAATCCATGATTAAAGTAGTAATTTCAATGGAATTTTTCCATGCACTACACAGAGAGCACCAAGGATCAGAGGACACTCAGGAGCTGGGACAATATTCCCAAACAATGGGGCTTTGAGCATCTGGAGAGGGGAAGGGCAGGGGGAATAACACCCACCAGGGTCAGAAACACCCACCCATCAGGAGCCAGGGCACAGCAAACCCACCCTGTGACCCGCTTTGCCTTTCTGTCCCCTCCTCCCTGCGCCTTGGCAGGGTTAATGCCTCTCACCACAGGCTCTGAGAGTTCCCTGAGAAGCCGTCAGATGGATCTGCACCACTTGGAGCCCTCCAGGACTCCTTTCCGACATTTGTCCTTAAAAAGCAACGCCATTCATATGAAAAGTTGATTAATTGCACTTGTTCTAATGAGGCTGACAAATAAAAGCAGCTATTCCCCCTGCTCACAGGGGGGATAATGGTCCTTACCCTTCTCACACAGCCCTGCACCTCCAGGGGTGAGGAGCTCTGTACCCAGCACTGAGTGTTATTATTAAACTGTCATTAAAAGCATTTCAGGAGAAGTTGACAAACTGCAGGGATTTCTGTCATCACAGCCTCTGGCTGGGGCAGCGCTTGGGCTGAGTGCTGCTGCCAAAACCCCAAATTCCCTCTCTGCATTCCGGAGTGCCAGCCCAGCCTTTGGAGGGACTCACCTCCAGGCATCTCTGTGGGATCAGCTCCCACCACGGTGGGTCTGGGGGGCTGCTCCATCCCCTCTGCACCTCTGGGGTCCTTGGCATCCTGGCAAAGCAAACAAACCCAGCCTGGAGTGGGGGAACATCGATATTCACTGACAGCATCGCACACTCACAGAAACCTTTGGCCAAGTGGGGCCACTGTCGCAGACATCTTTTATGAAAAATCCTTTCTTTAGGATTTTTTCTCCTGAGAAGCTTCAGGAACAAAATGTAAACAATGGTTATCTGCTGCTGTGGAATGCAACAGGTGCATCTGGGATTGGTCTCATGTGCTTGTTTCTAATTAATGGCCAATCACAACCCAGTTAGCTTGGACTCTCTGTCTGAGCCACAAGCCTTTGTTATCATTCCTTCTTTTTCTATTCCTAGCTAGCCTTCTGATAAAGTCCTTTCTTCTATTCTTTTAGTATAGTTTTAATATAATATAATATATTATCATAAAATAATAAATCAGCCTTCTGAAAGATGGAGTCAGATCCTCATCTCTCCCTCATCCTCAGACCCCTGTGAACATGGTCACAGGACCCCAGAAGGATTTGCATGGCTCAGGCAGAATTCATTGCCTGTGTTTTATTCCCTCACTTTCCCCATTTAGCCCTGGCAGCTGAACCAGCAGCTCCTGCATCACCCAGCAGCTCCTCAGCAGAGTTTGGGAGAGTTCTGCAATAAACTGGAGCAATGGATTTTGAGGAAGGAGGAACAGCTTGGAAAGCATTGATGAGAGTGCATTTAGCAGCTGCAAGAGAGCTGGAAACAGAAGGAAGCCTTTGAAGAGCTGGGCTGATGGAGAGAGATGGAAAAATTATGTAAAGTAAGAAAACACATCCAGAGCTTGCAGCAGGCTGTGAGCCCAGAGGGGGACGGGCTGGTACCAGAAGAGCCTTTGATTTCTCTCCTCTTGCCAGTGTACTCTGCATTAACATCCCAAATATTAACAACATCCAAATGTTAGGGTTTAGAGGAGAGCACCCAGGGCTCCAGAAAGTGCCCAGTAACAGGAGCAGTGCCCCAAAATCTCAGAGCCAAGAGGCTGCTCAGCTGTGCCCTGCTGGCTGCAGATGGATGGGGAGCATTCACAAAGTGAGCCCCTCTTTTTGGCTGGAGGAGATTCCCAAACTGAGCTCCTTTTTGGGCTGGATGGGGGGTATTCCCAAAGTGAGTCCCACTTCTTGGCTGGAGGGGATTCCCAAACTGAGCCCCTCTTTTTGGCTGGAGGGATTCCCAAAGTGAGCCCCTCTTTTTGGCTGGATGGGGGGGATCCCCAAACTGAGCCCCTTTTTGGCTGGGGGAGCAGAGAGGGCAGCTCCCCTTGCCCTGAGCTGGAGCATCCCTTATGTAACTGCTGAATCCCAGAACTGTCATCACTGCAGCCTTTGCAAAGCCGTTTTTACCTC
Organism: Ammospiza caudacuta; assembly: GCF_027887145.1. Lineage (NCBI taxonomy): Eukaryota > Metazoa > Chordata > Aves > Passeriformes > Passerellidae > Ammospiza > Ammospiza caudacuta. Next base: position 2,171,043 of record NC_080613.1, on the reverse strand, counting down.
TCTGAGTGTGGCTCATCAGCGACACAGGAGAGCTGCAAACCCAGCGTGGCAGCTCAGGATGCTCGGCAGGGAGAAGGGGAAATGGAGCACGCCCGAGCAGCTGCTGAGCAAACCTCCCCACAAAGCCACTGCTGCCCCTCCTGGGTGCATTTGGCAGGCTCACAAGCAGAGCAGTGAGACCCTGAAGCGTTTCAGTGACTCCCAATCCCCTCCTGCTCCTTCCCAAAGCCGGTGGCACGTTAAAATGGCCGGAGGAAATAAGGGAAGGTGAGTGGGTACCTGTCGCAGCTGCTCAAGCCAGCGAGGAAATCAAAAGCCCTCGGGTAAAATCTAAATATACATCTGCAAGGGAAGCATGAGACGTCTGCAGGCAGAGCACAGTAATGAGGCACGGCCAAGCCACTTTTCCAGGTGAGTACAGAACGGGGTCACTCTCTGTTCCCGAGCTTCAGAGGGAGCAGCACCGGGAGCTCCAGGCAGGGCTGGGCAGCGCTGAGTGAGCCCCGAGAGGAGCAGGGCGGGGAGGGAGGCAGCGATGGGCTGGGGAGGAGCAGGGCAGCACCCAAACGTGGCTGGGAGGAGATGGGGACATGCAGGGCAGCACCCAAACCCAGCCAGGATGAGATGGGGAGATGCAGGGCAGCACCCAAGCCACTCTGGGAGGAGCTGGGCAGCAACCAAACTCAGCCAGGAGGAGCTCAGGAGGAGCAGGGCAGCACCCAAACCCAGACAAAGAGCAAAGCTTGGACCTTAGAGCCCAGGGAGTGAGTGAAGTGAGGATTGGGTGAGCTGGGAGGAGCTGAGGAGGTGACAGGGCAGCACCCAAACCTCACTGGGAGGAGCAGAGGCGGCAGGACAGCACCCAAACCCCAGCTGGGAGGAGCTCAGGAGATGTAGAGCAGCACCCAAACCTCACTGGGAGTTGCTGGGGAGATGCAGGGCAGCACCCAAACCTGGCAGGGAGGAGCTCAGGAGCTGGGGAGGTTCAGGGCAGCACCCAAACCCCTCCAGGAGGAGCTCAGAAGGTGCAGAGCAGCACCCAAATACTTTCAAAGTATTGGAATTGCACCACGATGCAGAGCAGTGTGTGCCTATTAAATGGTGCTGAGGTTTTCTGATGAAAAACGTGGAGAATTCTGGCATCTAAAAACTTCCATAAAGCTTCTAAAAAAATCCAAGAAAAATTGATTGGCATTCAAAGAAGAAATTTTGGCTTTGGGGCTCTCCATCAGCACTGCCAATTATGTCTCATGATAATGACATTTTCTTCCCTCCCCGGGGTCGCTGGATGATGCCAGGTACCATTTCCCAGACACTTTTTCATTTCTCTCAGCATTCTTTTTGTGATGCATTATATAAGACAGAGAAAATGGCAAGTCCCCCTAAAGAGGAATTCACAGTGTGCTGCAGAAATGAGGCATGAACTCCATGGAGTCTGTGACAGCCTCATCAGGCTGTGTGGGCAGCACGAGAACAGGGGGCTGTGCCAGACCATTGATCTCCAAGAACATTTCTTATTTTAACTTCAATGAGGAAAGATTTGCTTACCCATCAACATCCTGCTGTAGCTGGGGGTTCTGCTGTGAGCCAGGAGCCCCTGCAGCCAGGGGATGGGCTCCAAAAGTCACCTGCAGCCAGGTGAAATGCTCAGAGTCTCACCTGCAGCCAGGTGAGTGCAATGCCCAAGTCACACAGGTGCTGTCCTGGAGGTGACAAAAACCATCTCTCTTTCCACATCCAGCCAAAAGCAGGAGTCAGCCCCAAGGCATAAAAAGGAAAAGGCAAGGATGTGTGAACTGTGTCCCTGTTTTGAAGTTTTGCACAAAAAGCCCTGAAATTGCCCCCAGAGCTGCCTCACACATGTCAGAGCTGCCTTGGGCAGGAGCCAAAGGTGAACTAAAGCCACAAAAGGTGGTGGATAATTTTAAATTATCCACCAGCACTGCCCTTATCTGTCCATCAGCTTTTGGTCCAAGTGCCATGACACCAAATCCTCTGTTGGAAAGGGAACATCCACTCCAGGAGCTGGTGTGACAGCAAATGCTGTTTCACAGATCTTGGCTGCCTCCAACATTTACAGTAAAAAGAACAGCAAAAAAAAAAAAAGCCTTGGCCTGCTCTCATCTCTCACATAAAGACACAAAAATGAAAGAGAGAAAGCTGCAATTTTTGACACAGTATCTCCTTAAAGACTGAACTGCAAACATCATCCTCTCCATTTGTATCCATCCTGGCCAGGCAGAGGGGTTTAGGAGGAAAGATGGTTTAATAAACAGACATTTATAACAAGTGCCAGAGCTTGCAGCTTCATCATCTGGAAAAGAGTCGATTAAAGCAAGTGAGAAACTCCCTGATCACTAAAAGTGTCTAATGGAATTAAAATTGAATTATATCATGATTAATATCTTCACCAGCATGTTCAAGCTGTACTCCTTTCTCTCCCTAAAATCTGCCTGTGGGAAATGGAGCATAAAAAGCTCAGAGGGGAAAAAAGGCCTTAAAAGTTTGGGTAATTGTTCCAGCTCTGCAAAGTTTCTCAGGAAAAGCAGCCATGAGGCCCCAAAGAGGATCCTGAGGTGAGCACAGGGGAGCACTAACCTGTGCTGGAACAGCAGCACTCGCTGTAAATCCTCCTCCTTTGGAAGGGAACAGAAATTCCAGCAGCACACCCAGACACAGCACTGGGAAAGGGCACAGACTCACCCAGCCCCTGATCTCAGCCTCACAATCCCTGTTGCAGACAGGAACATCCCCTCTCTGCCTCCTGCTGGCATCCAACCCTCACTCACTCCCTGGGCTCTGAGGTCCAAGCTTTGCTGTTTGTCAGAGTTTTTTGGGTTTTTTTTTTTTTTTAATCCTCCCCTTTGGGAAGGAGTTCATCCCTCGTGCATGCGCAGTGAGGTTGGCACAGGTCTGCAAGCAGAGACATTTGTGCTGCTGAACCCTGGAAGGCAGAACATTGCTGAGGCACGGAGCACAGCATCCACCACTAAAACCATTTACAAGTTCTTAGCGCCAAAGAAATATTTCCCATTAGAGGCCTAACAAGAGCTGCCCAGAAAATTGTTTTTCCTCTCAATTTTCACACAATAGCTGCTGGCAATAAATCTCTCCATCAGCACTGGGCAGTTCTAAGTGCAGTTACTGTGTGGGAAGAGTCCAAACAAAGTGACAAAGCCGAGCTTTAAAAGCATTTTGGAGGAAGATGAAAAGGAAAAAAACTGTTAAACTACAGCTCTGGAAGAGGCTGAGGAGCTGTAATGGCTTTTGTGTCACCATCTCACACTCTGAGTGACCCCATGGAGCAGCAGCTCCTGCAGCAGAGCCTCCAGCTCATGGCAGTCCCTGAACAGCAGCCATGAGATGACAGCTTGAGACATCTCCACGCTGGAAAGAGACTAAAATCTTCTTCCTCACAGTAAAACCTCATGGTGCTGATTTACTGACCTGGAACTGATGGCTCTTGAGAGGCTTGAGAGAAGCAGGGATGACAGGCTGGGTAGGGAACATGAATTTCCCCTTCCTGGTGTGCTGGCTCATGAGTGAGCACATTCCTGCACACGTGTGTGTGTGTGTGAGCACCTCAGGACAGGAGCATCCCTGTGCCAAGGAGCTGGAGCTGCTCCAGGAGAGCAGAAAGTCCAATCCCAAATCATCAGAAGTGGGAACTGAGCGTCAGAGGAGGCCTCGACTCTCAGCAGCGTGGGTGTGATTGCATCAGACTGTAATGAAGCAAATCCATCTCCAAAATCCAACTTCAGGAACAGTAACTGAACAGCTCCCTCCAGTAAATGCCTTCCCAGAGCCCAGCTGCAACTTCTTGCTGAGAAATATGGGCAGCACCTAATCCCCACTTCTGTTCTTGAGCAAACACCGTGACTGCACATTAGAAACACCAAACTAAATTAACACGAGTGTCCATGCCAATTATTCCAATTAAACTCTCTTCTAAGAGCCAATTACCACCCATTTCATTAAATGAGAAAATTTTCAAACAATACTCCCATATGGAGCGCTCAGCTCAGCCCAGATGCAATTATGCACTTCCTACACTGGTGCTGGACATGGGGCAAATGAGTTTGTCTGGGTCTCTGCAATGCCACCACCAGCAGGTTTGTCTGAAAGGAGTTTGGGGCAGTGTTTAGCTCTGAAAAGCTGTATTTAGTACCCATCTGCAACACCCTTTCCTGTTTAAACTGCTTTTTGCTCAGCTACAAACCAACAAGGTGCATCAATGAAAAGGGCAGTGTCAAATTAAACAGCTCAGGGCAGTGATTGAGGGTTCAGACCAGGGCACAGTGGCTCAGGCACACAGAGTGGTGTGAGCTGGAGCAGGATTCCCACTGCTCCAGGAGCTCACGCTCCCGAGGCTCCGTGCTGGAAAAACGCCCACTTTTGGCAAAGCCCTGCCTCGCTCGTAAACATTTCCGCGGGGGAATTTTTTTTTTTTTTTTTTTTTTTTTTTTTTTTTTTTTGCTGCTTTCTGACAGGATAACACACTTCTCAGCAGTGTCACTCCTGCCCACAGGATGGCAAGGTCTCAAGCTGACATTTGCTGAACATCTTCACCACCTGCTCCCCAGAAACATTGCTCTCTCCTAGACAGAGGAGACCTTTTCCCTGACAGCTGCTGCCACCAGGGAGGTGACACACGTACCTGCATGAAGCCACCGGGGAGGTGACACATGGAGCCACCAGGGAGGTGACACACGGACCTGCATGGAGCCACCAAGCTGCAGCTGCTCCTGAACTCCTGGAGCCACAGGGCTGGAGCAGCTTGTGGGGCTTTTGCAAAGTCCATTTCTGCAGCCAGAAACTCTTTGCAGCAAAGCTCCAGGAAAGAGATGACTTTGCTGACAGTGACACACGGGGAATGAGGCACGCACAGCAGCTCCGTGGCTCTGCCCACAACCCAGAGAGGAGAGCTCCCCGCCTGGAGGGAGATGCTAAATTTGCAGAGCCGCGCTCGGCTGCTCTGGAGGCTGCGTGGGCTGCAGGAAGCGCGGCAGAGCCGCCGGATCCAAACACAGCCGCAGATTCCCGCAGCCTCCCCGGGGCTCCCGCAGCTTCCCCGCTGCTCCGGGATGGGGAAACACCAGCCTGATGGGAACAGGAATGGGAACAGGAATGGGGAAACACCAGCCTGTTGGGAACAGGAATGGGAATGGGAACGGGAATGGGGAAACACCAGCCTGTTGGGAACAGGAATGGGAATGGAAATGGGAACAGGAATGGGAAACACCAGCCTGATGGGAACGGGAATGGGAACAGGAATGGGGAAACACCAGCCTGATGGGAACAGGAATGGGAATGGGAACGGGAATGGGGAAACACCAGCCGTTGGGAACAGGAATGGGAATGGAAATGGGAACAGGAATGGGAAACACCAGCCTGATGGGAACGGGAATGGGAACAGGAATGGGGAAACACCAGCCTGATGGGAACAGGAATGGAAATGGGAACGGGAATGGGGAAACACCAGCCCGATGAGAACAGGAATGGGAACGGGAATGGGGAAACACCAGCCTGATGGGAACGGGAATGGGGAAACACCAGCCTGATGGGAACGGGAATGGGAATGGGGAAACACCAGCCTGATGGGAACGGGAATGGGAATGGAAACGGGAATGGGAATGGGGAAACACCAGCCTGATGGGAACAGGAATGGGAACGGGAATGGGGAGACACCAGCCTGATGGGAATGGGAATGGGAACAGGAATGGGAAAACACCAGCCTGACGGGAATGGGAACAGGGAAACACCAGCCCAACGGTCCAGGAATGGGAATGGAAATGGGAACATGAACGAGCTGGGGAACAGGAATGGGAATGAGCTGGGGGAACACCAGCATGATGGTCTGGGAATGAGCTGGGGAAACACCAACCTGACAGGAATGGGAATGGAAACGAGAATGGGAATGAGCTGGAGAAACACCAGCCTGATGGGAACGGGAATAGGAATTGGAATGAGCTGGGGAAAAAACAGCCCAACAGTCCAGGAACAGGAATGGGAATGAGCTGGGGAAACACCAACCCAATGGCCTGGGAATGGGAATGGGGAAATACCAGCCTGACGGGAATGGGAGTGAGCTGGAGAAACACCAACCCAACAGGTCTGGGAATGGGAACAAGAACGGGAATGAGCTGGGGAAACACCAGCCTGACAGTCCAGGAATGGGAATGGGAACAAGCTGGGGAAACACCAGCCCAACAGGAATGGGAATGAGATGGGAAAACATCTGCCTGATGGGAATGGGAGTGAGTGGGGAATCTCCCCTGGGAGCCACAGGCAGCAGAGTGCAGAGTAGGGGATCACCACCCAAAGAAATCCACACACAAACCCCTGCAGATCCCAGTCATGGTCACGCACTCACAGAGGGTGGGCTTGGGTTGGCTTCACCTCAAAGTGAAGCTTTTTTGAGAATCTTGCTGTTTTGAAGCAGAGGCTGAGGGCACACAGCAGCTGTGCCCATCCCCAGCAGTGCAGGAGAGGGACAAAGCCCATCCTGGAGAGAGGAACTCGCCACAGCCCTCTGCAGAGCAGGACCAGGTCTGAGGGAACCATGGAACCTGCAGATCCATGTTTAACTCCGAGTGTTTGGGATGTGCAGGGAGGAGGATGGCAGCACATCCCTTAGGACCCTCCCTGGGTGAAGGATTCCAATTTCCAGCCCTGGCAGAGTGGCTGTGAGTGGCTGCACAGATGGGAGACAAGGACAGACCCACTGCTCACTCCCCTAGACCCCACAGACAGCGTACCCAGCACCTCAGGGACAAACACCCCACAGCAGCCAGCTTGATGTAAAGCTACAACCAAAAGCTCAAAGACAGGTGATGACAGAGAATCCTGGAGAGAACAAGAAAATGCCATTTTCCCTGGGTTTGCGGAGTTGGATGGCAGTGATGTGAGCGCTGGCCTCCAGAGGGCCCCTGCGCAGTGAGACGGCAGAGAAACGGCAAAAACCATCGTGTGTTCCATGGGAGAAAACATCACAGGAAAGGCACAGGGGAAACACCAGAGCAGAAAACACATCTGCCTGCAGAAACCTTCATCCCCACACTGAGGGCTGGCACCCAGCACGCTGGCACTGACCACAGAGGGATGGTTCTGGAGGTGTCCCAACCCCGAGGTGTTGCGCCCATCCACAAACTCTGCTCCCACCTTCCTCTCACAAATCACCATTTCTTTGGCCAGCAAACAGCTCCAGGCTGTCTCCTGAAGGGACAGGAGCAGATGGTGTGTCTGGAGCAAGGCAGAAGCAAGACCAAGCAATTGTGGCCCCAGTGCAGCCCAAGGAGGCAAAGGCAGCTCTGAGCTCCTGGAGCTCCTCCAGGAACACGGATGGCCCTGGCAGGGCACGTCTGCCCCTGCACCACATGGCTGGGGGAGCTTTAGGACAGAAAATAACTCTGAAAATGCTTCCAAGCACTGCTTCACCCACTACTTGCTTTAAAGGACAAGTTTTCTGAGTTTGAGAAGTTTGGAAAACGTTGAACATTGGAAAACATTGAACATTGGAAAACATCCCTCTAATCTGCTGGCAGTGTGCTGACACCCATGGCATTCCTGTCTCACCAAGGCCTTGCATCCCAACTCTATCACCACAAACTTCTTCATTATCAATTATTTATCACCTAGAATAATTAAAGGGGAAATGCTGGACCTGCCAGGGGATCTGCAACCCTGAAATCCTCCTTCCAGCCCTCTGGCTGTGCAGGGGAGATCTCAAAACATCAATGAGGTTGTGGGGACAGAACAGAGAGCAGAGTCAGGCTGGCACCACAGGGACCTGCCTGCTCCAGCAGGCTGCACTTTGATCCTCTCCCTGCAGGAAAACAGCAGCCAGAAATTTGCTAAAATGGCAACAAAAAGCTCCACAAAGAGAGGAAATGAGGTCACGGAGCCGATGAAATTCAATGCTGTTAATTGATACAAAGCGTGATGGAGCAGCAGAATCTAAACTCTGAACTCTCTGAAAGATAATTTTTTTTTTAATTGCAGCAATGCAGCAAATTAATGGACTGATAATAGAGGCAATCTCCAGATTTGGGGGCTGGGAGGCTGCACTGCCAAGCCTTGGTGGGAAGCTGAGAGCAGCTGGCAGAGCCCTGCACAGAGCCCGTGTGAGCCACGCTGAGCTTGGAGCCAGGAGCAGGAGGAGGGGTTTAATTTGCACATGAACACCTCCACCTCTGCTCTGGCTCAGGCTGGTGCCAGCGGAGCAGAGGCAAATGCAGCATGGCAGGGAAAGCTGTGCTCGCTGCAGGGCTCCACGGGCAGCCTGCTCTCACCTCTCAGCAAGCAGGGCTGGAATAGGAAAGGACTGCTCCTGTCTGTTGGTGGCACTTCTCACCAGCAGAGAGGTTTGGATTCAAATTCCAGCCTTTGATTCCTGTCTGAGCCCCTCTGCTGCACAGACCACAGTAAAATGAGTGAGATGCCTCACAGGAGCATGCACAGCAGCATTTATCAACCAAGTTATTCACTCTGCTGGTGATCTCACAGCCACACAAGGGTCTGAGGGACAGCAGTTCACACCTGAGCAGGGCTGGGGACAGGGCTGGGACAGAGGGACAGGAACTTCTGTGTCGCCCAAGAGGGGAATGCCTGAGCTGCCAGGCACTGAACAGGCTGTGCACAGGAGAAGCAGTGAGCAACACCTTCAGAGCAGCAATAAATTATTCCCCTTGGGAACAAAGATGCAACTGCGATGAGAGAAGGTGGTGGGAAAACACAGCAGTAAAATTTAATGCATTCTCTGCAATTACAGCTACAGCTGCCAAGTTGTGCTGTCGCTACAGCAGCAGTGACAGCTTTGGGCTCAGCCCGACCTCCCAGCCTCACCTGAAGCTGCAGAGCCCTCCTGGGGATTCCTGCAGGCACAGGGCCTGGCTGTGCTGGCAAACAGCAGCCTGGTGTGTGCACATCCCTGTGCTGGAGACCATGGGAGATCCCTGCCCAGGTTTCACACCCTGCCCTTCCCTGTCACAGACATCTTTTATGAAAAATCCTTTCTTTAGGATTTTTCCTCCTGAGAAGCTGAGAGGCCTCAGGAACAAAATGTAAACAATGGTTATCTGCTGCTGTGGAATGCAACAGGTGCATCTGTGATTGGCCTTGTGTGGTTGTTTCTAATTAATGGTCAATCACAGCCCAGCTGGCTTGGGCTCTCTGCCCAAGCCACAAGCCTTTGTTATCATTCTCTTTTTCTATTCCTTGCTAGCCTTCTGATGAAATCCTTTCTTCTATTCTTTTAGTATAGTTTAAATGTAATATATATCATAAAATAATAAATCAAGTCTTCTGAAACATGGAGTCAGACCCTCGTCTCTTCCCCAATCCGAAAACCCCTGTGAGCACGGTCACACTTTCACTTTCCCTGCAGGCTGAGGGGGCACAGGAGCTCCCCTGGCATGGAGATGTCCCAAAGCCACCCCAGCAGCCCCCAGAGATGCCCCATCAGGCTCCAGAGCCATGGCAATACCCCATGGAAGGAGCTTTGCTCCATTTACCACAGCAGGAGCCAGGACTCCAGCATCTCTCACACCCTCTGCACTCTGCCTGCCAGGAAATCTCTCAGTTAGGACTTTCAGTGTGTCTGTACAATTGCTTGAGGGGAGTGAAACAATTCATTTTGCCCAAATGAGTGAGCTCAGCACCAGGAACATGCCCACCCCACCAAGCCCTTGCCCGTGCTCCTCCCTTCACTCAGGTACCTTGAAATGCTGTTTTCTCTTTCAAACCCATCCCCCCAACAAACAGAAAAGAAACCAAAGGGAAAGTAAATAAGTGGGAAGAGAAAACCACCCCAGGGAGGGACGGAAATTTGAGCCCACAGTGTTAAATTGCACTAAATAACTGAAAATCAATGTTGTTCTTCCTTTTCCTCAGGGCACAGCCATACACAGCAGCACTCCAGGGACACCTCTGCTCATTCCACCAGCCTGCTACGTGCACTTGCTTTTATTGCAAGCCAGGGCCCACTGCTGACAGTGAAAACAATATCCCTGGAAAAAAAGCAATGGCCATTACTTAAAATAAAATCAAATAATAGTTACAATTACAAGAGAACTGCGTTTCTTCTTTGCTCGATTACTTTCATAATTTTCCTAATACTCCTGCCAATGTCCAGAGGTACCTGCCTCAAGATGAAGAGACAAGAGCACACCAATAGCTGCAAGGAAACATCAATTTAAAAACTCCAAGCAGCACTGCAATTAAGACACAGCATTGGGAATCATCCCTGCAGCCTTTCAGAACAACTGGAGAAACAAACCTCAATTAAGAATGCTACCATTAAAAACAAATCTGCAAACACGAGAAAACCCAAATCAATTTTATAAAAACCCAAATCAATTTTATAAATCTGCCTCAGGCTTCCAGTGCTCCTCATCCTGGTGTGTCCCACCTAGGGCTGGGCTCAGGGATCCACTGGCAGCATCTGTTGGTTTTGCCCCTTTTAAAAGTGAGGAGGTGCCCACACCATGCAGGGCTGGCAGGGGGAAATTCCTGCTTGTGCTGTCACACAGAAACTTCCCTGACAAAGCCTTGACTCAGGAAAACAGGCTAATCTAATTAATTAATTAATTAAACAGCCTAATCGAATTAGTAACTGCTTTGGATTTGCTTTGCCAGGTGGAAGGAGCAAAGGAGAAGCAATTTAATTCTGCTGGACTCACAGCTGGGATCCCAGCACCTCATCATCACTGAGCTGTCCCTTGAGAGATTCTGCACCCAGGGATGTGGGAATAGCTCTAAACACCATTTTTGAGGGAAGGGATATTAGCAGTGATATCCATCCTGCTTTACCAGCAAGGGGTGACACTGCTGGGGATGAAGAGCCTCCCCCAGGGGAATTTTGGGGCACACAGGCACCAGAGCTGAATTTCCTAATGCCAGGTACAAACCTTCCCTGGCACAGAGGCTACAGCCTGAGCAGACTGTGCACTGATTTAAAATATTGGCCATTACCTCACCAGCAGAGAAATAAATGTCTCTAATTTCTGGATACAAATTGGAATTTTCAAATTGGCATCTGCATCTTCCAAATAAAATGGGGAAAATTGCCCATTAAATCAAATAGCAATGAAGTGAGGACTCAGCCACAGAACCTGCCTGGGGAACACAAAACTCCCCAGCTCCATTAATGTAATGATGCATTTGGATGAGGAACTCACTTGGGGCATGTTAGCATGAAAACTGCAGGGATGAGATCCTCCAGGGCTGATACTGCAGCACTTCACTTTGCTCATGGCAAGCATCATCTGACCTAAGAGTCAGAGCCACCACTTAGTGACAAATTAGAGACAAAGACCAGATGTCAGATCACAGACAAAGAAGTTGTAAGGCTCTAAAAAAAAAAACTGAAAGCAGAAACTTAAAAGAATTGTCAAAATCCTCTTTTCTTGGTTATGCAACATCCAAAATATCTTTGATTTGAAATAGGAGATGTTAAAATTTTATAGAGAAGTTGCTGAATTCTTCTGCACAAGCAGCTTTTCCAAACATTCTCCTCCATCAAAATGATTTTTTTGCTGATAATTAGCCTCAGAAAAATGCACTTAATCAAAGTGACATCCATTACTTCTCGCTCCTGTAAATAGGACTGTGGCTTCTGACGATGATTTTCTGGAAAGTGTTCAGACTATTCAAATTAGGCAACAAATAAGCTCCTAATGAACACTTTTCTGAGACACAGTTTAATTTTACTTACGGGCTTTTTTTACACATGCCCCAACCCAGCTGTCAGCACTGTCCAAGAAAAGAGAAAAGCAGGAGGATCAAAAACTGCCACAGCCAGGACAGCGAACATCAAAGGGATGCCACAGCTTGGGGTGTGAAACAATATTTACCCACCCAGCAGATGTGCTTTCTCAGCTGCCTTTAATCAGCACTTGCAGCATCCCTTCAGAACAGGAGCCTGGGCAGCCCCAGCCCTGGGGATGCTGGGCTGGGTTCCTGCTCCATTCCCCAGCATCCCTGGTCCTATTCTCACACCTCCCTGGCCCTGGGGATGCTGGGCTGGGCTCCTGATCCCCTCCTCAGCATCTCTGCCTGGCTCTGGGATGTTGTGCTCAGCTCCTGCTCCCTTCCCCAGCATCCCTGGCCCTTCTTCCACAGCTCCCAGGCTCTGGGATGTTGTGCTCAGCTCCTGCTCCCTTCCCCAGCATCCCTGGCCTTGCTCTCACATCTCCCTGGCACAGAGCATTCCCATGCCCAGAGGATTCCCACTCCAGGAAGGTGAAAAGGCAGCCAGGCCTCTGTGCCCCCAGTTCCTCACCTTCCCTTTGTCACAGGCTCAGCATCTCAAACTCTGCCTTTGCAGAGGCTCCGGGTGCTTTCGTGGCCACGAAACATCAGTGAGGTAAGAAAGGCAGCACTGCCAGGAGCCAGCAGAACAAATCCATTTTTCTCCCAGTGCTGGCATTGACAGCACCTTCCAAACGGGAAGGGAATTGTGAGCTGGGCAGGACTAATGCCAGACAACAGAGGCAACTGCAAGGCTCCAAAGAGAACCTTCCCTGCCCAAGGCAGAAATCACCCCCAGGCCCCAGCAGTCGGATTCCTGCCCTGGGAGCTGTTTGTAGCCTCTGGGAACTCAGAGCTGAATGCTGAATGACACCTAACCCTGCCTGGCAGAAATGTCAAGGCCAGAATTCAAACACAGCCGAGCCCAGAGCCTTCCACCCTTCGTGGCAGTGAGCTCTGAAGATAGTAAGATGATCCTGGAAGGAGCACTTGGACTTGACAACTCTAGATTTGCTTGTCATTAGGCTCTTCTCTCTCTGCCTCACAAATCCATTTTCCTCCCACATTCCCTTCCCAGCCAGCCGTTTCCTATTTGCTTCCTGGCCAATTTATTGCACCACCACAGGTTGTTCAGAGTGTTATTTCATTCTCCTGTCAATCAGTCCACCTGCCAAAGAGCAAGCCCTGCTCAGATCGACTGTGATCAGCTTTCACATCCCAAAAACAAAAGTAAATTAGGAGCAGCCTAATTTACCTATTCCACATCAACTCACTGATTAGTTCCTTCTGTTTCAGAGGTTATCTGGACCCACTCTCTCCCCCTGCTGTACCACAGCTCTCTAATTATCTCCTTGTTCCAACGAGCTCTCATCTCCTCAAGCTCCAGCATTACCTCATTCCAGGGCTGGTGTCTCTTCAGCATCCCCTGTGATGAGGATGCACTAATTCATCTCCTGCAGGAGCAGTTTTAACTCTCCAGAAGCAGCAAAACCCAGGCTCCCCTTTGGCCTCTCATCCTTTCAAGTCTTTGCTGACCCCAGAAACCTCCTCACTTCCAGGAGCACACTCATCCCAGGGTAACGTTCACAATCAGATATTTCAGACATTGATTTTTAAGCACTCCTTTGACAAATAAATGAGATATTCAGCATTATGGGTGCTTTCCTTCAGTGTTACATCTCCAAGCCCAACGAGCTCTGTTTTACCCCTGCAGAGTTTGTGGGGGGATTTTCCTCAGCACATCCCTGCCAGGGCTGCAACAAAATCCTTCAAAGCACAGCTCTGAGTGCTTATCATCCACCAGCACATCAAAGCCAAAAAGTCTTTCTGCTTCTCGTTTTATTTCTTCCTAAATCAGCTCCTGATTCAGTGGGTTTGGAGCAGGCTAATGAACTAGTCATAATTACTCCAGCAAGCTCGGTTCAGCCGCAAGGTCCCACTGTTATTAATGACTTGGACTGGAATTTAGGCCTGACAGCAACATTTCCCAAAGCCCACAGCTCATCTCAGCTCCCAGGGAAGCCAAGTGGACTCCAGTGAACAGCAAATGTGGGCTCAGAGATCTGCGTGCCCCCACACAATGAAATTATCAGTGTTTTCCAGATGAAGGGGAAATCAAATAACTCAAGGAAACAGCACAGAGCCAGTGAAACAGATATCTTGAGAAACAATGCTAATGAATTCTGGAGAAATGGGGCTAATGAATTAACAAAGCAACCCAGAGCATCTCCACATTAAAATTAAAGAGAGATGCTGAATCAGAAAGACTCAAATTTAGAGGAAAATGAAGGTTAAGGGGTGTAACCAGAAAAATACATAAAGAACACAATCTGCTATTGCCATCTTCATACTTCAGATGCTTCCAAATACTTAAATATGAAAACTATTAAATCTTCAGACTTGATCAAATGAGCCATATCACAGCCATTCTGAAAGCCAGACATTTTCTGCAGCAGGAATTTCCTGTTAACTTCTCACTCCGTGTCATAAAACTATATTAATGTTTAAGTGTCTGTTAAGGAAGTCTGGGCTTTAAAACCTCCAGGATCACAGATTCCTTTTCGAGCCAGACCAATTTTATGCAGCGATAAAAGTTAGGAACACATATAGAGAACATTTGTAAAACCCACATTCACAGTCTCAAAGCCAAATTCACTCCTTTTTTTTATGATACTTGTACATATAAAAAAAAGAAATTATCTCTTAAGAGAAATGCACAAAAAACCTTGATGCAGGTGTACCAGGCACACAGCAGCTAGTCAAGGACTAACCAGTAATTGAAAGGTTTTCTCCAACAAGAATTACATCTCTCTTTGTTTGCATCATGCAATTAATTGGTGGGGAAAGATAAAACTCTGGCTCCCCATTAGCACCGGTATTTATGGTATGAGCAGAGTTGAAGGGAAGGTGCCTGTTCCTCTCGATTGAACTGCTCTGCCCGTGGAATCCTCGTGCCACTCACGGCATTCCCTCTGTTGCTCACTCAGCCTGGGGATCAATCCCAGCCAGGCAGGAGCTCAGCACAAAAAGCCATTCCTGTGGTCATCCCAGGGAAGGGAGAGCAGCACCACAACCCCAGCAGCTCTCCAGAGTCACCCTGCTGCCAAAACAGCCTCCGAGGGCAGCCTGGAGGAGCCGTCCCTCCTCAGTAAATGCTCGTCAGCCCAAATTCCACATAAATCCACAGGGAGTTCCAGCAGCCCCTCACTATCCCACACCTCCCCCAGACACCGGTCCCTTCTCCTGCTTGCCAGCCCCTGGTGGGGCTCCAGGATGGAGCAAGGTGCCCACAGAGCTCTGCTGGCCCATCGCATCCACAACAACTTACAGGGCATCTCCAACACTCCCAGGGCATCCACAGCACCCCCGGTGCACCCACAGCGCTCCCAGCACATCCAGCCCCGGGGCACCCCGATGTTCCCGCGGAGCCTCGGCCTCCAGCCGCACACCCGGCGGTGTCACACACCGCTGGATGCTCCAGCACACCCCAGAGCCCGCAGCTCCGAGCAGCCCCGGCCATCCCCGGCCTCTGCTGCCCTCAGCACCGCGGAGAGCTCCGCAGCGGGCGGGAGCAGCACCGCGGACAGCTCCGCGCCCGCGTCCTCGGTGCGTCCCCTCCGGTGTCCCGCGGCTGTCCCCGGTGTGTCCCCCCATCCCAGGTGTGCGTCCCCCACCCCGTGTGTGCCCCCCCTCCCCAGCAGAGCCCCAGCTCCGTGTGTCCCCGCCGGCGGCTCGCTGTCCCCGCGCCGTGCCCCGAACCTGTCGTCGCTCTGGAAGGACTGGTCCCCCAGCAGCAGATCGCGGAAGCGGTACCGGGGCGGCAGCGGCAGCACCTCGGACTCCAGCTCCGTCATCTTCAGGGAGGCGATGTCCAGGATGACCCCGCTCTTGCGGCTCCCGCCGCCGTCCCCGCCGCCGCAGCCGCCGGGCGACGAGAGCCTGCGGGAGAGACACACAGAGGGGACGGCGACAATGGGGGGGCGCGGGGGCCCTGCCCTGCCCTGCCCGCCCCCGCCCGCCCCGGCGCCTCCTCCGCGCCCCCCCGCACCCCCGGTTACATTGCGGGGCAGGCGGCGCCCCCCCGGCAGAGCGCTCCTCCCGGGGGCATGGGTGGCTCGGGGCTCCGCCGCTCGGCACCGGGCCCGGCAGGGTCCCCCGGAGCGCCCCGCACAGCGGCGCCGGGCTCAGGACATGGGCTGCGAGCGGCGGAGCGACGGAGAGCAAGAGGAGCCAATGGAAGAGCCCGAGCGCCGGGAGGAAACCAAACTGCCCGCAAGATAAGCGAGAGCCGAGCCCAGATCCACCCGCAGGCTCCCCCCGCCGCCAAAAGTAGGGATGGGAGGCAGCGAGGCGATGGCTCCACTGCCGTGCTGGAAGCACAAGCACAACCTCCTCTCCGGGCTGCTGGCACTTAAATCATCCCAACAGCCCCGGGATTAAATGGGAAACCGCCGAGGCCGATGAGTCAGTCGCCTGTCCAGCTGCCAAGTGCCGTGGCCAGGAGGATACATCACCCACCCCTTGGCATGGCCATGGCCAGGAGGATACATCACCCACCCCTTGGCATGGCCATGGCCAGGAGGACACATCACCCAACCCTTGGCATGGCCATGGCCAGGAGGATACATCACCCACCCCTTGGCATGCCCATGGCCAGGAGGACACATCACCCAACCCTTGGCATGCCTGTGGCCAGGAGGACACATCACCCAACCCTTGGCATGGCCATGGCCAGGAGGACACATCACCCAACCCTGGCATGCCTGTGGCCAGGAGGATACATCACCCATACTGCCCATCCCTTGGCATGCCCCTGGACAGGAGGACACATCACCCATCCCTTGGCATGCCCATGGCTCCATCAGGGATGGGCAGTGCCTGGCAGACACCCAAGGTGGTGGCTCACAGACAGCTGCGTGTGGCCACCACACACAGGGAGCAGATGAAACCCAGCCAGTCCTCAGAAAGCTCTTTCAGAAAGTTAAAGGCTGTCTCTGGTCTCTTTTCTCAAAGCACATTCACCAACCAGAATGTGGGTACACCCCCGCTGCCCACCACAGCAGATTGGGGCTGAACTGAAACCACACAAAGCAGCAAAGCCATTCATTGCAGAGACCCCAAAGGCAGCACCCTGATCCTGTCCGGTTGGGCTCCATCAGTGAAGTTCATCCCTGCCATGACAGGAGCACCAATTTCACAGACTGTTGGTGGGAAGAGAGGAGGACAGGGCTTGGAAGAGGACACGTGGTGCCTCTGAGCTGATTCTTGGTCCCTCACATGGAACTGGAGTGTGAGGCAGCAAAGAGCTGAAAGGCTCCAGCTCCTGCCTGATGCTCTTCCAAGAGTCTCCTCCAAAGCCTCTCCAACCCATTCCCAGCATCTTCCCACAGCTTTGCCTCCAGAACACCCTGCACAAGCAAAGGCAGAAGAGCCTCCAGCAGCTGAACCAGCACGGAGCACAGATCAGGGATTTGCTGCAGGGATGGGAGCTGAGGCTCCTCAGATCCTCTTCTCTCTCCACCACCTCACAGCCCTGCAAATCATCTCCCAGCCGAGCAGATCCCAAAGCCCTGCTCAGCTGCTGCTCCTGAGTTTCCAGAAGAGCAGTCAGCATGCAGGATTTCAGAATTTCTGCTGAGCACAGCCCCAGCAGACGGCCCAGCCCGCCCTCAGCGCTTCAGATGCATCTCACTGCTGTTATTTGCCACTCAATCCTGTCCCCCCCAGAGCTGCTCAGCTCCTCTCAGCTGCCACGTGCACAGAGCAGCCAGGGCTCTGCTCTGACTGATGCATCTGTGCAGGGCCTTGGGCACTGGGGAGGTTATTCTGTGCTACTCATTGATCCAAAACTTGGTCTTCAGGATAAATCAAACCAAGCTCCTGTCAACTCAAGCACTCCCTCTGGACCCACTGATAGAAACACTGAGGTTTGCTGACCACCTCCAGCTCGTGTTGCAAAGGAGGATCTAACATTAAGCACAAAAAAAAAAAAGAAAAAGAAAGCCACAATTAAGTCTTTCTGCTTGGAGCTTAACTATGATAAATGAGGCCAAAAGCAGGCTGTTTCTAGGCCATCAGGACAGCACCCTGAAACGCAAATTTCAGCGTGAGAAAATGCAATTTTTAAAAATTATCCACCCTCTTATGATAGCCATGGTTTAAAGCAGGGAGCCAGGTGCCTGGCTCCAAATGGGGGTGGCTGTGATTGTGCTTGAAGGAGAATGTCACACCCAGAGCTCTCCAGGGTTTATCCATGCCTGTTCAAAGGAGCACCTTGTTTAAAGGAGTGCTGGGCTGCAGAGCCCTGGACACACTGCCTGCCATGTGCACAGGGCATCTTTACCCATAACTGACACCCCACAGCTCCTGGGCAGGCAGGACAGGCAGGACCATCCCCAGCCAGCCCACTCTGGGAGCTGTGGATGCTCACAGCTATTCCCAGCCCTTCTCCTGGGTATCAAACACACCTTTTGGGGTTTGGGTGCTGTTTGGCTTTTTTATTTCCACAATATAATTTCCAACTAAATTAATCCATCTCTCCTGGCCTCAGATCGTGTGTCAGATCATGAAACAAAGCAAATATTCACCACTGTCCTTTAACAGCACTTAGAATGTGTAGTAAAATCCAATTATATCAATAGCTCTGGAAACACAATTTCTGCTATTTGCATCTGAGCTTCATCTCCCATTGGCAGTAGCAGCTACACTTTGAATGCATTTTCCTCTTACTCTTGCATACAAAATCATTCAGAATTTTAAAATTTTGGCACACTTGTTTATTCTGGATGAAGCTTCACTACACAAAATACTGCATTTGCTTGTTTGTCATGATGTCTTTATCAACTGCGCAGTGACTTTGAGATATCGCACATTGATGTCTTAGACAAAAGTGCTCCTGCACAGCACACAAATCCCCTGACACTGGCACAGAGGATTTACAACCTCTCCTCCCAAACACAGGGATCCTGAGCTATGCAAATGCCACAGCAACCTGGCTACTTCTTCAAAGCTGTAGTGGTATAAAATAAAAAATTCATGAACAAGCTCATTTATTGCATAGTCTTCAAATACTACCAAAAAAAAAAAAATAATCCTGGAGTGGTTTATAGCTAAATACAGATCTGCGGCTTTATTTTTATCATCCCTTTCCTTCCTTCCTCCAGAACCCTGTACCACTAAAGCAGCGTGCTGCCATCAGCATATGGAAACCTCCACACTCCTCACTCTCAGCTACAGCAGCGTCTCTGTCCCAGCCTGGGCAGCTCCTGGGGAGGGGACAGGGCCCTGCTCAGCCTCCTGGAGCTGGGCTGAGCCCTGGTGACCCAGCCAGACCCCTCTGCTGCTGCTATAGAGCCATCCCTGCCCGGTTCAGCTCACACAGGAGCCCCAGAGCCACGCCTGCCTCAGTTCCCTCCATCCCTCCCTGAGCCTGGGCTGGCTCAGCCTCCCCCTGCCCTTGCTGGTGCCACCAGGCCACGGAGCCTCACTGCTGCCAGCACCTTTCTAATCAGCCTAATCCCCACAGCAATCTACATCCACCCCGGGACAGAAAGCCTCACCTCCTTCTGGGAATGAAAGTTCATCATAAACTTCAAAATCCCCACCAGCCTAAAACCAGACTCCTACTTCCTTACCTTCTTCCCCATTGCACTGCTCGTATCATGGTCCATCCTACAATTGGCAACATGGGCTGGGAATGCCAGCACAGAACCAGAGAGGAGCTCGGTGTGGCTCTGCAGTGCCCTGTGCTCCTGGAGATCCTCAGAGCTCCCCAGATCCAACAGGCAGCTCTGCCTCACAGCAAAATGCACAGCCAGGGAGCTCCTTGCAATGGGTGTTAGGATTTCCATTATTGTTTGTAGCTACGTCTGTCAAAAAGAGGAAGGACACAGCCCGAGTTCCTGCTCTGCTTCCTCCCACACTGCACACCCCAAAAACCACAGGGCACCTCCTGCTTCCCACCACAAACCAGCAGGGTCACCACAGACCCCTCACTGCTGTGGGATGGACCTGCCCACACCTGCCAGGAGCCCCAGAGCCCTCAGGGACCCCTCTGCTCTGTCAGCACCAGAATTTATGGAGATATCTTCTCCTTCTGTCCAAATGGAACGGGTGCACCTACATTTGGGGCAGGTTCTTGCATAACCTGCAGCCTGAAGCTCTCCTCTCCCACTCCAGGCTGCAGAAGGAGCCAGAGGCACAGGCCCTGCTGGCAGGATCTGTTCCAAGCCCATCCTTCCCCAGGAGCACGGCCAGGAAAGGAGGAGGCCAGGATGGGAGTCGGGATGTGCCGCCAGCACAGCGAGCACCCCGTGTCCAACCCAGCGTCCCCTCCTCAGGCAAAGCCACCTCGCAGCTTGGGACAGTCCCTGCAGCCCCCAGAGCTGCTGCTGTGCCTGCTGCCACCTCTGAGAGGACAATCCCTGGCTGAGACAGGGGAGCAGAGTCACACACAGGCTCTGACCTTTGGCTGCTGGCACCGACACAGGACACAAGCTGCTGGCACTGCCCAACTCTGGGCAGCAAACGGGCACTGGCTGGGCAGGAGCCTCCAGCTGCTCTTTGCTGGCCCAGACCATGGTAGGGTGAGTGTCTGGATGGCTCCCAAGGGCTGGGACACCTCCCCAGAGGCTCCTTGGGCACAGCAAGGGCTGCCATGTCCTGTCCCCCCTGACCCAGCCACGGCTGCAGAGCCTGTCCTGCACCCTGGTCCATCCTGGTCCACCCTCAACCACCACCAGGCTCCCTGAGCTCCTCCAGGGAGCCAAGGCATGCAGGAAACGCTGCCCTTTCTTTCCCTATAGTTATTTAAATATATACAATCATCTCGTGTTTGTTTCTCCTCCCACAGCTCTGCTGGTTACCAGGTTACAGTTGTTCTCCCCTCTCTTTGTGGTTTGGGGGTTTATTCCCTCTGAGTGACATCCCTGTGGGGTGTCCTAATGGCTGGAATGTGTGGGGACACAGATTGGGTCCCTGGAGCCAGGATGAGCACATCCTCCCTCCCAGCCCTGCAGGGACAGCCCATGGCAGGGTCTGGGTGCTCATTTCAGAGCTGATTTCTCTGCCAACACCTCCTCTCTCAGTGAGCAGCATCCAGGTCACTGCTGGCCCTGTCCTGCCTTGTTGAGGAGGAGCCCCAGGCCCTCATCCCCTGTCCCTCCTCAGAGGTGTCACAGTCACTGCTCATTGAGACACCCTGTGATGGGTGTGGGTTTGAGATCTTCTGATTCAGAGTTTGAAGAGCTCTGAGGATATGAACAGACCCATCCCAACCCCACTCATCACTCCCATGCAGCCTGAGCAGCTTTTCAATCCTGGTTTGGGTACAGACCTGCAGAACACAGAACACACCCTCACCCATCTCTCCACACACACTCTCACAATGTGTGAATTCTCCCAGATTAAATTCCTGCATCCCAGCTCCCATCCCCACAGACAGCTGGACTGTCCACGTCAGGAGCTGCTGCTGCTCAGAACTTGTGCGGAGCAGCTGAGCCCTGTGACAAATCCATCCATCCAACAAGCACAGGCAATTTAGCACCACAGGCCTCACGGAGAAATTAGCATTTTGTGTGTTTCACGTGGAAAATGAACAGGAAGAGTGAGTCAGTACAAAGCTCCACCAGCCTTTCCCCCGCTGGCAAATGCTATTTTCTAGAAGATAAAAGTAGAAATTGTACCTTCCAGGTCCAGAGCCACTTTGCTCATTGGACAGCCCTGCCTCAGCAATGGAGCCCCACACCTCCCCATCCCTTCTGGCCAGCACATGAATGTTTTGTGTGACAGGCTTACAGGAGGCACAGCCCCACAGAGAAACCTTTTCCCTCTTCTTTGGTCCCATAGCAGCCCATGAGGGGCAGAGGCAGTTCAGCATCCCCAGCTCCAGCGAAATTTCCCAGTGTTGGTCCTCCCAGAGGGGCAGAAATCAGTGGGAATGAGCCCCAGGCATTCCCTGTGTCATGGGGTATGGAAGGGCTGGCAGAGCTGGTTCCAGCAGGCACAAAGGCAAACAGGCCATGCTGGTGTCCCTGGGGGCTGCAAAGCCCAAATAACCCTGGGGAAAACAGGGAGGGAAAGCTCATCCTGCACATCCTGAGCTCCTGGCAGGTGAGGGGAGCAGCTCTCATCATCAGGCCTGGCCTGGGGCCTCCTCATCTCTTTAACAAGAAAAACCAGCCTGGACCAGTGCAAGGCCTGGTGGAACCAATCTGAGCAACATGGGCTGTGTAAGGTTCCCTTTCCATGGCAGGGGGTTGGAACTGCAGGGTCTGTAAGGTTCCCTCAGCCCAAATCCTTCTGTGATTCTGTGATTTGCAACCAGCCCATTCTATAGTGTCAATGTGCAAATAAAACGCAAATCAGCTCAGCTGAGCACTTGCAGCACAACATCCCAAGCGTGCTGGCCTGAGGACACAGCTCTGCCCCCATCCCTGTCCTTGGGCTCCCAGGGCTCATTCCCAGCATCAGGAGAAGGGGCAGACCCGGAGCACTCGGCCTGCAGAGCCAAGGTCACCAGCCCTGCCGGAAATTCCTGACTCAGCCCTCTCCAGGCTATTTGTGGATTGCATCAGGCCCCTCTCTGCTGTGGGAGCAGATTTCCATCCCTTCCCAGCAAGGACATCCCCCCTTTCTCCTCCTGGGCTTGTAGGGTGGCCTGGGAGCCAAAACAAACCCTTCTAAAAGTTCAGTCAACCCCAGTGCTCAAGAAAAGCAGGAACCAGGAGTCACTGCTGGAGAAACAATCCCTCAGGGAGGCCCTGCCAGTCCCAGTGGGAATTCTGGAGGATTCTGTGCACACCAGATTCCCCAGGAAAACCACCCAGCCTTCAGGAACAACACCAGCTCACCATTCACACCAACAAACCACCACAGATTTAAACCTAAACAGATAATTCACCTAAAAAGAGAACAATTCTCTTGGTATGGCCTCCAGAGCTGTTCCTGAGAGCCAGTGGCCACCCCTCCCCTGTTCCCTGAGTCATCCCAAGGGACACAATCCTGTCTCACTCCCCTCACCCCAAGCCATGACATCCTCAGCCACGTTTGTCAGTGCCCAGCAGCTTTCAGGCTGATGTGAAAATAAATTAAAGCGTGCAAGATGGGGAAAGTGCTAATTCCTGCTAATAAACTGCTGGGAAAATCCTCCCCTCTGCCCAGCCCCAAGCTGCTACAAACAGCAAGGGTTGGAGCATGGAGACAAAAAACTTCTTTGTGCTCCAGACTCCTGCAGAACAGCCCCTGCTATGGAAGCAGAAAATAATAGATGGATGTGGGAGGAGGAAGAGTCTCCTCACAGTGTTGAAAACCACAAAGTCTCGCAGAAATGAACCACAGAGGCAGGTTTGTCACCACACCTGCCGGGCCAGGATGTGATGGGATGAAGGGAGACAAACAGAAGGGGAGCACTGAAGCAAACATCAGAGGGGTCCCACCAGGCTCTCCAGGCCTGCAGGGCCTCAGAGGGGATGGGGATGACTGCAAATTATCCACTGGAGTCCAACCAAAACCAGACTGCAAACAGGAAGATCTTGGGGCACTGACCGACCTCGTGATAAAATGTCAGACAAAAATTAGCATCAATAAATTCCAACTGATCCAAAGGGAGAGGAGGGCAATCATCTTTCTGCACACAGAGAGCTCTGCAAATCAGCACTCACAGCAGACATGCCACAGAGCCAACAGCTCTCAGAGGTGATCAAAACCCCAAATTTCAGGGAAGGTTTTTTATTCCAGACAAGCCCACCATGGAGTCACACACACTTCTGGCTCCCCTCCTCAGAGCTGAAACAGCACAGAGAAATAGATTATTCAACTAATTCCAGAGGTAACTGTGGGTTTTAAAGTGATTTGTGCAAGGCAAGGCCAAATAGACCAGGAGGAGTCTCCAGCCTGGAGAGAGACATGATGAAAAGCAGATAAAACCAGAGAGGACAACCAGGGAGCAGGAACATCACAGGAGCTGCGGGAGCTCAGGGAAATCACAGGCAGCAGCTCAAAGGAGCAGCAGCATGTTCTGTCACACCACAGGGCTCCCATCCATCCCCTTGTGGAAGCACAAAGTGCCAATGGCTCCAGGAGGGAGCAGGAATGCCCAGGGAATCCACCAGGCTGGCACAGCCACTGGGAAGGGCTGCTCCCTGCTGCCCTCTGTCCCTGCCACAGAACCCCACAATGGTTTGGGTTGGAAGGAGCCTAAATCCCATCTCATTCCATAGGGCAGGGATGGTTTGGGTTGGAAAGAGCCTAAATCCCATCTCATTCCCAAGGGCAGGGATGGTTTGGGTTGGAAAGAGCCTAAATCCCATCTCATTCCATAGGGCAGGGACACCTCCCATTGTCCCAGGCTGCTCCAACCCCATCCAGCCCAGCCTTGGGGCACCCACAGCTGCTCTGGGCACCTCACTCACAGGGAACAATTCCCTCTCCAGCTCCCTCTGAAACTCCTCTCCTGCAGTTTGTGTCACCAGGCAGTGCCAGGGACAGCAGGACAGGGGCACCTGAGCCAGAGCTCTCCTGGCCTGGCTGATTCATGAGAAGGATGAATGAGATGTTCCCACCCCAGCCCAGCCTGGCAGGGACGCAAGAGAAATGCTCAGGGCTCCAAAACAAATTGCGTGGGGTCAGGGAGAGGCCGCTGCAGGACGGGCAGGATCCAGAGATGCTGTAAATATTTTTGCAGAGCAGAAAGAGCCCTGAGCACAGGCAGTGACCTACTTTGCTGCTCTCCAGTGAAGGGTGACACGGCCATGCCAGAGCCCAAGGGCAGCTCCTGAAGAGGACATCGAGCACATTGGGGCTCCTTTTATGGACAGAATGGTGGGGAAGGGTCCCAAAATCTCTTCCCGCTGACTCAGGAAGGGTCCTAAAACCTCTTCCCACTGAGCGAGCAAGGGTCCCAAATCCTCTTCTCACTGACCCAGGAAGGGTCCCAAAACCTCTTCCCACTGAGCCAGGTGTGCTGGTGGGTGCCCTCACTTCCCTTTCCTAACCATCTGAGGAGAACAAGAGCAGAATTTCTATCTCATCTCTGCCACATAAACACCCTGAAAACACAGGATGTTTGGCCCTGTGTTTTATGGCTCCCCATTGCAATTTCTCCAGGAACAGCAAGGCCCGGATGCCCACGGGCAGCCAAAGCAACAGTTGTTGTTGCAATGCACAAGGCTGACTTTCTGGAAGCTGACAAATGTCCAAGCTGGTAATCACTCCTGGAGGAACTGATTACTAATTAGCTACAGAGCCTGGGTCAGTGCAAGCTCTGCCAAAGAAGCATCTCCTCATCCATTTGCAGAAAATTGAAAACTTAAGAGACAACAACAGGCTGTCAGCTGCAGGGACCATCCTTGTGCTAAACTGAGACAGTTCCTTGGGTTTATCAAGAGATTAGCAGGAGAACCATGGTAGAGCCATCCTGGACCTGGATGAGTGCTCACACTTAGCAAGAATCCCCTTTAATCAGTGGTTTTTTAATTTTCTCCTGCCCTTGGACTCAGGCAGAGACTTCAACCAGAGTGGCAGAAGGTGCCTATGGGCATTTTTAACCTGGCTGCTCCAAATCCTGCTGTGAATTTTAGGGTTAAAAGCCCTGTCCCAGCCAGGTGGGACTGAGCAGAGCTCCCTGGAGCTGCCATCCCACAGGAACACCCCGAGGCTGGCATTTGCTGCTGTCCAGCCCCAAGCTCAGCCTCTCTGCACTGGACTCGCCTCCCTTGCACACCCAGCTCCCAAACCCCTGGCACAGCCCCCAGATCCTGCTCCCACAGCCTAAAACCTCAGCAGCCACACAGATCCCCAAAGAGCAGACAGGACAAAAGGCACGTACGTCTAGGGCAGAGCCATGGGCCCCCAGCAGCAGCTCCAGTGCTCCCTCCAGCCGCTCCTCCTCAGCCAAGCACGGAAATCTGAACCTGCTCCCACCCAGCCCTGCCTCTCCCGCTCGGACTCGGGCAGGATATTTTTGTGTGAGTCCTTCCATCTGGCTGCCCATCCATCACCGTGCCTGTACATGGGCAGGCAGGGGAAATCCTGAGTTCCCCGAAGTGACAGCCTGGATCCTTGCGAAAACACTCACCCACATTTCCCACGAGGCAGGACAGCGAAATTCAGGCTCTTTGTACCCTCTCTGGGTGCCAGAAATGTGTATTTATTCTCCAAACAAACTCTCAAGTGCTTTTACAATTAACCCTTTGCTTTCCAGCTGGGAGGGACTTTAAGGAACATTATCCCTTTATGGAGAGGGCCAGGAGGAAGCTCACAGACATTTCCACACACATCTCCACTCTCAGGAAACCGAGCAGACAGAATTTCTCTTTAACAGCTTTTAAGCCAGCTCTAGATTTGCTAAGTGAAGGGATAATTGAGTTTCCCCTTATTTCAGCGGGGTCAGCCCAGCTGAGGTCCCCCGAGCACTCAGCACAAGGCTCAGTGAGTGTGTTCTGCATCTTTGCTGCTCCACCCTGGCTCCCACATCCCTCACACACATCTCTGGTGACATTGCTTGTCTGCCCTCACACCTGCAAGCACAGGGAGAACACAGGGAGGTGGTGTTGGGCCCTGCTGTGCCCTGGGGCTGTGCACAAACCCCACCTGGAGAGGAGGGGAAACCCTTGGGGAGTGAGGGACAAACCCTTGTGGCAGGCAGGGCTGAGAGGCAGCAGGTGGTTAAATGTGGGTGACCATTTGTGGCAGGATTTGTGCCCCCAGCCCAAGCTGCAGAGGAGGAAAGCAAAGAGCAGATCAGCCCCCTGGGATGGTCTGGTGGTGCTCATTGCCTGCTCTGCCCTCTCTCTTTAGCCTATCTCTAACAATCCTCCTCTGCTTCTGCAGCTGACCAGCTCTGGAAAAGTGCATTAGACACCAGCCTGCTCCGAGCTGGGGAAAATGCAGAGTCCTGAGAGCTGCAGGCAGATTGTTTAATGTCTCCAGAAGGGCAGCAAAGGGCTGAGCACAAGGGCAGGCAAGACAAGCAATGGCATTTCAACCTCTCCGGAGCCTGAGGGGTTAGGAACACATCGAGCTGCAGAGCAGTAATTAGGAAACAAAGTTCCTCAGTCCAGATTGAGAGAGACAGGCAGGAGGATCTCTGGGCAAGGATTTTGTAGGGCATTAGGTGAGGATAAATCACCCAGGCAGGGCTGTAGTGTCAGTAATGAGGAGCAACTCCTCATCTTCCCCTAATGCTGAGGTTGGAAATCGCCAGGAGCTGCTGTCTCCAACCCATCCCTGATCTTCACAGACACAAGAAGCCCCTCAAGGGTGTCATTTCTGCAGACACATCAAGCACAGCTGCAAAATGAGGCGGTTTTAGGGCTGGGGAAAGCACTGTGTTCTGCAGCCACCCTGCTGTGCCCAAAATAACCAAAGAGTGCCACCCAGAATGGGGGTTCTGGGGCACCACGGAGCCTTGGACATTGTGTCCCTGACAGAGAGAAGGTAATAATGAGGGTCTTAACCCTAAAAAAACAACATTCAAGGATTTCATTAATTACCCACCTCAGTGGCAAGGTACTGAGAGCTAAAGAACAGAGTGTTCCTTCTTTTTTCATTTAGGTTTTTTGTAATAAAAGATCATTTCCCTAAATCATGGCGAGCAGATGAAGACATAAAAAAATCCCAGCTGGGCAGCCCAGGGCACAAACCCAGCCAAGGTCCTTATCTGCCAAGCACGAATTGATACACACGACTCATCTGCACACTTCAGCTGGCACTGGGTGAGTGTGACAGTCAGAAGTAAATTTAACCAGAACAATGAGAATACACAGCATTTTTCAGGAAAAACTGGGCTATTTTGGCAAGGACCACTTGTGAGGAGCAGGTGCTGCTGCCTGGCACGAGGGGATGGTGGCACTGAGTCCCGCTGGTCTCAAGCAGCCCCTCCCTCACACCGGACACGGCAACTTCGGCACAAACCCAGCCCAGGGACGGAGCAGGGGCTGGGCAGCCCCTACAGGCATGCGGCCTTTTCCTGGGTGCCCCTCGGCTTTGCGGCGGCTCCGGGGCTCACCCGAGCCCTGCCTCACCCTCACACCCCCAGAGGGATCAGCACAGACTCTCTTCCCGTGAAGGATGGGACTGCTCGGGGGGCTCCAAACGCCCCTTCCCCATCCCCAGGCAGCTTCCCGAGCTGCTGCACCCACAGGGACCCGGCCGGGCCTGCGAGCGCCGCAGAAACTTTCCTGCAGCCTCGAGGCACCGGGAGAGCGGCGGGGACGGGGCACGGGGGTCCTGCCTGCCCCGGGAGGGGAAGGGGCCGCTCCGGCCGCCCCGGGAGGGGAAGGGGCCGCTCCGGCCGCCCCGGGAGCTCCGCGCTGCAGCGGCCCCGCCGCTCCCCACCACGGCAGCCCCGGGGACCCTCCCCAGCCCCGGTACCTGTGGGCGCTGCCATCGTCGTAGACGAAGGAGCGGTTGGTGTAGCACTCGGAGCACACGGGCCGCCCCTCGGCCGGTTTGTAGATCCCCTGCAGGCTCCGCTCCTCGCCCGAGAACGGCATCGGAGCGCCGAGGCGGGGCAGAGCCGGGGGCGCGGGCCGGGGGCTGCCGGCCGCGGGCAGGGGCAGAGCCAGCGCCGCCGTCCCGGTGCCGGGGCCGCTGCCGGGGCCGCTGCCCGCCGCCCATCACGGCGCGCCCCGGTGCCGCCGCCGCGGCAGCCCGCGGGCCGCTCGGGAGCTCCGCATGCCGGGGCCGGGCGGCTCCGCGGGGAGCGCGGCGGGGAGCGGGCGGCAACAGGTGCGGGATGAGCGGGGATGGGCGGGGAAGGGCGGGGCGCACCGGGCGGGGCCGGGCTCCGCCCCACGCGCACCGGCGGCCGCGCTCGCCTCCTCCCCCGGAGCTGCCCCCGCCGGCCGCGCCCCGGCCCCCGGAACCCCCGGGCTGGGACAGCAACCCCGTGATCCCCCGGTCCGCGTCCCTCTCAGCACGACCTTTGGGTGGCTTCCTTTATTTTCCTTTCCCCTCTCCTTTTTCCCTGTCTTTTCCCTATCATTTCCCCTTTCCTTTCTCCTCTCTTTCCCTTTTTCCTTTCCTTTCTTCCTTTCCTTTTCTAATTTTTTTCCTTTTCTTTTTTATTTCTTTTTCTTTATTATTTGGTTGGATTTTTTTTCCACTACCCACACAAATATTTGTGTTGAGCGCTGCTGCGCCTCGGGGTTGTGCCGAAAGCAAACAGCGCGGCCAAGCCCCGGCAATTCCTGCGCCGTGCTGCGCGGCCGGGCCGGCAGCGTTCATCCTCCCGGGGGGGCCCTGCTGCAAAAACACGGCCCCGCTGGGGAATGGCCCCGGGCCAGGAACAGCGTGGGCAGCCTGGAAAGGAGCCGCCATCCGCCAGGAAAGGGTTAACGGGATGGGCTCCAAGGTGCGTCCCCTGCAAGCTCAGCCCCGTGTGCCAGGAGGTGCCACCAGTGATGGTGTGGCCGAATATGAAGCGCCCCAAAATTGTGTCCCCTGGCAGATGTGAGCGGCTGCAAAGGCAGCGCCCCCGGCACAGGCAGGGAGTTCTGCCCCACTCCTCTCCTTTGTGCTTCCTTCTCCGTTCTCCTCTCTCCGAGCCTAGGCCGTTTTGGGGGCGCTGGGCAGCTCGCTGTGGTGTCATTTTTGGGATCCCGGAGCCGGGCTGGTGAGCAGATACCCCGTTAAAGAACTGCTCCCACAGCGGCCACACAGCCCCTTGTGTTCTGTGCCAAGAGCCACCTCAGTCACCCCAGCCCTTCAGTGCCACCCAGGGCAGGTGACACCACCCACGCTGCGGTCCCACTGCTCCTGGAGCTTTGGTTTCTCCCTCCGGAGCTCCCAGTCCCGCTGACACGGGTCCCCCCACCCTCGCACGGGTGTGATCCACGGGCACCCGGCGGATCCGCAGCCCCCGCCGTGCCCCGGCCCCCGGAGCCAGAGGGAAGTGCCCCCGCTCGATGCGCTGCGCTCTGCGCTTCTCTCCAGCACCGCGGACTTTGTTTCTCCCGCAGCATCTCTTCCTCCTCCTCCTCTCTCTCCATATGGACTCTCCTACACCAGGAGTCACCGGAGAGAAAAGCAATTAATGCTCCCCGTGCAATCCACCCGTGCGATGCTGCCCAGCCCAGCCCGCTTTGAAGAGGGAAGGTTATTCTCCATTCACTAATTGCCTCACATTATCTGGTGCGAAGTGTCAACGTGCAGCTCGGCGAGGAGAGGGGTGGGTGGCACAGCAGCGTATTGACATGCTGGGTGATAACACAGGCGTGGGGGAGGAATTATTTAAAACAGTCAGATGCCGAGAGAAATGAAAAATGAAAGAGAAAGAGCCAGAAGAAGAGGACATCCCCATCCAAATGCTAGAGTGTGAATGGCAGAGTGGGGATGGTTCTGCCTGACACTGGTGCCATGCCAGTGAGCTCAGGCCACCACTGGGACAAGCAGAGCAATCTGGTGGCATCCTGCCTGAGGAAAGAGCTCTGGGCCTGGCTTTGCTCCCAACTCCGGCACAGGGCAATTCCCTGCATCCCTGAAACCATGAGGGAAAGGCAGGGCAGTGCCCTCAGCAAAGGTGTCATTCAGAATTTTGGGGGATGAGATAGTTCTTCCTGCCTCCAGCTGCAGCACTCCCCGAAATGCTATCGGTGCTACAAGTGCTCATTTCCCAGCAGACATTGTCACAAAACACAATTAATAAAGATTTCATGTACCTCCTACTACAGGGCTGTTCTCCTGATTCCCTCAGTCGTGACAGCTCAGCTGGGGAGCCCCTCAGCACCCCAACATTCCCTGAGCAGGAGAGCACACACTCTCAGCAAGGGGCTGCACCCCGACATTCCTGCTGGATTCTGGACAGGACAGCACACACTGCAAGGGGCTGCACCCCAACATTCCTACCAAATTCTGGACAGGACAGCACACTCTCAGCAAGGAGCTGCTCCCTGCCCGGGCAGGGGATGAGCAGCACACCCCAAGTGCTGTTTCCACAGCCGGGTGCTGTGTGTGAACACAGAGCTCTCTGCTCTCCAGGCTCGGGGGGCAGCACAGGGGGCTCCCAGGCAAGGCAAACCCTCTGTCTGAGAACCCCCAGGGCTGGGAGCAGGGACAGGCCCTGCTGAAGGCTGCTCTGACACATCCCAGCCCAGCTGCCCGAGGAGGGGCCTGGCACACGGCAGGGAGACTCAACTCTGCTGTTCCTGCGTCTGGGAGAACAATAAATAAACCTGTGGGAGGCACCAGTGGGATGAGTCAGAGGCGAGAGCGAGAGAAAGTCGTCATGCACAGAGCACATCACCCCTGTCCAGCGACCCACAGGGCTCCAGGGGTTCGTGTCAGGGGGTCCCTGTGCTGCTCCAGCCCCCAATAACCCCCTGCCAGGGGGGCAATGGGCACAGCCCCACCAGCGGGAGCCTTGGCCATGCCTGGGGGCTGCAGACCCTCCAAGCCCTGGGGACCAGCAGGAGCACAGCTGGATCCATCCAACAGCTGGAGAGGGTGGGCTGGGGCATCACTTAAGCCCCAGGAGCTGCATCCAGCTCCTGTTTCCCCCACGACCTCGGGCAAGCTTTGCCTTTTTGGGTGCATCACCCCGGGGCACGGAGGTGCCCATGACAAATGCTCCCGCTGGAACTTCTCCCATTTCTCCCAGGAGAAATGCCCAGCGCAGGGCAGAGCAGCCACAGGCGTCGGGAACAGCAACAGCAGATCTGCTCCCAGCTGGAAACGTTGTCAGAGTGTGCAGTGAATTTAATCAGAGCAGAGCCCGAGCCCAGACTCCGGCGCTGCGGATGTTGTGCGTGTCAAATGAATTTCAGTGAATCTCCATTTGCCAGGCACAGATACAGCCTGCAGGCAATGAAAGGACAAGGCAAAAAGCACCAAGAAAGCATCAGAAAAGCAACTCACATGGCACAGTCTGAGAATTAGCAACAACAAGGAAACTTCAGGCCCGCTGCAAAATAAGCAACTTTAGTGTCAAGTTGACATCTTGGCAGGGAGAGCACTTGGGGAACCTGCTCGGCCCTGTGGCCTCACAACTCAGCATTTCACACGAGTTTTGCTCTTTCCACTCAGCTCTTGTTAAACTCGGGGCTCTGAGGCTCAATGCAGCACTTGCAGAACACACAGGGGGCTGAGGCTGTCTTACCCAGGAATGCAGAGGTAGGGAATTGTCAAAGCTGTCAGTAATCTCAAGAAGGAATAATCAAACTTACCATAAAAAAGGAGAGAGCTCTGTAACTCCTAGACTGATGTATGCAAAACAAAAAGAAGAATGCAGGAAGCTTGGCTATAAAGACTTGGGTTTAGTCTCATCAACCAGGCCATTAAATCAGAAGCAAAGACACCTTCATCTGCACTTTGGGAGCCACAGAGATGTTTGTCTGCTCTGACAGTGCTCAGGTTTGCTGGCTTGCTTTTCAGCTTCCTACTTTTATTTAATGCCCAAAGGGACATTAAATATCAAATAACAAGTGAAACACACTGTAGAACTCTTACAAAGCCTCTTCTTCCATCATTTCCCAAACCCCATGGAGAATGTGAGGTGAAGAACTGCCTGCAAGAGCTGAATCATGTCTTCAAGCACAAACATTGCTATTAGGTGACTAAGACTAAACAGCCATCTCTATTTATTGCAACTGATGCTGTTATTAAAAACCAGACAGGTCCCTCTGCAGCCCCTCGTGCTCTCAGGTCTGTGTGTGCTGGTGAAGCTGCAAAAGGCAGGTTGGAATAAAAGGGATGCTTTGTGTAGCATCCAAAACACTCTGGAAACCTGGGAGTGCTTGGTGTTCCCAGAGCATCCTGGCTGGGGACTGCTGGGGTGACAAGGGGCATCTCTGAGCCTGAGAATCAGACAAGTGAATCCATCAGAGCACAGGGAATGCCTGGACGAAAGGGATGTTGTGGCAGGAGGGCTCCAAGAGGGGTTCTGAGCCATCCCTGGAGCAGGAGGCAGCAAGAGAAAATTTGCAAACCTGCCTGTGGGAATCAAGCTGGCTTTGGGAAGAGCCTGAGAGCATCAAGGGCACCATGGTGGGCACAGAGAGGGGTGCCCACCCTGCCCAGAAGGACATCTAGGGCAGGCTGAGCTCAAGCCTTCACATTTGAACAAATTCATATTGGGAAACCTGATTTTCACTGGATTTTCCCCATCCACCAGTCCCATCCATCCCCCTCTGCTGCTCCATCTCCTGAGAACGCTGCGTCATCCAAAGCCTTCGCATTTCCACAGAGTGAAGTGGAGCAGAGCTGAGGGAAGCCAGGCTCTGCTCCCCCTTCCAAATGTTCCCAGCACTGGGAGGGAAGCCAGGAGCCTTTAGGAGATGTTTTAAGGAGCTGCAGGTTGGGTTCCTCCTGCTCAACAGCATCTCCCACCACCCTCCTGGCAGCTCTGCTCTGACCTTTGGGTATCACAAAATAAACACTCTCCAAAAAATCAAACCCAAACACCCTCCAGTCTGAGCACTCACAGCTTTAGGACAGCGCAAGCTGCTCACAGTGTTACATCCCTGCTCCTGCAATGAGGTTTTTCATGGACATAAAATTTAATGAAAATATGAAAACATCTCACAGACAGCAAATTCCAGCCCTGTGGCTCAGGAAAATCTGCTCTCCTGGTTGACTGCCTAATTTACACCCCCAGCACTGTGCAGGGTCTCAGTGCAGCTGTAGGAACAGTGTTCCCATCCCCACTGACCTGACTGCAGCCATTCCAGGATCCTGAACTCACTCCTGTCCAGGAAACTCCTGGATCTCCCTGGGAGTGAAGATTTCCCCAAAGAGCTTCATTTCACCCTCCTGAAAAGGGAGATAAGGTCACAATGAGCTGCTGGTGCTGTGTTTGCTGAATCCTGGGGCTACAGGTGATGGAGGGATCACCCCCAGGCAAACCTCCTGGAGCTCAGGGACTCACTTATTTTCCCCTCCAGCATTCCTTGCCTTGCTGCTCCTCAGCTTTCTCCCAGTGGGACTCCACCAGGTTCTGTGGATAAAGAAAACCCCACATGGAAGAGCTGCCTGTGCCCTGACTGGGGCTGGGGAGTGTTAATTTTATATGTTTGGTATCAAAGGTGCTGCTGCCACCACAGAGCAGTGCTAAAGGAATGGCTTCAGCAGGGCTGCCAGCACCACGCTGGGCCTAATTGCACCAGGGATGATACACACGTGGGGCTGATTATTACTATTATTTTATTATTCTAAAGATATTCCATTTTTAATGTGAGAGGTTTCAAACGCTGGTATTTATTTGCTAATTAAATGATTCAGCTGGAGACAGAATATCTTCAAAGAAGGAAATTTTTTTCCCCCAGAATGGGTATCTGGAGTTGCAGGGCTGTATTATTGTACATGAAAAAAATTTCCTTATTAGCCTTTTATTTCAGGGCACACATTTAACTGACACTTCCCGTGCTGACAGCTCACCCAGCTTCAAAGCACAACTTCTGTGAGGATCGTAGTGTGAGGCTGGGCTGGATGAAGCTGTGGCCCAGCTGACACACAAGCCCTGGGGAAGTTTTCCCTCTTTTTGGAGAGCCTGAAGCAGAAATCCACACTGGGACTTGCACAGTGTGAGTGTTTTGGGGTTTTTCAGTGGGGTAAGATGCACTTCCAAGCTGTGAGCAGATTTTGGGAACCTGGCTCCTTCTGTAATTCCTCTGTTCCCTTTATCAACACAGCTGGGAGAGCTGAGCAGCTCAGCCAGGGCTGGGGATTAACCCTGGAGCCCTCAAGGCAGAAATCAAAGCTCTCCTCCATGTCCCTGGGACATTGTGCTAATCCAGGCTGCCCTGAGGATGCTGCAGGGAGCCTTGCAAGGGTCCAGCCAAGACAAACCAGAGCAGTGCTGCGCTCTCCTTTCACCCAAGGATGCAGAACAGAAACGCACCCTGACCTCTGAGAAATCTCAGAATTAAACAGAAACCACGATCTCCCTGCTCTCCCAAGGAGGTTGGAGCCCCGCCAAGGCTGAGCACCCCAACCCACCCCTCAAACAGCAGCATTGCCACCCCCAACCCTCCCTGCCCTGCTGGGATCCCAAAGCCCCTCTCCCCTCAGTGCTCCCCAGCCCCAGTGCCAAAGCCAACTGTCCCCTGCTGACAGCTCCATCCTGTTTGTGGTGTCTTTGGCACTTCCCCCTGAAGCACTTCCAGGCCCCTGTGGCTCCCCAGCCCCCGTGGCTCCAGCACAGCCAGGGCTGAGCCAACAGCAACACACGGAGCCTGAGGAGCAGCCGAGGCACAGCCTGGCCAGGAGAGCCCCAGGGCTGCAGCCAGCCCGGCCCAGCAGCACCCACGGCCTCGGGGGGCCTCCACCACCCCTCACGAGGCAACCCCACAAGCTCCCACCCCACACGAGGCAACCCCACAAGCTCCCACCCCAGAGCTCCAGCTCAGGAGATGCAGAGCCCAGCAACTGCCCCAGACTGGGGGACCAACACCACAATGGCACAGCTGTGACAAACACAACCCCCAGGGCCAGCAGGTCAAGGAC
The DNA here is from genome assembly GCF_027887145.1 of Ammospiza caudacuta. Taxonomy (NCBI): domain Eukaryota; kingdom Metazoa; phylum Chordata; class Aves; order Passeriformes; family Passerellidae; genus Ammospiza; species Ammospiza caudacuta. Next base: position 2,135,856 of record NC_080613.1, on the reverse strand, counting down.
AGACTCGGCAGTGCCAGGGGTTCCTCTGACCAAGCAAGCCCCAGCATTTGCTTCACTTATTCCTCCAAGTGCCAGAAATTAAAGAAGGGAAAGGCCAGGGTTTTGTTAGCTTTGTGTTTTATGTGCCTGCAACATGATCAGCCCCAGGGATCATCTTTCCTGTGCCCAGGCAGGTGAGGTGGAAGGCACAGGCTGCAGGTACTGGGCAGTAACTGGATCCTGCAGACCCAGATCCAGCCAGAGCCAGGAGACACTGCCCAGAGAGCCCCTGCTGCAGGGACAGCTCCCAGCACCATGCAGGTAAGTGCTGCAGCCCCTTACAGCTTTCACAGGATGGGGGTAGAAGGGACCTTAAAGATCATCTCATTCCACTCCCTTCCAACCTTCCACTTTCCCATGCTGCTCCAAGCCCCATCCAACCCTGCCTTTCCCTCTGGATTCTAACCCTGACAGCTTTCATAGGGCAGGGTCAGGCCAAATAACACAAGTTGTCCTTCAAGGACAGATTAAGGGGCACCTCAAGCCTTCAGTAAAAGGTTGAAAATAGTCAAAAATTCTTCATATTATTCATAGCAAGTCATACTTCAGTATTTCCACACATGGATGCACAGAGAGTTTCAACACGTTAACGCCCTTCTGAGTTTGGGATCTCACTGTGCCTCAAGTAGATTTCTTAGTTTCTAGGAGGAAAAAACCTCACACTAATAATACAAAGACCAGTCTAGAAGTGATTGCTTTGCAAGCTTATATTGTAAAATGAGGGAAAACCTTTGGGTTGAGAGGCAGGAGAGCTCAGTGTCCCTGTTGCTGTTCCAGCTGACGCTCTGCAGGCTCCGCACACACCAGTGGTGCTTCATCCTCTGCAATGTGCTGCTCTTCCACCTGCTGCTCTTTGGGGCAGATTTACTGGAGCAATACTTCCTGCAGTCCCTGCCTCTCTCCTACACTGATGCAAAGGCTCTGGAGATCAGGGACAGGGCCAGGAAGCTGGATCTGGATCCTCTGGAGGCCAACCTCTCTTCCAGCAGCAGCAGTGCAGTGACTTGCTCCAACCAGGAGATATTCCTGCTCATTGTTGTGTGCAGCAGCCCGGAGAACAGGACAAGACGTGATGCCATCAGGCAGACCTGGGGCAACGCCACGGCCTCCAGGGCTTACAGTGTGCTCACTGTGTTTGCTGTAGGGAAGGCAGCCTCAGCAAGCACCCAGCTGGAGATCCAGGAGGAGGCTCAAAGGCACAGAGACATCATTGAAGGCAGTTTCATCGACTCCCCCCAGACACAGACACAGAAGATGCTGATGAGCGTGGAGTGGACGGTGATTTTCTGTCCCCGTGCCAGGTTCATCCTTCACACAGCCCAGGACGTGTTTGTGGGTGTTCCCAGCCTGGCTGGCTACCTGCTGAGCTTAGCCCAGCAGGAGGACATCTACCTGGGCAGGGTGGTTCACCACGCAGTGCCCGACAGGGACCCCCAGAGCCCCGGCTTTGTCCCCCTCCATCTGTACCCCCAGCAGTTCTACCCGGATTTCTGCCACGGCAGCGCTTTCCTCCTGTCCCAGGACGTGGCCCGCAAGGTTTTCGTGGCTGCCAGGGAGGTGCCCCTGGCACTGCCCCCCGCTGCCTTTGTAGGGGTCTGTGCCAAGAGAGCTGGCATCAGTGCCAGGCACAGCTCCCGCTTCGCTGGGGACAAGCACATCAGCTACAACCCCTGCTGCTATAAATTCATTTTCACCTCTTCTGCCATGAGGGAGGACGAGCTATTTACGGACTGGAAGGAAACGAGCGATGGGGAGGATTGCTCCCTACTGGAAACCTACTACAGCCTGGTGTCCTGCAAGGTTCTGACCTACATTGATAACTTCAAACAGTTCAGCTTGGACAGGATAAAAAATGAGCTCCTTCATTTTGTCAATTAATGCTTAGCTCCTGCTTGAAGAGGCTGGATTTTCTTTCATCAGCTGTGTTATCCTGTACAAAGGATGCCCTCCCAAAGTTTGCTCTTTTCCCTTCAGCAGCAAATGGATTCTCACTGTTACAGTGTGACAGAGCAGAACTGGATGTCCTCTGCCTCTAAGTACCTACAAGTGCATGCATGGAAGTAAAAAAGGATATTCCAGCAGACTTGTCTATACCCATGGCTTTTCACACTTTTCAGTCTTCAAAACTTTTTTATGTGAGTGAGGCATCACCTCCTTCCAAAGAATTCTGGAACAAAGGGGCAGCTTTCCATCCACAAAAGGAGGTGCTTCTGAGCAGGCTGGTTCAGAGAGAAACAGAGCAGCTCCAGCAGGAACAGACACTGAGCCATCATGGAAATTCCTCAAGTAAAGCTGTTTGTTAACATCCATCAAATGACAAGGTTTGGTTTGGGATTTTTGGGTTTTTTAAACCAAATGTTACCTCAGCATGTTCCCTCAGTTCTCCAGCATTCCATTTTGTGGTTTTCATTATTATTTCCACCTGTTACTTTAAGGGGGGGGGTGACAAAAACAACACATTTCAAAATTGTCATTTATATCAGCTACAGCAGCAGCATGTAATCCATATGGCAATGTACAGCATGGGCAGGGAACTGCCTCTGAGTAATAAGGGGAAAGTGATCAATTAATCAATCAACTCTGAGCTCAAAGCTCAACAAAATAAAGCATATGTGTATACATAAAAAAATCCCCTTGTTTGGCATCTCTGCACATTCTAAAATATTGTCTTTGGCAAATGTACCATGCAAAGCAGATGCTAAATACTCAGCACACAGAGTAGCCTTCAAAAGCACCAGCTGAAAACACACATGGAAGAGGCTCATGAATTGCAGAACAGGTTTATATATTGATTTCTTTTACTGACATTTCAGCATATGGCTGCACAGAGCCACCAGCACACAAAGCCACCTACAATAACAGAGCTGAACTGCCCAGAACAAGTGCAAGCTAAGGACTTGTACACTCTTTTATTTCCTTTTTAGTGCTTTAAAGTGTTTGCTGGATGCAGGATCCATGGAGCTCCTGAGCTCTCTCCAGACATGAGACACTGCAGTGCATTTCTCACTGGCAGATCTTTATTGGGCACATTGAGGGTAAAAGCCGCAGCACTGGCATGCAGGATGACAACTCAGGGACATCTTGGGGAACAAGGCACCTCATCTGCATTTAGACAGCTTAGCAAACATTAAGGGATCTCCCCCAGCTCCTCTGAGCTCTCCTGGCAGCAATTTTTGGCAGGCAATGCCAGCTGCACCTCCACCTACCTCAGGCAAAGCCAGAGTTCCTGCAGGACAGATCCCCCTGCTTCCCCTGGCAGCACAGGGACACGGGGCAGGACTCTCCACAGCCACACTTAACTAAAAAAGCCCCAAAGCAGTAATTTCTTGTTTTATTCTGCTCCTCCTCAACAAAAATAATACAAGGCTTTGACAGAAATACCCTGCGGTCTGTTTATGGGCAAAGACACACACCATGGAGTGCCCAGCCACTCCTGATTCTCTGCCACAGCTCTGGCATCTTCAAAAGAAGATTCCAACTTCCTAAGATGCCACATTTCCATACTCCCACTTCATTCACTCCCTGCACGCAAGAGCTCCATGTTCTCATCCCTTTTAATGATCTAACTCAGGTAACTAAAATACCACATTTCTTTAAATAACACTTTAAAAAATTGCATCTCTGTTAAAAAATAGTGTAAACAATTCAAGATTTGGTTCTGAATAGCCTTGTAGTTCTCCAGCCACTAAACTGAGCTGCCACCCCACAGCACAGCCAGCCAGGGACACAGAGCTCCCTGGTGGGTTTGATCCCTACAGAGTGCAATGATTTGTTTTTAAAAGGGCTAAAAACCTTTTTTTCTTTTTAAATCCTCAGCAGAAAATGTAAACAATATTTAGGATTATTTATTCCAGCAAGACTCACATCCAGCAGGTTGAAAATAAGATAATCCAGTCCATACTCCCTCATGTGGGCACTATCACTTACTCAGCAACAGGATTCTGACAGAACAGAGTGTTCCATGCAAGTGCCAACTCTGGCAGGTAAAAAAAGGAATTAAAAAAGAATATAAATTATGGCAGCATCTGAGGTTACAAACCTTGAGGTGTTTTGGTGGTTTTTCTTAACTGAACTGTAACTACCGATAAAACAAAACAGAAACTCCAAACCCAAGACCAATTGAAACAAACACTGATAAATTCTGCCAAATAAAACAGCCAGCAGCTGCTAAGTGCTCACCTGGGTTACCTGCCTCATGAAGCACACAGGGAACTTCTGCCATGACATTTTAGGGGGAAATACCAAACAAGCTTTAATTTGCTCTCCTGACTCATTTCAAATAGAGTCAAAATATCTTCACACTCCTTTAAAGAGACACCTCCGGTGTGGAGAGTTTTTACACCTTGTACCTCAACACCTGGGCTGTGTTCTGCAAGAGGGGCACCCCAGACACCAAGGACATTATTCTGCTCCTTCCACAGCTGTAGTAGAAGCTGCTTGAACATAATAGGGGCCCTCAAGCAGGTAAGCCCTGAGCCTCAGGTAGTACTGATTGCCAAAGATCTCTGCAATGGTTTTGGAGTTCACCAGGGCCTTCACCAGTTCGTATTTTGCATCCTTTGAAGCTTTGTCAGGCTCCACAGATCTGTCCACAACGTACTCCACAAACCCTGGGCTGCTCAGCATCAGCTTCTGGGCCCATGGCTGGTTTGCAATGGCCTGAACAGGAAACAAAAGATGTGAGAGGTGGGGGGAACATTTTTAAAAAAAGCAGCTACACAGTAGGGTTTTAGTACAGTGACAAGAAACAGGAAAAATTAAATTATATAAGAAACCACCACTCAAATCAAGCAGCAGGGTTTAACACTGGAGAACAAGTAGAGCTCAGAGTTTTGAGGGAATTATCACAGCGGTGTCTCTGCTAGAGAAGCAGCACCTTGGAGCACAGCTCTTGCCTTTTTTATCCCCCTCTCCAATTTATTAGAAAATTAGCATTACAGACATGATGTGTCTGCTGCATCATTTAAATGGGGAAGCCAAGTGGGGCCTGAGGAACAAGGCCTTTTACTGACCACTTCAACTAGAAGCTGAAATCCTTCACTTTGAAGAAATAACTAAATCTGAGACTGAAGGGCACCACAAGTCCCTCCCTGATGTTTCAGAGCAAAAGCACTCACAGTAAACACCCGTAGAGCCCCACAGTGGAGATCAGGGAATGGCTGAGTGCTGATGCTCCTGAACAGCTCCAGGGGCTGGCTGGACAAGGATGTGAACCAGGATTCAGTCATTCTTAAAAGGTCTTCTGTCTGCTGGTCTGGCTGCATAAATCATAAAAATGAGAATTTGATTAGGATTATGAAAAGCTTTCAGGTTTTTGGGATGTGTTCAAATGGTTTAATCACCCCTTTAGAGCTACACTGTTAACCCAGAGCCCTGGATCCAAAGACCACAGGGACTGGAGCAGTTTGCTCCCATCCCTCTGAGCACAAGGATGTGAACCTGCTTCCTCTCAACTCCCTCATCAATGAAGTCTTGACTTCATCTTTTATTAACATTTCAGAACACCTGGCACCCTACAAACAAACCCAACCTTTAGCAAACCAACCAGGGAATTTCAAACCAGTAAATCCATGACTCAGAACACTGAAAGCACCACTGCCACCCAACCTAGAGGCTGCAAAATGTCTCCCACAGTTACTCAGGTGTGTGATGATTTCATTCTTGGAGATTTAAAGAAAAACCAAAGACAAAAAGCCCAACTTACAGGCAAGTAAAGCAGGGATGAAATGGCATCCAAGCAGCGGAGCCGTAACTCGGTGGGGGCATTCTTGGCCTGGTGCCCCATTTTGCTTAAGAGATTTTGAAATCTACTTCCTTTCAAAACAAAAACAAAGTGCTCTTAATTAATTCAGCCAGATCTCTACAGGAATATAGTTACCCACCAGTTACATTATAAATTTATTCATTAGATAAGTGAATATTTTTTCCATTCCTTTCTGTATCACCCCAAACCAATTCACTCTTATATTATAAAGTATTATTAAATAAAGAAGATACTAACTGGTTTTCTGTAAAACCTGTTTGCCTTCCACATTTGATCCCAGGATTCCCAGTGTGTCCACAGCCACCCCAATCATGGTTGGGTCCTGACTTTCTGCCATTTCAAAGACTTTTTCCATAAAGACAGGGTAGCGCTCACAGATCTGCTGGGGACTGTCCACAACAGCCAGATTGCCAAAAAATTTAACAAATCCTGAGAAAACAAAACCAAAAAAAGCATTGAGTGGAAGAACAGCAACTTCAGCAACGGCAAAATTAAATGTACATTAACATGAGACTGATTTGTTCCTAAACATGTGTTCTTAAGGCTGAACAGTGTTGGTTGGTAAAGAGCTCAAAATAAAGACAGAACTAAGCAACAAGCCAAATATTTTGACTGTTGCTTAATTCATGATGTTTGTACTCCTAAAAAAGGCTACAATAACACAAACTTTAAAGCTACAGCACGGCCTGCCCAGATCTTACTGAGGAGCATCCTTCAGACTGGATATGTACAATATTGGATATTTAAAAACGCTGAGGGACAATCTGATATTCAAAATTTCCCCTGAGCTTTCAGCAGAGAGGCTTGGCAGTGCTGTGCATTTAACCAAAGCAAGCAGCAAAGGCTGGCAAGGAGGAATTCAGGGGCACCTGGCAGGTAGAAGCTGGAGAAGGGGTCAGACTGTGCCCCCAGGATGATGTTGGAGATCCTGTCGATCACTCCCTGCTGGGCCAGGTACTGCCGGCCCTGCGGGCTGTGGGCCAGCGCTGTCACCATCTCGATGCACGTGGCCCTGCAACGCCAAAAAAACAGATTTGGGTTTGTTTCAGTGGGGCTTGAAGCACTCAGTGATTAACAAAAAGAAACCACACCCATAAGACACAATCCTAGCAAAGAAACTCAAATGATCCCAACTGTTCAGCTCATTCAGCTCTTTAGATTTGGGAAAGAGCTTGAAAATGTTTCTGCTGCAGCCACACACGGTAATTGTCACTCCGTTAATGTATGAAGTATTTGACACCCAAGACTGTTTAAGGAGAGGCAGGTACAGCGTTTTTCTTTTTACAAGAAACACACACAAATACATTTGTTAGAGTTTTAACAGTGGTGGAAATGTCCTTGGCACACTCACCAACATACCTGACCAGCACATCCTCTCCAGTCAGCTCCCCAATTAACTCCGAGATTAACCCACTGCTGGCACAGTAATTCAGAGACTCTGCTGACACTGATGAAATCTCCACAATTAGCTAAATAAAAGCAAAAAGGACAGTTTATAAAAACATTATAATAATTCCCTGCAACAGCCAAATAAATCTTCTGTGCTAGTTAACCTTACATATATTAAATATGGAATCACATTTAATAACATTTTTATTATTAACCCAAATGTCTGCCTGAAGCAACTTCATAAGGAGTTCCAAGTTTCCAGCACTTGCATTTGATCTCTATTCACAATCAGCTCTTCCTGTGCTATCCCCATTAAGCTCTAGAATGATTAAATTGTGTTATTCCCCCTTTGCCAAACATCTCTAGACTGACAGCTGGCATCTCTCCAAAACTCTTAGCAGCACTTCACATCCAAAAGTCAAAAGGCAACAGTTAACTATCTAACTTTTATTTTCAGTGAAACAAACACTTTCTGGTGCCTTTAGTGATTCTGTGTAGCACTTCCAATGCCTTAGGCACCACAAGTCAGAAAATTAACAGCAAGGTACACTTTTACACCAGTGTAATGAGAAAGAGAAGTTACTGCAGCATGGGGGCTCTCATGATGTCATCTCCCACTCCTTCCCAGTTTCGGTGCAACACAGACATGAAGCAAAGGGGGTGAATCAGTGAGAAACAATGATGTAACAGCAATAAAGGGCAGGCTGGGAGCAGGAGCAGCAGAGAAGGTGTGCCCACCTCATAGACCCGGTAGCGAACGATGTCACTGGTGGCCATGACCCTCCTCAGGTCCCCCAGCAAGCTGCTCCCAAACAGGGCCTCCAGCCCCTCCTGGCTCTGGGCTATCCTGGACAGAGATTTGATGGCCTGCAAGCAAAAACAGGAGCTTGTTAGTGTGAAAAATGCATGTTTTGTGATTGGCTTTTGGCAAATATTAAAACGAATGTTATACGTGCTATGTTAGAAAGTAATGCTGTGTTAATTCTCTTAAGTAGTGTGTTAAATATAGTTTTAGGTTATAACAAAATGTTAAAATAGAAACGATGCTATGTAGGATGCTTTTTTTTAAAGAAAGGACTCACACTGAGATAGCAGCCACAGGACACCTGAATCTTTCAGAGCAAGAGAATTTATTGCTCCATTATCAGGAGAAATGAACTTCTTCCCATTAGGATTCAGAGGAAGAAGCTGACACTGACCAGACAGAATCCTGTGTTTGAATGGAATTTATGCATCATGTCTGAGGTGTATGAATATGCAACAGGTTATTGTTTGTAAGGGTTAATCCTCTGTTAAAGTGGGTTCTTTTTCAGGCTTGTGCTGCTGTCAGTAACTCTTTGTCTCTACTGTCTTTTATTGTCCTAATTTAATTTGCCCAAATGATTATTACTCTAATTGTATTACTATTTTTATCACCATTTTATTGCTATTAAACTTTTAAAATTTTAAAAAACAAGTGATTGACGTTTTTCACGTTTTTAAAAAGGAACAAATCACCCAGAGAAGAAAATCCAAGACTATCAGGTTTTAGCTCTTTATTAACTACTTAACTACAGCTATACACTTAATTTAATTCTAATTCACTTTTCACTGATGACAGCTCATTATTACTGCCACCAACGATGTCAGCTGGCAGAGGAATGGGACAACAAAGGCACCTTTACCTCTTTGGCCACTGCTATTTTCTCCTCTCCAATGCAGTTTATGATTTGCTGTAACAGCTCAGGGCTGTGCAGAATCTCTGGGACAGCAGCTGAGTCCTCAACAATCCTCCCAATCTGATCAAAGAGACACAGAAAATAACATGAGAACAAATTATTTTCCACTGCAAGGATCCTCAAGCACTGGAGCAGCTCAACAGAAACCAGAGTCACAATTTTTTGAGGTTTTTGGATCAAAACTCAGCTGGACAACACCTGAGCAGCTGCTCTCAGCTGAATTTCTATAAATCCATCCCAAACCACAACATCCCACACTCCTCTTCTTTGAAATCAATGCAGCAAGTGTCGAGCTCCCACAGCCTGTTTGGGGTTTCCACAATAGTGTAAACTATCCTGAATATCAAATTTTTGCTGCTTTTAGTTCTTCCATCACCTGCTGGCCTGGAAAGCTTTAACCAGGGCACGTGGCTGAAGTTTTATTCACAACTTGCTTTTGACAGGACATAGTTTTGGACATTATTATTGACATATCACAAAGCATTATACACAGTGCACAGAAATTATCCCAAATGGCACAAGTGTAGGGCACAATTCCTGCTTTTATCACAAAGGCAGGAAAGAGCAGAGGGGGACAAACGCAGGAAAGCCTGTACCTGGGACATGGCGAGGATCTTCACGGAGTCCTCGGGGTGGAACAGGCCCTTGTGCAGCTCCTCCCTGAGGCTCTGGATCACGTAAAGCGGGTCCAGGGCCTGCAGGAGCCTCTCCAGGATGGAAACACACGCGGACACCTGTTCCCTGCGCGGGACGGAGAGAAAAGCGAGCCCTTGAGGAGAGGAACATCACTGTGCCACCTCCCGGCCCGAAAGAGGGCAGGGAATGAGCCGGGGAGGCGGCGGGACCGGCCCGCTCCGGGAGCACGGCAGCGGGGCCGGGCAGGCCCACCGGAGCTCACCGGTCATTGACGGCGAGGAGGCCGAAGAGCGCCCTCAGGTGATGCTCGGCGAGGCGGGAGCGGAGGGCGGCGAGCGGCACGGCCTGCACGGCGACCCGCAGGGCCCGCAGCTCCTCCAGGGCCGCGTCCCGCCGCGCCGCCCGCTCCAGCAGCTCCGCCGCCGCCTCCGCCATCTTCGCCGCCTCCGCCACCTCCCGGCAGTCTCGCGAGAACTCGCGTCGCCCGTAGCGACCGCCGGGCGGGGATATCGCGAGAACTCGCGTCGCCCTTAGCAACCGCCGCGCCGTTGCTAAGGGCGCCTTTGGCGTCTGGCAAAATGTAAACAAAATGTCCGCGCGTCACGCCCCCCTGGCTCTTTCCTATTGGCTGTGCGCGGAAGGGGCGTGGTCCCGCTAATGAAGGGGCGTGGTCCCAGTAATGAGGGGGGTGCGGTCCCGGTAATGAGGAGGGGGCGGGGTCCCCGGTAATGAGGAGGGGGCGGGGTCCCCGTAATGAGGAGGGGGCGGGGTCCCCGGTAATGAGGAGGGGGCGGGGTCCCCGGTAATGAGGAGGGGGCGGGGTCCCCGGTAATGAGGAGGGGGCGGGGTCCCCGGTAATGAGGAGGGGGCGGGGTCCCCGGTAATGAGGAGGGGGCGGGGTCCCCGCTAATGAGGAGGGGGCGGGGTCCCCGGTAATGAGGAGGGGGCGGGGTCCCCGGTAATGAGGAGGGGGCGGGGTCCCGTCGGCATGGCCGGTCTCCATCCCCGGAGCGGGGCCGGAGGTCGGTGCATGGTGTCGCCGTTTTTTGGCAAAACTGCGATAAACGGCGTTTATCCGGTTCGGGAAGGGAAAGCGCCGATCCCGAGAGCGCAGGAACAGCCGGTCCCATCCCGGTGTGTGCCCGGGGCAGCTCCCGGTGCGGAGAACGTGCCACCCCCTCATTTTCTCTCATTTTGCGAACAGATCCGTGCTGTCAGATAACTCCTGTAACTTTGTGCCTCCAGCTCCGCGCAGGATTCCCTCAAACCTGTGGCAAACGGGCGAGTCCTGCGGGCTGGCAAAGAGGGAATTGCGAGAGATCGTGGGGACAGACAGGGGGACAGTGAAAAGTCACACGGGGGACAACAAAGTCACACGGGGGACAATAAAGTTCCAACGTGGGACAAACAGCGCTCGGCTCTGCCTCGCGCCCCTCCCGGAAGATTTTGGGTACCAACACCGCCGGGACTCAGCCGCTGCCCGGCAATTTCTACCCAGAGACCCCCAAACAGACGAAATCTGAGGAAATTACAATTTTATAGACAGGGAAATGGAAGCGAAAGGGATAAATGAGGTCAGCGTGTCTCAGAGCACTGGGACGGGCTCCGGGGCTGGCACTGAGGGACCACCTGGAAACTTGGGCACCAGCTCGGGAGTCGGAGCCCACTCTGGGCTGCCCAGGCCGGTATTTGTCCCCCGGCCCGGCGGGGGCACAGGCGGCGGTGGCAGCAGGGGACACCGCGCCGTCCGGTCCGGTCCCGCAGCCCCGCAGGGAGGAAGGCCGGCAGGAGGAGGAGGAGGAGGAGGAGGAGGAGGAGGAGGAGGAGGAGGAGCCAGCGCTGTGCCCGGCGGCGCTCCCGGCTCGGGCACGGCAGGGGGAGGGAACGCCGGGCATGGAGGGGCCCAGGCAGCGCTGCCCGATGGCCCCCGGTGCACAGGGCTGGGCCCGGGCCGGCCGCGGCACCGCGCTGCTGGTGAGTGCGGGGATGGACACACGGACACGGGGAGGGACACGGGGACGGGGATGGATGGACATGGGGATGGGATGGATGGACATGGGGATGAGATGGATGGACACGGGGATGGGATGGACACGGGGATGGGATGGATGGATGGATGGATGGATGGATGGATGGATGGATGGATGGATGGACGCACACGGGGATGGGATGAGAATGGACACAGGGCTGGATGGACATGGGGCTGGGATGGGGATGGACATGGGGACAGATGGACACAGGGATGGGGTGGATGCAGAGATGGACGCATGGATGGGATGGGGATAGATGGACATGGGGATGGGATGGACGCTGGGATGGACACAGGGATGGATGGACACAGGGATGGATGGACACAGGGATGGGGTGGATGCAGAGATGGACACATGGATGGGATGGGGATAGATGGACATGGGGATGGGATGGACGCTGGGATGGACACAGGGATGGGGTGGACATGGGGATGGACACGGGGGTGGGTTGAGGATGCACACAGGGCTGGGATGGACACAGGGCTGGGATGGACACAGAGCTGGGATGGATATGAGGACAGACGGACATGGGGCTGGGATGGACACAGGGATGGACACATGGATGGGATGGGGGTCCAGGACCTGGGACAATCCCTGGGGAGCACAACAGACCCCAACCCACGCCAAGCAACCATGGAAATATCTGTGTGTGCCTCTGTTAGCAAAGCTCTCCCCAAAGCCATCGTGCAGGAGGGGGGGACTCCCTCTATCTGCTGGGAGAAAGGCAAATTTTCAGGTTTTTTTACACTCAGCATTGCCACAAGTTGTGCTCAGGTGGGGTTGTTCAGTTGGGGTTTTTTAACAGAATCTCATCAAAACCAGGCAAAAATCCTGGCAAGGTCTAAACCTAAAGCTGTTTATAGCTCACCAAAGCCAGGAGAAGTGTTGCAGAAATCTGAGTCTCTCTGCACTAAACTGGAATTTTGTGCTGTTCAGTGAAGTTCTTAAATCCTCACAGGGGTGTTTTCAGTTTTTCCACTTCAGTATTTTGGCAATCATGAGTTTAATTGGTTTATCAGGCAGGAATCCTGATGTTTCACTCCCTTTTTTGCACCATCCCTTAGCAAATACAAATATTCTGGAAAAAAAGGGGTGGAAAATCTTCCTTTTCATAAAAAAAAAGGGGGGGAAACACCAGAAAAAAAACAAAGTAGTGCTCATGTTTGTGCTAATATTCAATCACAAATGATGCTGGGGATTTCCTCATCACATGAAGAGGAAGATTTTACAAGAAGATTAATGATCATCAGGCTGAACAGGTTGGATGTTTGTTTTTTCCCTGAGCAAGGAGCATGATTACATTTTAATCTGGAAAAATAGGTACAGCAGCACATCTCTGTTTGGCTTGGAGCGAGGAGCTTCAAGCGAGGAGCTTCTGGGATTTGTTGTATAATATTTCTTAAATGGCTTAGTGGGAAAAAAAGGAGCGCAGAAGGAGCTCTAAAAATTATGATGAGAAGTCTTGTGGTAATAAAGAATATTTCCTCAAATGGATTGGGAAAGAGAAGACGAGCAATACAGCACATCAGTCATTTTCCAAATGGAAAGGAGCTCCTTTGTGGTGACAAGAGAGATTTTTAATTCAATTTAAAAAAAAAAAAGAAAAAAAAAGAAAAAAAAAAGAAAGAAAAAAAAAAAGATACATTTCTAGATTAGTGCTGTAATGGCAGGTTTTTCAGAGGAAAAAGGAGGGTGAAAATAAGGGGGGAAAAGGAATATATTCTTAGTATTTTTAAAATCACTGCAGCTGAACCAGGGCCAGATGCTGTTTATGTCAGAAACAAAACAAAAGACAAAGGGAAGGCACTGCAGCCAGAGTGGCACCATCCTTCAGCTGCTCCTCAGCCCTCCAGATTTACCTCCCCATTCCATGTCTTACCTCCTCATTCTCCTGCACAAAGCCAGTCCTGGCTGCTGGGATGGGGCCTGGGACCCCCATTAGTCTGGGGGTGACCTCCCACCGTTGGGGCCTGGGCTGATACAGCCTCAAAAGTGCCCCTGTCCTGCCCTGAGCACGAGATTGGCCCTTTAGGGGGGGAACGAATCCCTCTAGGAGCAGGTTCTCACTTTAATTCACTCACCTGAGCACTCACCTTGATGCACTCACCTGAGCATCCTCACCTTAATCCAATTGAACTGGTTAAACTGAATTAATTCAATTAATTAATTATTTAATCCAATTTGACCTGTTCCTGCAATGCTGAGAAATGTCCCTCCAGCCCCAGCCAATGCCGGTGTTTTTTCCCAAGTGCAATATCTGGTGCGATATCTCACCTCCCACCACCCCTGCTGTTCTCTCCGAGGTGCTGGCGCTGCTGCTGCTCCTGCACCCCCTGCTCCGGGGCCTGGCTCTGCAGCTGCACTCGGCTCTCACGGGCAGCTACGTGCCAGGGACACACTCGGTGGTGTTTGTCACCTGCCTCAACGAGCACATCGCCAGGGACATCGCCAGGTACGGCCGCACCACCCCCGCAGGGGCTGCAGCAAAGCTGAGTTTATCCTTGGCAATTCTGGGTGCCCAGGGCAGCTGGGGCTGCCCCATCCCTGGCAGGGCTTGAGGCCAGGTTGGACATTGGGATAGAGAAAGGTGTCCCTGCCATGGCAGTGACATCAAATTTAGGGTCCCTCCGACCCAAACCATTCTGGGATTTACCCCATCCATGCTCCTTTCCACTGAGTGCACCACAAGCCCTTGCCCAGAGCTGCTCTGTCCCAAGGAAAGCTGACATTTGCCTCTGGAGCCAATGCCATGGAAACAGCAAGCAATTCTCCATGCATTTCACTGCCTTGCATTTTCCAAGAACCCTGAATTTCTGGGTTCTCAGGTGGATTAGTCTCCAAGCTGATGTTCTCTGATTGCCACAGTCTTTATTCCTCTCCAGACAACAAAATGTCGCGAGGGATATTTACAGAGAGAGACAAGGCACACTGCTCTCACATGAAAATAAAGGGAAAAGGGTCCACAACAAACACTTCTGAGGTCTCTGCTCACCAGGCAAATGAGGGCTTTCCCTTGATTTTCTCCTTCTGTTTTAATATGTGAGGCACTTAGGGTGATATTTTGCATGCAGAGTTCTTTTCACACATCTGTCAGCCCTGCCTCAATGGATGGTCTGTTCAAAGAACTGAACCCGTGTTGCCTGGGGAAGTGTTTATGATGGACCGTGGAGTTTCCTGCAACACCTCCTGTGCTGTTTTCCTGCTGCCAAAACCCCTCCATCCCAGCAAAGGGCTCCCAGACATGCCCAGGAACTGACAGGCTACTGAAAGGGAGTTTGTGTCACCTTAAATACTGCAACTGTGTTGAGGAATTCAAATAGAATTATGTCTGCTCTGCTCCATGTCTCCTATAAAAAAAGGAGCAACTGTACCTGGTGAAAAGAGCCTCAGTTCCTGAAAATGCCTCATCTTAGCAGCTTTGCAAATGCTTTCCACTCTTTGTTGCTCATCTTGCAGGGAAGGGAGAGGAGATAAATCACTTCCCCTTGCTGAGATATGTGTACTTTGGTTGTGGTTTTACTGGTGGAGTAATTATTCCTTTGTTCTGGAGCTGGGAGCAGTGAGCCCTGATTGCAGGGGATGACACAGGGCTTCTGCACTCATTTTCCCCCACTCCTTTTCCTGTGTTTGTTCTTCCTTTGCACTGCTCAGTGGAGCCCTCACTCACATGGATCAGTCTGCAAGGAAATTTTCCACCCCACAAAAAAGGGGTTCAAGCTTTGGGAAAGCAGAAGAGCTGCAGGTGGAATTCAGCATCTCAAGACCTTCTTGCCTGTCCTGGGGGGAGCTGACCCCCTTGGATGGGTGGTGTGGCCACTGCACCTCACCCAATTGCCCAGCACCCCCCAGCCCCCACTGCTGCCTTAGATCTGTGTTTATCATTTTCTTTGCTTTTCTGCTTATTAATATTTCATTTGTCTCACTTCAGGGCAAAGAAACACACAGTTAAGCACCCAACCCAAAGCTATCATGTATTATGCAGGCATTTTCCACAGATCACATTCAGCTTCTCACAATGTCCTCTGCTCCCCTGGTGGCCTCTTGTTGCTGCTCAGCTTGCTGGGACCAAGTTCAGGATCTCAGGATCTCAATTTATGGGGACAGAGCACCGAAACCAAAAGGTTCCTGTGCTGAAGGAGCTGCAAGTTGCAGGCAGCAGATCCAGACTGATTTGTGCCATGTGTGACACGACAGGCACAGCAGGGGTGGCTCTGCTCGTGCTGCTGCACTTCGTTGCTCTGAAGATTAATTCAAGATGCTCCAGGAGCACTGAGTGCCTGGAGCTGCCTGCACATGGTGGGAGCAAACAGCCCAAACAGCCCTGAGCATCCTGGGGGCCTCCTTCTCTCCATCCATGGTCCCCCAAACCAGTGCTGAACCAAGGTGGGGGCACTGGTGCCCGGCCTGAGGGACAGCTGCCACCTCTGTGAGAGGGGCCAGACACTGCTCTGCTCACCAAACACAGCATTTCTTCTAAAAATCTTCCAAAAATCCTTCTTCTAAATCCTTCTTCCTTTCTTCTAAAACTCCTCCCTGAGGTTGCTTCAGTGCTCTGTAATCTCTGAGGTGTCCCTTCCTCCCGAGCAGCTCTGCAATAACAAACAGCCCTCAACTCATGGAGGGAAGGAATCTATCTGGGCTTCAGCTTTCTAGGATATTTTGGGTTGGAAAACCTTGATGTTTTTAATTTAGGATGCACATTCAGGCTGCTCTGGGAGGAAGGGACAGCTGGACAGGGGCAGACAAAGCCAGGCTGGGTTTTTGTGGTCCCACATTTCAGTCCCTGCCCTGGTGACCCCACAGCCAGAGGGGCACGGGGCTGGCACTGAGCAGGGTCCTCCAGGCCAGGAGCAACCCCCAAAGTCCCTCCTGAGCACAGGGAGGGTCCCAGAGCCCTCATCTGAAATATCCCCAGCCAAAGTTCACCTTTGTTTTCTCAGGGTAATAAGTAACCCAAAATTCAGTGTCTCCAATGCCAAAGCTGACAAGGGAATGTCCCAGGGCTGGGGTGAGCTGTGGGCTGGCACTGAGTGTCCCCCTGTGTCCCCAGGGCCATCATGGACAGGAGGCTGGCTGCCTGTGTGAACATCCTGCCCAAGAGCTCGGCCCTGTGAGTAGTGCTGGGCATTCCCCCAGGAGGAGCAAACCTGGGCTCTGCAGGGAGGGAAGGAGGGGATGGACACAGGCCTGGGTTCCAGAGGCTGCTGGGTGTGTTTGTTGTTGCAGATGGTGGGGATGAGCCTCTCTGTGCTCACTGAGGAGGGCAGATGCTCTCACTGCCCGTTCATTTATTGGGTACTTGGTTACACAGACATCCAGCAATTTAGGGTTTATGGTCCTGAGGACGTGGTGCCTGTTGTTAGAGACTCTAAAAAGCAGCCAAATAGGGACCAGAAAAGGCTTTTGCAAAATGAAGCAGCTTTTTCAGGCAGGAAGAACAGCGGGTTTGACCTTGGAACAGGCCCAGCCCTGCTCTGCAGGGGTCCTCAGCTGTCCATGCAAAGGGACTGCACTTGCTGAGAGATTCAACAGCAAAGCCCCAAAACAGCTTTTCCTCACAGAAACCCCCTGGCAGAAGTGAGGAGCAGATCCCACTCCAGCTTCCCTCAGGAGGGGATCCCACAGTGCAAACCCATATCCCACCTAAGAGCAAACCCAGCAATGCCCTTCTTCCCCTAATCCATCATGTTCTACAAACCCAGAGGGGCAAACCCAGTAACTCCCTGCTTCCCTTTGTCCATCATTTCCTACAAACCCAGAGAGCAAACCCAGCAATGCCCTTCTTCCCCTAATCCATCCTTTCCTACAAACCCAGAGGGGCAAACCAAGTAACTCCCTTCTTCCCCTTATCCATCATGTCCTAGAAGCCCAGAGGGCAAACCCCACAACTCCCTTTTTCCTCTAATCCGTCATTTCCTACAAACCCAGAGGACAAACCCAGTAACTCCCTTCTTCCCCTAATCCATCCTTTCCTACAAACCCAGTAACTTCTTCCTCTAATCCCTCATGTCCTACAAGCGCAGAGGGGCAGAGCAGAGCTGCTCCTGCAGCTCCAGCTGGATCCTGCTCCAGGACCCTGCCCTGCCCGAGCCCTCCCCTGCAGGCAGATGAGATCAGGACAGCTCCTGGCAGCGGAAATGTTTTCAAAGGTCACATCTGACTCATGAGAGGTGCAGCTCCTCTCCTGCAGGGAAAGAGAGGAGGAAAGCTCAGCCTGCAGGCACTGTCCCTGCAGGCACTGTCCCCCAGCCATGCTCAGAGCCACCCCAGCCCAGCCAGTCTGCCCTGACAAATCTGCCCCCCTGGGCAAATCCTCTGGAGGGGGCTCCTGTCCATAAATCTGGGGTGCTCACCCGTGTGCTCAGCAGTTTTGGGGCCAGCAATGCTTCTTGAGCCGCTTTGTAAGGAAATGGCCACGTGCAAAAAGCACCAAGAAGGGAAAGGATCCTGAGGGTTGGCATGGCTGCAGCAGAGCTGGATTTGCTGATGCTGCTTTTCTTTTAAATCCAGGTATTTCTGGAAAGGGGAGCTGGAAGAATCCACTGAAATACTGCTAGTAAGTGATCATTCCCTACATAACAAAAATCCTGCTGGAAACGGCCCCATCTGAAAGGGGCTGCAGGGAGGACTGGGGAGGGTGTCACCAACCTGCTGGGTTTGGGACCATCCCCGGAGTGGAGCCTTGGGAGAGCTCCTGTCACACCCTGGCCAAGCTGCACACCAGGATCCCTCCACATGTCCCTTCACATCTCCCCTTGAGGTCTGTTCTGGCTTTTTACTCTCCACAGTTGGTGAAAACAAGGACGTCCAAAATAGGAGAATTGTCCAACTACGTCAGGTGAGGCTCTGGCTCCACAGGAGCACTGGGTGTCCCATCCAAGGTAGGCTGTCACCTCCTGCTCCAGCTTTGGGGGTTCCCTGAGTCCCATCCCACCCAGAGGGGGTTAAGTGATCCTGCTGTATCTTACAAGCCATAAAAACCCAGAGATGGCACCAGCAAAAAGGAAAAGGCGGCAGAAATACCAACTGCTGGGTTCGAGGAGGGATTCTGCTCCCCACGCCAGTTATCATTCCCTGACAGGATTTCCTGCTGCTCCCGGGGCAGGGAGGCTCTCTCAGCTTGGGGCCAGCCCCGGCAGTCTGCGGTGAACCCAAACGAGAGCAGAATTCCCACGTGGCACAAAGGAGCTGTGGGTGTTTTGAAGTGCGGGAGGGCCGGGCAGGGCTGGGGCGGCTTCCTGACTGCGCTGCTGCTCCGCGCCTGTTTCCACTTTAGATCCATCCATCCCTTTGAAATCCCCGACATCATCAGCCTGCCCATCGAGCAGGGGAACCCTGCCTACCTCCGGTGGATGGAGGAGAACGTCCCACGGCACTGAAGGGCACAAAGTACCGCTCATTTTTGGGGAGCAATAAGGCAGCTTTTATCTTCTGGGGTTTGCTGTGACACAGGAGCTCGGGATTGGGAAAGCTCCACTCCTCTGCCTGCCCCTGAGCGCTGGGCAGCCCGGAGCTGGTGCAGGATGAGCTGGGAAGAGCTGCCTGCACCCAGAGCTGTGCATGAGGATGCAGAGATGCCCCTGTCCGGACACTCGGGGCTGTCAGCAGCGAATTCCAGCCGGGAGCCGTGGCCTGGCGGTGCCGTGTGTCCCCACAGCCAGCCCTGACCCTGCTTGGCAAACCCCAGCAAAGCCCAGCAACACCCAGCAAGCCTCAGCAAAGCCCAGAAAACCCAGCAAAGCCCAGCAAACCTCAGCAAACCTCAGCAAACCCCAGCAAACCTCAGCAACACCCAGCAAACCCCAGCAGGATTCAGCCCTCCCTGTCACAGGGAGCTGGGATGAGCTGGGTGGGCCAGGTCGGGGAGCCCAGGTGCCAACAGGACCACGGATAGTGGTATAAAGGATAATAGTAATGCAATGGTCTTGGGAGCCACTCACCTTGGTGCAAGTCCAAGTGAAAGTAATGGACCCCTCACTAGTCCTAAACACATTCATACTCTCAACCCTGGCAACCCTCTCCACCCCCATCCTATTTGCACTTCTTTCCAACAACCTCAAGAACACCCCCAACACAATTACAAACACAGCCAAAACCTCCTTCTTAATCAGCCTAATCCCCATAGCGATCTACATCCACCCCAGAACAGAAAGCCTCACCTCCTTCTGAGAATGAAAATTCATTATAAACTTCAAAATCCCCATCAGCCTAAAAATAGACTTCTACTTCCTTACCTTCTTCCCCATTGCACAGTTTGTGGTCCTGCTGGCACTGTGCCCCTACCCCACCTGAGCTGAGCTTTGTAGAAGGATCCTCGTGTTCATGGTTTCTGGGACATAACTTAGGGGACATTTTTGGGGTATTTATGTGACTGGGAAGGGAATAAACAGGAGTTTCTTACCTGGGCAGGAGGAAAGGCCTGTCCTGGGCTTGCACAGCTCACCTGGCACAGAGCACAGCCCAGCAGCACAACCCGTGCTGGGCACTGGGCACCCCAACCCAATAATCCTCACACTACAGAAAAACAGTGACTTTGAAAAAAACCCCACTTTTTAATTGTACATCAGACATATTAATTACAACTCGGGTATAATGAGAGGTGCTTACAAGCAGCAACCTGAAATCAGAAGGTGCACAGAGTTGTTATAATTTCTATTACAGCGAATGCAAAATATACTCTGCAACAAAAATACTTTTAAAGGCTCCACATTCAATTCTCTGCAAGAAGCCAGGAGAGGAGGAGAGGGAACAGAGAGGGAGCAGAGAGGGGCCAGAGCCAGATCCTGTGGGTGCTCCCACTGGCACAACCCTGCTCAGCCCTGGCACAGCCCTTGGAAGGGCTCCATAGGCACTCCGAAAGGGAAATGTTTGAAGTGATCCTTCAAGGACAAAGCTAAGGCAGGACAGGCAGTTCTCCAGCTGCTGGACCCTCCCTGCCAGGGATGGGGGGACCTGGCAGCCCCTCTCCCAAAGGGACAGGGACACTCTGCTCTGGATGAGTGAGATCCCACAAGCACAGGTAGGACAGGACCCCAGAGCCCAGCACGGCCCTCCCTCCATCCCCTGGGACAGCCATGGTGGGATGGGGAGAGATGATGAGGACATCAAAAATATCTCTCTGTCTCTCTAAACGATAAAAACCTAACACATCTATCTGATACTGGAATCTTTTTTAAAAAGCCAACTGCTGTGCTCCTGCCCAAGCTGGCAGTATTGCTTTGCTAAAGGAGGGGCTGCTCCTTCTCTCCTGCAGACAAATCAAGCCCAGTGCTCACAAACATCAGCACTACAAGAGAGGCACAGCTAGGAGGCCACAGGGATGGCCACAGGCGTGGACACAGTACAGCCCCTGCCCCCCTGTCCTCCTCAGCCTTTTTTGGTTTGTCTGCTGGTTTGGCACATTTGGGATGAAGATTCCTGTAGGAACAAAGGCCTTGGGCTGCACTCTGTGCAGTGCCCATGGTGGTTTTAAGGCAAAGGAGGATTTTTTGGACGATCTCTTCCAAGATCATGATTGTCAGAGCAGGGAGATGGAGCTGGTGCAGCAGCACACTCAGCCCAGGCTGTGGGGTGAGAGCCCATGTGCCCCATGGCTGCAGCAGCCACACCTGGGCTGGGTCTGGGGCATTTCCTCCTGTATCAAGCAAACCACATTCCTTCAATGAGTGGTTCAGGATGAGGTGGGAAAGCCCAGTTTCCCGAGGGCACAGGGATGAGCTCTGGGAGCCCAGGGATGGGGAGGGGGTGGTGTTTGGGCAGCAGGAGCCCCTCGAGGCTGCTCGGTCAGGCTGGGACAATGGGGTGAGCCAGGCTGTGCCAGGCACAGGCCGAGGGTGTGGGGTGCCCCCCAAGCAGCTGCTCCAGCTGTGCCAGGGGGACCCTTCTGGAGGGGCCAGACCCCCTCAGTGCTCTGAGCACCACCGGCTCCATCAGCAGGGCACGGCTGGGCCACGCTCTGCACAAACACAGCCAAGGAACTAAAAATCGTTAACATTGATAAAACAGAGCGTCAGGGCTCCAGGTTTCACCGCTGGGCAGCCCTGCCCGCCTGGGCGCTGCCTCCACCCGCGGGAGGGACCAGCACCTCTCCTGTGCCTCGGGCTGCCCCAGCGGCCCGATCTGCTCCGCCCTGGCTCCGGGAGAGGTTCGGGGGCGGCGGGGTCAGTACGGGGTGGTGCCTTCCCACTCCACCAGGTACTGCACCTTGCCCTCCAGCGTCACCCGCCGTGCCAGCACCTGGTACTTCTCCCCGCACACCAGCCGGCCCGCGGCCCCGAAGTAGCTGCTGATGGAGGACTTGAGGTGGGACAGCGAGGAGTCGTCCTCGCTGATGCTCTCGAAGGTGTGGCTGTCGATGCCGCCGTCGGGGCGCTCGGGGCCGGCCGGGTTCTCGCTGCCCTCGGGGCGGTGCCCGCCCGGCTCTGCCCCTCCTCGCCTCTTGGCCCCCGAGGCGTAGGCGGGCACCGCCAGCTTGCGCTTGCGGCTGCCCACGGTCCTGCGGCTGCGGGGAGGGCACAGGGCACGAGTGAGGGTGGCACGCAAAATGTGCCCCCCCCCGGGTGGCTTCTGGAGGGAGCCAGGAAGGTTCCATCCCATTTGGGGAGCCCAGCAAGGACTGATGTCTCCGATCCTGCACCCCCTGCAGGTGCCACTCTGGGACCCCCAGCCCGTTTTGGGGTACAGGCAGGGAAAGCTCCCCAGGGCGGGACATGGAGAGGGCACACACAGGTGCTCGCCCCCCCGGCCGTGCCACTGGGACCCCTCCGGAAGGGGGCGAGGGGCTCAGTCCTCACCTGGACTCGTAGGAGAGGCTCGTGGTGGCCGAGCCTGAGGTGCTGGTGGCGTCTGTGGAGTCCACGTCCGACAGGAACGTCTGTCCTGAGCTGGCACTGTGGGTGGGGTGGGATGGGACAGGCTGGGATGCAGCATTGCCCCCGCCTGGCACAAGCAGCACCCCTGTGCCCCACAGCCCTGCCCTGGCTGCACAGACCTTTTCAGGCTCTGGATCTCGTCCAGCGTGAAGTCGAAGATGCTGGCCAGGTGGTGGTTGGTGCTCCAGGCCGAGGTGAAGTCGCTCTGTCACAAAAACAGAGAGCTCACTCCTCACTGCCTGGCGCAGGGGTGCTGCCCACACCCCGGGACCGACAGGAGCTCTCAAACCTGCGGGCAGCCCAGGGCCGGGCAGGGAGGAGAGGACAAGGCACTCACGCTGGGAATGGCATCCTCCAGCAGGAACTTGGCCCTCTTGCGCCGCGCTCGCTTCTGCTGCTGGAGCTGCCGCGGGAGGAGGCTGCAAACAGGGCACGAGTGAGTGAGGGGGCTCGGGCAGGGGCAGGGGGCTGCAAACAGGGCAGGAGTGAGTGAGGGGGCTCGGGCAGGGGCCGGGGAAAGGGCAGGGGGATGCTGCTGCTGCTGCTGCTGCCGCGGGGCCAGCGGGGCCGCTCACCTGTCCTTATGGGCGTATTTGCTTTTCCCCCTCTTCTTCAGCTCGCAGGAGCCGCTCTCGCCCTCGCCGGGGGCTTTCTCCGGCAGCACCTTGCTGGGGGGGTTCGGGGGGACGCGGATCCGCAGGCGGAAGATGCATTTCTTCTTTTTGATCTCCTTCCCGCACAGGAACCTGGGCGCGGAGGGGAGGGCAGGGAGCAGAGCCCTCAGTAGGGCTGGCACGGAGCATCCCGCATCCACCCTGAGCCCCATCCCGCATCCTCCTTGTGCCCATCCCGCATCCACCCTGTGCCATCCCGCATCCACCCTGAGCCCCATCCCGCATCCTCCTTGTGCCCATCCCGCATCCTCCTTGTGCCCATCCTGCATCATCCCTGCCCATCCCGCATCCCCCCTGTGCCATCCCGCATCCTCCAATGCCATCCCGCATCTCCCCTGTGCCATCCCGCGTCCCCCCTGTGCCCATCCTACATCCTCCAGTGCCATCCCGCATTCTCCCTGTGCCATCCCGCATCCTCCAATGCCATCCCGCATCTCCCTGCCCATTCCCCCGGCTCTCACCGGCTCTTGTAGCTGTTGAGGGCGTTCAGGAGGTGGGGGCCGCGCTCCGACACCGGGGTGCCCGTGAGCTGCGGAAAGGGGCGCACAGGGCTCAGTGCCCGCCCTGCTTATGCCCAATCCCAACAGACGGGGGAACCCGAACTCCGCATTTCGGCTCCTGCCCGGGGCCGGGGAGGGAGGGAGGGAGGGACGGAGGGAGCCAAGGCCCGGCCAGAGGCACCCGGGCCTGGCAGTGCCAC
The DNA here is from genome assembly GCF_027887145.1 of Ammospiza caudacuta. Taxonomy (NCBI): domain Eukaryota; kingdom Metazoa; phylum Chordata; class Aves; order Passeriformes; family Passerellidae; genus Ammospiza; species Ammospiza caudacuta. The sequence goes on along the minus strand of NC_080613.1, from coordinate 2,112,035 downwards.
CCTCGGGAGTGCCCGTCCTGCCCCGGGACAGGTTTGGTGGTGTGAGTGCTGGGAAAGGGGTCAGCTCTGACACTCCAAGGAAAATCCAGTGCAGAGGAAGGGAAACTCTTATTTATTATTAAACCCCTCTGGAGCAGGAGCTGCCGTGCTGAGTGCTGCTCAAGCTGGGGTGACATTTCTCACTCCCATGGCTGCTCAACCCAAGGTGTGTTTGTACCTTCCCCAGCTGCAGAGGGTCCCAGTGGTGGTTCACAAAGGCCAAGATCTCCTCGAAGTCAAAGTATTTCTTCTTGCTCTGCACACCCAGGTTGTAGAGGGCGAGGTGGACGATGTCCACCCTGCAGCAAAGAGGGGCACAGGGTCAGCAGCCCTGGCAGGATGGTGCCACCACCCCCATGCCCCGTTCTGCCAGTGCCACTACAGCTCCCAGAGCCTCCCAAACCACCTCTGGAACCTCCCCACACCTCACAGGGGAAGCAGCCCAGCCCAGAGGTGAATCCCAGTGGATGCCACAGCCAGGACAGCACCCCTTGGGCTTTGGGGAGAGGTGGGACACTGCCTGCAGCTGAGCCCTTGCAGGGGTCATCCAGCCCCGTGTCCCAGAGGCACCTGGGCACATCCCGGTGTCCCAGAGGCACCAGAGGAGGCAGAGCCCATTCCTCACCATCTCAGGGGCAGGCGCTTGATGTACTCTGGTCCCTGGTTGCACACAGAGCAGAAGAACACATAGAACCTGCAAAACACCAGGGACAGGCTGGGGGTCAGGAACATCCACCCCCGTGCAGGGCCTGGGCATGGGACAGCTGGGACAGGGACAATGGTGGCAGCAAGGCCAGGGGCAGAGGGGCTCTGTGGGACAGGGGCCACCTGATCCATGGCAGTGTCAGATGGGCCAGGGACACAGAGCTGGGGTGTGCCCATGGAGCCACCCCAGCCATGCCCAGCAGGGCCATACCTGTCCCCAAACATCATGGGGTCGCTGAGGCACTGGGTGCAGGCTTCGTGGAACCACTGCCGGCAGCGGTGGCACTGCAGCATCTTCAGGTACCACCTGGGCAGGGACAGAGCGGTGACAGTGAGGGCAGCGTGTGGCAGCAGTGCCCCAGTCCCCTCCCAGACACAGACCCCAGGTGGGGGGAAAAAGTGTGTCCCTAACTGGTGATTCTGTGCAAACAGAGACACAGATGGCAAAGCTGCTGGCCCCGGGACAGTGCCCTGCAAGCCTGGGATCAAACATCCCCACCCTGATCCCATCTTCCTTTCCCCACAAAGCCATTGGTAATGCTTAGGCTGCCCTTACTGTCCCCACAAAGGCAATGGTGACACTCAGGCTGCCCTTACTGTCCCCACAAGCCATTGGTGGCACTCAGGCTGCCCTTACTGTCCCCACAAGCCATTGGTGGCACTCAGGCTGCCCTTACTCTCCGGGCCCCCCGCAGTAGCAGTAGCACTGCTGCTGGTTGGTTCGGTGTGGGGAGTCCCACTCCAGCAGCTCGGGGTTGTAGGACAGCACCATCTTCACGGCTTGCAGCGTCCTGGCAATGGCTCCTTTCTTCAGGGCCCCCCCTTTCTGCGGGAGAGGCAGGGCCGGGGTCAGCAGGGCCGCCCGGGGCCGTCCTGCCCGCAGTGCCGGGCACGGGCAGCGCACGGAGCCGGGGCAGCCGCACTCACCCGCACGGCCAGCGCGAAAATGCAGCGGCGGCAGAACCACGGCGTCCCCAGCGGGCCCTCGGCGCCGGTGGCCACCGGGATGTGGCACTGCTGGTGATAACCTGCGGAGGGCTCGGTATCAGCGGCGGGGCCGGGCCAGGCTCGGCAGGGCCCGGGGGGGACACCCAACTCACCCAGCCCGCACTTGCCGCAGATGAGGATCTCGTTCCTGGGCCCCGACTTCTTCCCCAGGCAGATGCTGCACTTGGGCTCCTCCCCGGGGACACCGGCTGTGGGAGCAGGGTGACAGCGGTGGCACAGCCACGTCCCCGGGCTGCCGGGAGCCGTCCCACAGCGGGAAAGGGGGAATGGGGCAACACTCACCATGCTGGATGTCCTTCCAGAGCACCCAGTACTTGGAGTTGTCCTCAAAGGTGACGAGGCAGCTCTGCTTGGAGCCGCTCACCTGCCGCACGAGAGCAGAACGGTTGTGGGTCAGCTCCCATTCCCAGCACTTCCCTGCTTTCCCTGGTGCCTGATCCCGTCCCTCGGGGCTGCGGGCACTCGGGTTTGGGGTGTGACACCCCGGGGCAGGATGGAAACCCGAAACGCCCAAGGACGCACTGAGCCGGGGACCGAGCCAGGGAACGGCTCCGCTGGCACCGGCGCCACTTCGGCTTCTCCCGTTCCCGGGGGTGCCCACGTTACCCTCTTGATCTTGCCGAGGTAGTAGAGCCCGTCTGTCCAGCGGCACAGCACGTACTGCCCCTCGCTCAGCCGGACCATCAGCTCCCGGCAGCCGCTGCCCCTCCGCGCCGCCGGCGGGACCCGGCCCGCGGCCGCGTACACATCGCGGATCAGCGGGCTCAGCTCCGCGCCCTCCATCGGCACCGCCTGCAGGGGACACACGCGCTGTCACCCGCCCTCGGCACGGCACGGCACGGCACGGCACAGCATCCCTGAGCGCTCTGCCCGGCAGGACCGAGGCTGGAGGCGGCTCAGCCCCGCCAGCAGGGGCTCAGCACGCTGCAAAGCAGAGCCGCTGGGACGGTTCCTTTCCACGAAATCCAGGGAGCAGCCAAAATCTTTGCTGCTGGCGAACAAGAGGGATTTAACCCCCGAGAGGCTCCCGCAGCAGCGGGACACGCCACAGGTCCGCGTGGTTCCCTTTTGGGAAGGGGCACATAAGGAATAAAAGCTTTAAATGTGCTGTGGTTTGAAAATCGCGATTTCCGCGCAGTTTTGCGGGACTGCTGCAGGAGCAGCGATGTGCCAGCACCACCCACAGCGAGCGAACCCAGGCGGCCAAATGTCACCGCCACGAGGTTTGGGGTGCAGGAGGCAGAGAAAGCACCCACAGCAGAGCCGCGATCCCCAAGGACGCCACGGAAACGGCTCGAAAGGGACTTTTCTCCCCTTGGGGCTCCCGTCACGGCCACACGTGTGGCCTCACGGCACCACGCGTGTCCGGATCGCGACACGAACCCGCTCTGCCCGGCCCTGCCATCCGTGAGGACTCTCCCGCTCCCCGGGAGCCCCGGGACGGGCAGAGCGATCCCGCTCCCGGCAGAGCCCGGCGCTCCCCAGCCGCGACACCGCCGGGTCCCCGCGTGGGAGCGCGTCCGAGCGCGGCGGCGGCTCCGCTCCGCGCCCCGGGGCTCCCGCAGAGCCCCGCGCTCCCCTCCGCCCCGCCGCTCCCTCCCGGGGCTCCCCGCTCTGCCCCGGCCCCGCGGACACGTGCGGGAGCCCCACGCCGCTCGGGGCCGGGCAGCAGCGGGACCGCGTCCCCCGCGCCCCGGTGGCACCTGCCGGGGGTGGCCGCGGGCAGCCCCGAGCGGCGGCCGCGGCCCCGCCGCCATTGGCTCATTCAAAGGCGGCCGCGGCGCCTCCGCCCGCCCGTCCCGCCCGTCCCGCCCGTCCCGCGCGGTGCCCGCGGCGGCGCCGCTGCCGCCCTTACCGCGGAGCCCCCGGCGCTCAGGGGGCGCTCGGGGCGCGGGCCCGGGGGGCTGCGGGGCGCGGCGGGGGCCGGGCGCGGGGCGCCATCTTCCCGCGCTTCCCCCGCGCTCCCGCCGGCATTGACGTCCCGGTTATGCAATTAGCGGGGCCGCCCCCGCCGCCTCCCACGGGTCCGGTCCCACCGCAGCGCAGCGCATCCCCGCGGCACCCACCGGCACCGCACGGCACGGACCGGCACGGCACAGAGCGGCACCGACCGGCACGGACCGAACCGGACCGGACTGGCACCGACCCACTGGCGTGACACGGACCGGCAGCGACCGATCGGCGTGGATTGGCATCGATAGGAACCGAGCGGACCGGACCGGCAGGGCGCATCCCGGCTCGGCACATCCCGGTGCTCCGGAGAGCGCAGGCGGCATCCCCGGGGCCGGGACGGGGCACCCAGGGTCGGCCACGCGCCCACCGCCCGTGGAGAGGCACCGTCACCCTCTGCCACACGCGGGACGTCCCCGCTGTCCCCTCGAGCCGGGGAAAAGCTTCCCCCGGTGCCCCGGGGCGGGGGCGGGCAGGGGTGGGATGCGGGCAGTGCCTGCGCAGCCCTGTCCCGAGAGGGAACGACCTGTGCTCGCCGCGATTCCTGGAAGCGGGAGCAGCCTTTCAGCCTTTCTCTGAATCTCACAGAGAAAAATCAGTCGCTGTAAAAATGCTTCGATCGCTGCCAAGAAGAAATCTGTAGGATTTGGTGTTTGTTGGAAAGCGGTGCTGGAAAAGCAATGTTTTCCAGGCTGCTTGGGCCATAGTAGAGCTGATTCCCAGTGCGGGGTCTGGGCCAAGCAGAGTCCGTTCGCTTTCCTGCCCGTGATGGATGAGGCCCCGGGAGCTGGGGCTCAGACGTGTCACAAACCTCGAGCAGCGCCAGGGCAGAGCGGCACGGCCCGGGCTGAGCCTCCCTTTCAGCACCCGGCACTCGGGAACCAATAATTTAATCAAACTTTCCCATTAAAGTGGTGTCAGAGTGCTGCACCTGCGGAGGGGTCGGAAAGGCGATTCCCGGAGCCGCGGGTCCGGCACGGCCGCCCCGCCTCTCCCTGTGCGGGGCTGCGTGAGCAAAACCCCGTGTGAGCCAAGTGTGCCACGCCGAGCCGAGCCGAGCCGTGCCGAGCCCCTGGGCAGCTCCCCCTGAGTCATACCGGGATCAGCGTGAGTCACCTCGGCACTAAAATAACCCAGAACCCTGGAGCAGCCCCGCTCCGTGCCCCGGGGCTGCTGCTGTGCCCGAAATACCCGGGATTGCTGCGCTCCGGGACAGCGCTCCTGTCCCGGCCTGTCCCGGGGGCACCGGGAGCCGCTCCCCCTCCCGGCCCCGCGCTGATGCCGCAGGAATGCGGATGGAGCGACACGGAAATCAGAGCTGGAGCGAGTTCACCGGGGCTGTACGCAGGGAGAACCTGACTGAAACCCTTCCGCACGGACAGAGAGCACGGGAACATCGCCTTGGGACAAAAGTCTCCAACAAAAGTGAAAAAAAAAACAAACAAAAAAAAAAAAAAAAAAAACAAAAAAACAAAAAAAAAAACCAAAAAAACAGAATTTGAGATGTGTCCTGTATTTTCTAGTAACATAATTACAGCAACATAAAGCAGATTTAACTCTGGTTTCTCTGCAGGTGCTTCTGTCACAGCATCCAGCAAGCCTGGTATCAGATCGCACCGCAGTGAGCTACTGGGTGCTGCTCTTCTCCTCATCCTCCTCCTCATCTTCCTTTCTCCTCTCTTTCCTTCTCTTCATCCTCCTCTTCCTCCTCTGCACACCCACCTGGCTGTCCCCTGATGTCCCCTTTCTGTGGGATGGCGGTCCCCGGCGGATTCTGGACACTGGTTCGGCACCCAAGGCTGTCCCACTGTCCGTGCTGGGGCAGGGCAGGGGTACCCGGCTGTCAAAAGCAGATTGTTCTGTGAGCACGGGAATAGAAATGAACCCCAAAAGCGGCCAAAGCCGAGGGGAGCAGCCCCACACCCTCCTCGGCCAGGGAGTGGGGCCAGCACAGCTCTAGGGCAGGGCTCCCGGCCATGGAATTCCCAAAAAGCTCAGCTTTTGCAGAAGGATTTGAACGAAGCCCTGTGTAGATAACTACTCCAAACTCCCATTTTTTCCTTAAAACCTTTAAACTGCTCCCCTACACCCCTCGCTTGCCGTGGGGAGGTGCCTTCCCCCTTGCACGGGGATGGAGCACCCGGGAATGTCGGAGCAGAGCCCGCGGGCAGAGCAGCTCCCAGCGCTGCCTCTGCTTTGAAAACTGCCCAGAAATCGCTGCAGCCTCTTTTCACAGTGTTTTTCTTTCTTTGAAAACAGGAGTGGGAGGAGGGGTTGGATGTTGGCGTGTAGCCTTGGAGACCGAAGCCGAGGAATATTGAATGGAAACCCAAACACGGAGCTGCCGGGAGCTGCAGGCCTGGCGCGGGGATCGGAGCTGCTGCAGCTCTCGCTGGCCCCGGGGGCTGCCGTGGATGGGCGGCCCAGAGCCGCTCCCAGGGGCCATTCCAGCTGGAGGAACAGCCCGTTCCATGGGACACATCCTTACAACAGGAGGAGCTCCCATAAGTTGGTCATTCCCTCTCTTCTCTCTGCTCCCAGGGTCCCAACCCCACTGGAGCCACCTGAGTGACCAACACAACCAGTTCAAGCCATCATGTGCAAGGTTAAAGTCCTTTACCTATCCTGAGCAAGGGCTTATAAACCAAAAATTTGCCTGTTTTTTTTTTTTTAACTTTTTTCATCTTTATTAGTCCATTAAAAAAAAAAAAAAAGTTCCCTCCAAACCTTGTCCTTGACCATTTCAGACCGTCTTAGCTGCAGGAGCATTTTGACTCTTTGCCAACCTGGCCATTAAACACGGAGCAAACGCTGCTGATTTGACTCCCTCAAAGTCTCCGTGATTTTTCTGCCTCGTTTGGTTTGATCCAGACAGAATCACACAGGAATGATTTACTGGAGCAGAGAACTCGTGATAATCCCCCGATTCCAGCTCCTTTCAGTGCCGGCCACTTCCTCAGCGAGGCGCTTTGGTGCTGAGGGTGGGAGAGGAAAATGGGGAAGGGCCGGGCTGGGAGCGGAGCCCCGAGGCTGGAAAGGGGATCCGGGGATTGCTCCGGCTCCGAACGAGCCTCGCAGGGCTCCTGGAGCCCCTCCAGGGATGGAAATGCCCTCGGGAGAGGGGCTGGGTCCGACGGCTGCCTGCACCCTCAGTCACAGCAGATAAGGCTGAGATCTGGCTGAGATCTGGCTGGGATCTGGCTGGGATCTGGCTGGGATCAGGCTGAGATCTGGCTGAGATCTGGCTGGGATCTGGCTGGGATCTGGCTGAGATCTGGCTGGGATCTGGCTGTGATCAGGCTGGGATCAGGCTGGGATCTGGCTGGGATCTGGCTGAGATCTGGCTGAGATCAGGCTGAGATCAGGCTGAGATCTGGCTGAGATCAGGCTGAGATCTGGCTGGGATCTGGCTGGGATCTGGCTGAGATCAGGCTGAGATCAGGCTGAGATCTGGCTGAGATCAGGCTGAGATCTGGCTGGGATCTGGCTGAGATCTGGCTGAGATCAGGCTGAGATCTGGCTGGGATCTGGCTGAGATCTGGCTGGGATCTGGCTGAGATCTGGCTGAGATCAGGCTGAGATCAGGCTGGGATCAGGCTGAGATCTGGCTGAGATCTGGCTGAGATCTGGCTGGGATCTGGCTGAGATCTGGCTGGGATCAGGCTGGGATCCGGCTGCTCTCTGCCAGCTGTGCCTTTGAAAGGAGGAGCCCTGGGCATCGGGTTTCATGTCTGTTTGTTTATTTAGCATGGATTTGATCCATATCCACCCTTTTTCTAACTGAGCTCTCTCCATGGGCTCTGTTGAAGAGCCTGGAAGTGCTCTCCCAGCCAGGCAGCTTTCAGGGAAATACACAATACACAGAGATGTTCTGGGCATTTCCAACAGGATCTTCCTTTCCCCAGAAAGAAGGAAAGGAAACAAAAAGGAAGGAAAGTGTAGCACAGCTCAGCTGTTTCTGTAACCTCTCCAAGCTGCTCAATTCCCTATCTGACAGTGAAAAAACCACCAAGCCTTTCTTAAGTTAGTGAGTTTTATTTAGGAAATAAATAAAATCATAAGAAAATATGAATGATTGTAATAAATACAGCACTTGTCAAAGTGATACAGAGAGGAGAAGCATGATCTGTTTAGGTAAATTACTCCAGTACTCTGTCCCTGGAAGAACATTTGAAAGGTGGAACAGAGGAAAACACACAGAATATCCAGTTCCTTCCCAAACAAACTTTGATAAATATTTGTTTACGGGGTGGGTGTTTTTGAAATGTGATGCTTTATCACAACTGATTATTTTACAGGCCAGCCACACTTGAGGAGCTGCTAATTTGTCTCTATGATGCACTTGAGGAAAAGCGTGTCCTCCCTGACGTAGGCGTGTTTGGGGGACTGCAGCTTGGCCAGGGGCAGGAACAGGGGGCAGCCACTGGCCACGTTCATCTCATTCACGGGCCTCTGGAAGGAGGCAGAAGTCAGGTCTGGGCGAAAGGCATCGATGATGTGCTCCCTGTTGTTTTGGTCAAGCAACATGAACGTCACCTGGAAAACAGAACGTGGCAGTGGGGAGTTACTGGGGTGCAAAACAAACCAAGCAGGGGCAGAAGTGCTGCAAAAGCAGCTGGTGCTCCATTGATAATTAAATACAAGCTGTAACAAAGGTTTCCAGCCTGCAAGGTCTGCTCATGTGAACTCCCAGATGAAGTTTTTAAAACTTTGCTACCCATAAAGTGAAATTAAATTAAATCAAGTAAGGAATTATTCCTTGGTAGAGAACTGCACAGTCCAAAGTCTCTCCTGACAACTTAAAAAGCCCCTGGGTTTGGTTACAGTGATTGCATTTATTCTGTTTTTGTGCTTTGGAATCAGAAGAAACAGCTCAACTGCCCATGCACAAATATGTAAAAGACAAAACTTATATATCCCCACCTCGTTACTCCTTTTATTTACTCACTGTTCTATACCTTGAAATACGAAAGATCTGTAACAATCTTTTAATACAGTGAGTATTGGGAACTTTGATTTCTATTTTTTGGCTGTTAACTGGCAGTAAAACTATTTATAGGAAAGGTTTACAGAATTATTACCTCACAAAGGCAAGTGCCAGAGCACAGGTCAGGCCCTGCCATGGTTTCACTGCCTTCCTAACCATTGTTGCCATTATCAGATTTCACTTTGGGGAAAAACCAGCCCAGGATCACCTCAGACATCTGTGGCACCTCTGTAAGTGGATCTCTCACCTCACCCTTGTGATGCCTTCAGGCACCAAGCCATAATTCCCTCCTAAACTGATATTACCTGTGTTTAGCAAGGCATGTGTCTGGCTTTAGCCCAGGTGGACACAGGTTGGAATATTCCAAACACCACGTTCTGGTGGTGAAAACCCTGCCTGGCAAATCTGGAATGTCAGCAGGAGCAGCTTTCCCTGCAAGGGACTCCAGTAGGACACAAATCACTACCCAGGGCTGCAGGGCAGCTCCTCACCTTTGGAAAGGGATGTGGAAAAGCACTCAGCTCCCACAAAACTCCAGGCAAAGAGTCACCTTGTGCTGGCTTTTGGCTGGGATCAGATGGGAAAGGTTTCCCTTCTTACCTTGTGCCTGAAGGGCCACGGGAGCAAAGCGTCGTAATCTCCCTTCATGACAACGAAGAACAGGGACATGTGGGTTCCCTTCCCTGTCCCATCCCCGTTCAGGTACACCCTCAGACACACCTTGTAGCCATACTTTGCAGTGTAGAAAGCTGAAAATCAGAACTCTTCATTAGTAAGGATGGTTTTTTGGGGGGAAATAAGGCATAATGTGTGTTCTGGCATATGGGAAAAGGCAATGTGTGACGTGGTTTGCTCTCACAGAAAGGAGAGCAGACAAATCAACACCCCCTGGAGATTACAAGCAATGAAAACCTAGTGGTTGGAATCCTTTTAGTGCCTCAAACCTTGGTGAAAATGACCTGTTATTATAAATTATAAATTACACAAGGGTAATTTACCTAATCCAGTTACTGCCCCCCTGGGAAGGAGCTGCAGGCACCAGCTGAGGGCTGGCAGGGATGGATCCACTGCAGGAGCTGTGCTGGGGGCCAAGGGCAGGGTGAGAGCCCAAACCAGAGCACAGCCCTCTGGAAATGCACATCCATGCCCTGCATTACAGATCTCTGCACAAACAGCAGCCCGGCTTAAGGAGCTGCTCAAAGATGCTCCTGCTGCAGAAAGGAGCAGAGTTCTGGAGAAATGGAGGGATTCTGAAGGGCTGGGGTTTGTGAACACACATCTCCATCCTGTGCTTTACCTGGGGAGTACAAACTGACTGTCCTGCCAGTCACAGAGTCCTGCAGCTTCCTGCCCACCTCAGTGATTTTCCAGAGGAAGATGCCATCGTAGGAGGCTTGCTCAGAGAACAGCAGGCTCTTGTGCAGGCTGCTCAGCCCTGCATCCTTCTGCATCAGGCACTGGTGCAGCTCTGCAATCTGAGAGGAAAAAAACAGTCCTCAGCCTGTCCCTGCTGCAGGCTTTGCTGTAGGGGTGGCTGCATCCTTCTGGAGCCCTCATGTTCTGGGAGCTCTGCTTTGATTCCTTCCTAAGTGACAGCAATATGTCAAAACATACCCAGAGATGTTGTTTGGGCCTCCAGGCAAAATGTTGCTGTGAGAGGATCAGGCAATTAAACAGCTCTGCTGCCTGCTCACAGTCTGATCATGGCAAACTAACACCCAGAGCTCTCAGGAGTATCTCACTACCTAAACGTGGATTTAGAGAACAAATATTAGAGATCCACGTTTGAAAATGTATCAAACAACAAAAAGATCCTGAATATGTGTCCACAACTGAGCCCTCCACAGCTCAGACTCCTGTTCTGGTCCCTACCCCTGATGTGTGTCAGCATTTACTGTGTACAGAACAAGCACCCAGACAATCCCTGCTGTCATCTTTACCTTCAGCTCAAGGCCCCGTATTATGTTCTGGTCCAGCTCACTCTGCCTCCTGAAGGCCAGGATTTCCAGATGGGAGCTCTCCACCTCCTTATTGAGCACTGCCACAATGTTCTCAAACACCTGCAGCTTATTTTCCAGCTCAGAAATCACCTTCTCCCTCATGAGCTGCTGCAGGACAGACTCATCCCCGGGGACAGAAGAAGCAGGGAAACAGTCCAGCTCTGGCTCTGCTGGCATCTGCAGCTCACAGATGCTTTTCCCTGCACTCCTCAGGCTCAGCTCTGGCTGTGGGGAGAAGCCCTTGGGGCACAGGGATCCCTGCAGGTGCCTCATGTGCTGCAGCAGGAGCAGCATGTGCGCTCCCACTGCGGATTTTTCGTGCTCCTGGATCTTCTCTTTGCTTCCCTGGAAGAGACAAAGCTGTCACTGCCCCCTCCATGCCATCCCAGCCACCCTTCAGCCCCTGGGAGATGGAAAGCTGCAGGGTGCAGCTGCAGCTCCATCACCTGGCAGCAGAAATGCTGGTTCTGTTTTGGGAGACGTTTCCCTGAAGGGAATGTCCAAACCAGGGTGTGGAACATCCTGAAGGGACCTGTTTCACTCACCCTAAATGCACAGCCAACTTCAGAAAAACAGCAGCCATCCTTGCTGGCTGAGGATGTAGAGTGGCTCTGTTGAGAAAAGAAGCAGAGGAAATAATCAAAACCAATTGAAGGGAATTATTTTATTTCCCTACAAACACCTAAACCACAAATCCAGCAGCTATAAATCAGATTAATTCAAATCAAGGTAATTCCACAGCTTCCAGTGCCCAATCAGCTTTGGAAATGGATGGTAAAACAATTCAGAGTGTGGTGAGAGCAAGTGTCCTGCACACAGCCTGGCAGGGAGGTGTCCATCTCACCCCAGAATGACAAAACACAATTTAATGAGCACAGGGATCACCCAATTGCTCACAAAGATGCTGGAAATGCTCTACAGCACCTCCTGGTCAGGTGGCTCTCACTGAAGCTATGAGAGGAGACAAATATTTGCCCATTTTACAAGGTTAATTGGGAGGATAATTATTGAAGGTAATTGTGGGAGCAGGGGAGGGGAAGCAGTGAGCAGGGTTTGCTGGGATGTAAAGAGCAGCCAGAAACAACTGCTGGATCTGAAGATGCTCTCAGGTGTTTATTTAATCTGAATGAACAAGTGATAATTTTATTAACTGAAATAAAGCTGCATTGCACTCCCTCATCTTTCACCCACCTTTTCCCTTGATGCTGTTTCTGTTTGCACAGGTTTTTGTTCCTTGCATAAACTGCCTTCACATGAATGCTCCTGTCATTAAAACAAGGAAAAAATTCAGTACCTTATTTAATTATTGAAATAAAGGTCACCCTGGGATATTGGGTACAAGATTGGCAATGTGCAGGTGTTGCCAGGTTCAAGTCATGTGCACACACACAAAAATGTGCCCTCACATACATGCAGTGACAAGCAGGAGGTTACAGAGCAGGAAGCAACAATGACCAGCAGAACAGGAAATTCAAATATATACAGATATATATATATATATATAAATATATATGAAGATAAACAGGTTACAGCACAGGAAACTCCAATATAAATTCAAATTAAAATATAAACTCTTCCTGCATTGACTCCATGCACTTTGCTCAATGTGCAGACCCTTCTTGCATCCTGCCATGAACACTTTGGAGGCTGGAATCCAAATTCTCCCTCATGATGTGCTGCAGAAAATGCACCACACTCCCAGGAGCTTCCTGCCTTTTCTGCCTGCAGGAAGGGTGAAATGATCCCTGCCCCTGGCTCTGTAATATCTGTATTTAACACAACTGCCAGCTCTCCCCTCTCACTCTGCACAGGGGTGGTTTTCATCCTCACAGGCTCCTCTGCACAGCAGTTCTGAGGTTTCCCTTTCAGTTCTCAGAAATGCAGCCACGGGGTTTTCTCACTCATTTTTGAACTCTTTTTATCTTGTCAGCGATCGTATTCATTTCTGCTCTTTTACTCCTCCAGCTCACCAATTTCTTGAGGGGGAGTGGGACTCTCCTTCAGAGGAGAGAATTTTATTTAAAAATAGAGCAATACAAAAAAATCACCAGACCTTAAACTGAGTGAATAAAACGAAGAGAGCAAGAGCAGCACCCAGAATTTACTATTTTCTCGCAGAGGGCTGTGGACACGTGGAATACCCATAAACAATCACAATTGTGAACTCGGTGCAAATTCATTAGAGCAGATAATGGATTCTACACGTACTAAAGGAGGCCGAGAAAAAGCCCCACCTCAAGGCCAACCCCCTGCTCGGTTACCAAGGTTTCCCAACCCAAATATCAAAGAGGTGGCGGCTGAGTGGGAGGAAAGGAGCTCTGGGCAGAGGAGGAGCCGGGCTCAGGCTGCCCTGCAGCCCCAGCAAGGCTGGCAGCAATTCCTGGTGCCACCTCCTGGTGCTCTCACATCTGGGTTCAGCACAGGCAGGATGAGCCTGCTCTGGGTTCTCCTCTCTCTGCACGTCACTGAGGGATGAGCAATGCACGTTTGGGTTTCTTTTTTCTACCTTGTTGATGTTGGGATTGAAGGCACTTGTTCCTCTGTTGGACTTGTTTTCTACCCTGAGATATCCCACACGTTAATCCAGCTCCACACCTGGAATCCCAGCGCTATCAACCCATTTTGGAAGCCTTCTCCATGGCCTCAGGTCAAATACAGAATTTTCTTGGGGGTCTGTGCCCTTCAGCACAGAAAGTATAAAATTCTCAGCAGCCAGGACTGCCCAAGAAGCAGATTTTAGCAGAGCAGCCCATTCCTACCCCAGGAGCACTCATATTCCTTATAAATCTCTCAGCTCAGTATTTGAAAGGCACCAATTTGTGACACTTTGGACACACAGAACTATTTACATCTCTGAAATATTCACAGCCCTCCTCTCCTGTGGGTCTTTAATCACCGTGTCCACCTGCAAGGCTGGCAATTATCCTCTTGGGATCATTTGGAGGGAACAATATTCATTGTTTTGAGCAAATAACATAAAAAAATATAAAGCAAATATGTTTGAATGGGCACTGAGATATTTGTGGCAGATTCAGGGTGAAGTCTTCCTGGTCTGTGGACACTGTTGATAATTTGGAGATTTGTACCTGGTCAGATCTAATAGAAATAATATCTGACAGAATCCTGCCCGACACATCTGTGGGTAGTTTTGGTCTGAACAAACTTCAGCCACTTTCAAGATCCCCTCCTGCTGCTGTCTGTGCTTTTCTGGTTTTCTCTTGCCTCACACCAGGACTAATTTTGAGGCAGGAGCTGAAACCAGGGGAGCACCAGGGCCCTTTGTCACATCACCAGCACATTATCACATCCATTTTCCCCCAACACTCCTGTGGGAAAATGATCAAACTCAGGAAAATTAAATATTCCCCGAGTGCAACGAAATCAGGATGGGAAAATGGCACCAGAGATCATTGAAAGCATCAATAAAAAGCCTTTATTTGAGAGAGAAATGTTCTTACCTGGCACTCAGAGCTGGCCAGGCTGCAGTGGCACTGCTGACACACTGTCACATTATTGACACATCCATTTTCCAAGTGATCTGCCAGCTTCCTCCTCATCACCACGTGCCCACAGCCAGTGTGACAGGGGATCAGAGCATATTCACATAAAGTCTGATGCTCCTGCAAGTACAAAGTTATAAAGCAACATGTGAAGTGCTCATTCACATTTATCTATAAATAGATATTCACATTTATCTATAAATAGTCTCTGTTCTGGCAGCCCAGGGCTCTGATCTGCATTTCTTCTAAGCTTGGGTAAAGTCCCACCCCACAAAGTTACTGAGATTACTGGTGAAAAATTCACCAGCTTCACTGGGGCTTTTTTTGTTAATTATTAATTTTGAAAAAAATCTCAAAACCAAAACCAAAACCAAACAACATTTGGTAAATTCAAACATGAGGTCTCCCTTAAAAAGACCCTTAGGGCTTTTGCTTAAAAACAACACGATCCTGGCCCCAGCTCTCTCCCTTGTATTCATTACTCAGATTTGCCAAATCTTGCCCATTTAAATATTTTAACTGAGGCATTTGAGATCAGTCTGAAAAGAATGGTGAATACAATCAATACATTGACAGAGGAGGGTATTATTTCTCCAATAAAACATCCCAAGGACATTGCCTGAACAGTGTCCTGGAGACTGAGCTGCTCTGCCCCTTGTAGCAGCCTTGCATTTAAATAATAAGGAAACCACTGGATAAAATATCAAGCTGATGTAAGTTTGTGCAATGTGAGTTTCATTCAGAATGTTCTGGATTTGGCCAAAGCCCCGCTAAAGTTGATCACAGAAGCACAGAATGATTTGGGTTGGAAGAAACCTTAGAAATCAGCGAGTCCCAACCCCCTGCCAGGGGCAGGGATAGATTAATGGCACATTTTTAGACAAAAACATTGGTATGAATCACAATAGTGACACTGATTCGAATTAATTGCATTAATTTGTGTCTGCTGATACCCTGGTTTCATTGCCTCTCTGTCCCCACCCCATGTTAATCTGAGTAAACTCTCTTTGAACACACCTCAAAATCCTTCATGACACCAGACCAGCTGCACCCAGGGGTCACACAGCGGACTCTGAGCTCAGAAATCTCTTTATTAATGGCAGCATCACCAAAAGCCTGGAAAGAAAAAAAAAGTAATAAAAAACATTGGTCAGAAAGCACTTTTGGATGCATCCTTGGAATAGAAACAGGGTGCTAGAAATCCACACCTTGATAAATCTTTAATTTTTAAAAATTTAACTGTACTACATAAGACTCTGTGACCTGGCAAGTTAATCTTAGTGCAGTAGAAGCCCAAATAATTATGAAATAATTTATTTCTTAGCGCTCAAAAATAATTTATTTGACACGATATTAATTTCCCGAAAATGAGCCCAACTACAGCTCTTAGTTTGCATTTCTTTTCACAGGAGCCCGAAATATTTCACATGCAGCGATGTGCTGACAGGACCCTGCCTGTGGGGTCCCTTAATGAATGCATTTCATTATCGGGGTCATTAACACCTCCTAAACGTGCTGCAGTGAGCACTTGAGAGTCTGCACCGAGAGCACGGCTCAGATCTGGGCTGCTTCCATTTAGCAGCGTGCTAAAAAAATCTGAACCAGATGGGAGAGAGGCTTGTTCTTTGCACTACATGGGTTTTTGTTATTCTAACACGAGGAACTGTAGAATTGTTATGTAATGATGAAATACTGCTCACTTTAATATTACACCTTGCACTAAAATAGGGGTCCTGGCACAAGAGGAAGCCCCGCCACAGTTAAAGGCATCGGTCATTGGGAAATTCATTCCAGAACTGAGGATTTCGGGTTTTTTCTGGGATGTCACCAAGTTCAGCATCAGCAGATCCATTATTTTTGCTGCTTTCTAAACTTTGGCTTTTATGCCACTTCCAGCGGCCTGTTTGTTTTCATTTCTCCCCCAAAAATGTAGGCAAATTATGTGTCTGTTGATATCCCCGCATGTAATGAGAGAGGAGGGGAAAGGACAGGCTGGGACTGGGCCTTAGGGCCCACTTTGCACAGCAATCTGCCAGGAAAATCACACAAGAAGAGATCTGCACCATTAAATTACAGATGAAACATTGGCCAGGGCATAGTTTGTATCAATTATTATGTTCAGCTTCATGTTTGAGGGGTACAAGAAACCATGAGGTTGGAAAATCCATTAAAACACTTCCTGAGGATAATAAGTAACAGTTAAGACATATTATTACAAGTAGGAAAGCACCACTTACTTTGAGACAATAAAAAGTTAATCATATGGAAGAGTTTGGGATTTTACATTGCAAAACTTGGATTTGGGAAGTCCTGAGGCTGCCATTACACTTTTTAAAATCAAAAACTCTGGGAAATCCAAGTTATTGAAGCTAAAGTTAAAATGTGTAACTATCAGCTGCTATTGCATTTTAGATTATTCTCTTCTGAACTCCAGTGCAATGATGACTGCAGAGAATGGTCATTGATGAATTAATGATCTGTGAACTACAACTTACCCCGTCTTCTGCCAATAGGCTTTCCTCACCTAAAGTGTTAGGATCTTCCTCTTTACATTTCTGGCAAATTGCATTTTTATTGTTTCTGGTAAAAAGAAAGAAAAATTAAATACCAATCCATTAGTGTACTGCAGTTTAGGAAGTCTCTGTATAGGCACTGCCACAAATAAACCCATGAAAATTGTGATTTCCACTCAGAATTCATAGTCCTTGTTCACTAAAGGCCAATTCTTGAACACACAGATGTTTAAGAAAGTTTTGCTCTTCTGTTGTTCAAGATCAGGACTATGTCCATTAATCTTATCTGTATTGCAGGAAAATAAGGGCAGCCTGAACCATAAATGGGAATAAAGATGGAATGCTATTTATCCCATGAATGATTCAAAAACTCCAAGTAGGAAAGAGAATGTGAAAACTGAAATATTTTAAAACACAGAAAACACCCATTTTGCCCAGACAGATACAGACATATGTGGCATTATATTCACCAAAACTCCATAACATCTCTTATCAAAGAGCTGTGAAGTGCCAAGGAAGGATTAAGTGAGCCTTTAAGGTTAAATCAGAATTATTTTATCACAGACAGAAAAGCTCCATCAGGCCCCATGGCAGAACAAGGAGGAGGCAGGGAATATCCTGCATCCCCATGGAAAATCCTGGCAGCAGGGAATGCCAGGGAGCCCCTGGCACAGCCCAGCACCTACCTGACAATCCAGGTGAGGCAGGCAGAGCAGTACCTGTGCCCACACAGCGTCTGCAGGGCTTTCTTCAGGATGTTGTGGCAGTTGCTGCACAGGAACTTCTGCCCAGGCACGTCCTCACAGATGCTGGTGGGGTACCCAAAGGGGAACTCGTTCTCATCAGGGGCAGAGCTGGGAGGGTCCTGCAGGCTCCTGGGGCTGCTCTCAGCCATCTCAGCGAGCTCTGGATGAGAGGAGAGACAATCCAGGTGCTCAAACACTCACTGGGATGTGGGAGGATGCAGCAGAGCCCCAGATCTGAGCAGCAACCTCGCTGTGCTCGGCTGGCTCTGCAGTGACAGGCGCGACCAAATGTCACAGAGGGGTTTGACCTGCCACCAGCAGGAAATTACACCTTTAAAATTTCCCTCAAACACAACACAAAAATAGACCTAAAAGTGTCCTAAAAAGGGTGGGCTGGGGTTTTCTTTCAAGAGTTTTTAGCTTGTAGAAGGATGAGCTCCAGTCCCGTCAGTCCTCATCACACAGGATTGTTTCTGCAGAGTAAATCCCCAACCACATAAATTCTCAAAATTCGTGATTTCACTTCATACACACAGAAACTGAGCAGCTGGTGTGTTGACAGTGACTTTCCCGAAGTCATAAGACTTGTGGTGAAATGACAAAGGAAATCCCAAGGCCACAAGCCCTTGATGCTGTGCTCTGGCCAGGCCCACCTGGAGCCACATGTGCCAAGGTGTTGTGCACATTCAGGTCAGTTTGGTTGCTGTGCAGTGGAATATTTTTGGAAATGCAGCCAAAATCGATTCTGGTGTTTCTTGGAAAGTCCAAGGAAGGTTTTCACCCATGGAACTGGCGCAGTTTGATTATAATAATCCCTTCATTAAGGCTTTTTTTCACCCCATGACAACACTGACACACCTTACCCTGTTTCAGTATTACCAGCAGTCACACTGACTGAGAAATCTGAACATGAATGACTGCAGGCTGCCGTGGGCAGGCCGGGCTGGCGCTAAGACCGCCGCGATGTGAGCAGGGCACAGCACGGGCTGGAGGCTCCGTGTGGGAGCCAGCAGCGTTTCCCATGGCCTGGCTCGGCCAATTCCCTCCGCAGCATCGGAGCGGGAGCTCGGCAGTGCCCGCAGGGGCTGCCAGAGCCCTGGGCTAGAGCCGGCAGCACAAACGCCACGGAACCGAGGGGGTCCGGGGGGGTGCCGGGGCACGGAGCGCTGCGGCCCGGGGTCCCTCAGCCCACCCCGGCTCTGGGGACGGAGAGCGGCCGGGAGCCCCGGCCAGCCCCGCTGCCCTCCGGGCATTCCTGGGGCGCGGTTCGGGCACCGGGCCCGTGTGTGCGGGGGCTGCGGGCGGTTCTCCGCAGCGGGGCCCGCTCCCTTCCATCCCTCACGCCGCTTCCATCCCTCCCATTCCTCTCCATCCCTCACGCTCCCCTCCGTCCCTCCCGCTCCTCTCCGTCCCTCCCGCTGCTCTCCATTCCTCCCGCTCCTCTCCATCCCTCCCTGCATCCCCGCCTCTCCCGTACCTGAGCCCGCCGGGCCCTGGCTGGCGCTCACCGCGGGTACCGGGGCCGCTCACCGCGGGTACACCGCGGCTACCGGGGCTCTCACCGCGGCTACCGGAGCTCTCACCGCGGGTACCGGAGCTCTCACCGCGGGTACCGGAGCTCTCACCGCGGGCACCGGGGCCGCTCACCGCGGTACCGGAGCGGCTCACCGCGGGCACCGGGGCCGCTCACCGCGGTACCGGAGCTGGGCTGGCTGTCGGCGATGCTGCCTCGCTCCGGCCGGGAGGAGCGGGGAGCCCGAGCCGCGCCCCGGGGCCGGCGGGATCGGGGCTTCCCCTGCTCGGGGCAGCGGCGCCGTGCCGGCCGCGGGCACGGGGAACTGCCCGGGGAAAGGCCCCGCCGGGCGAATTCCCCCGGGCTGCCGAAATGGACAATGTGGCGGCCGGTTCCTGCAAGCGGAGCGGTGCCGGGTGTGCCATGGTGCCCTGCAAGCCCTGCCTGCCCCGACATCCCCGCACGGGGCAGCCCCGGCCCGGTCCGGGAGCCCCGGGCCTCCGCAGCCTCCGGGAAACCTCGGCGGGGCGGCCCCGCTGGGCCTCAGCCTCCAACGCAGCCCGGGGCGGCACGGCCAGGAAACACAGGAGCTCAGCAATGCCTGCAAAGCCTTCTTAGAGCGCAGGGAAGATGCTACACAGCAAAGTTTCATTATCAGCAGGAGGTTCTCCTCACCCCCGACACGGCCTGCCACCCTCTCTAGTTCTGACAGAGGATTCAGTCAGAAAAAGAGTCGTACATGCAAATCTGTGCACTGTTCCTTGTGGGGAATATCCCTGGGGTGAGGCCCTGTTCAGCACTGACAATGAAAAGCAGAGGTGTTTCCCTGGGTGCTCACTGCCCTGGCAGGAACAGGAGCACCAGTGCAGGGTCTGTGGGTGTGTGGCTGCTGAGGGATTCCTCACACAGCGTTTGCCCGAGTCTGGCACCTTCCCTGCTGGGGGAGCACAGACAGACACAACAGACACCTCAGCTCCACTCCCCTCCTCTCTGGGCTCATCTGATGGAGATCTGTAGTTCAGATCAGCAGGGCTGGGTGTTAACTCAAAGCTAGGAGGAAAGTGTGACACAGCCCCAGTGAGGCCTTGGCCTGACACATTTGGCTTTGTTTGGGTTGTTAAAATTCATCCTAAGTTAATTTCGCCTGAGCAGTTTCTGCCAGGATGTGAGTTAAAAGCTCTTTCAGAAACGTAAAGATTTCTGGATGTGGTTTTTCAAACTTTGGGGATACAAAGAGGTGAAAGATGTTAATTTTAGAGTGATCACGGGGTCAGATTCAGGGATGAAGTGGCAGCTCCACCTCTTCCCTGTGCCCTTACCTCACTCCTCTCCTCTGGCTTTGAGACTGCTTGAAAGTTTCTGTGATTCTGCTGCACCTCTGTCTCCAAAGGTGCTGAATTACACAAAGAAACTAAAGATAAGGTTTTGGTACTTTCCAAACTAGAGAGATTTCCTGTGGTAAATTTCCCCCATATGAGATCAGTTAACTGAAAACAGGATGTGGCTCAGAGAGAGATTAAAATTTGAAGCTTAGTTTTACTGTAGAGCCATTCCAGCAGTGCTCAGCATTGCAGGGCACTGTGTTGCTATTTAGGGGGAATGACCATTTTATATCCTAGGGAAAAAGTGCATAAGGGAACATATTCCTATATTTATAAACCAAGCCAAGGCGTTGAGACTTTTAATGCTACAAGTTTCATAGGACATCGAAAATGGAATTTAGGCTCAGATGCTCTGGGTTTTAAAGACTGTAGTCAAAAGGAGAGTTGCATTTCAGAGAGATGTTTAAGATAGGGATGTCTTCTTTGATGAAAACATGATTTTCAATTAGTATAAATTAGCTGGAAATGTGCACGTGTTCTAGGAAAACCTGAAAATGGGTAAAACTCAGGAAGGAAAATTTGCTAGTAAAAGCAAATCCAGTGCCCATGAGATCCAATACTTTAGGAACTGGAGCTCAGTGCTTCAAGTCAAGATTCCTGCCTGGTCAGAGCTCTGATGTGAAGGAGTCTGTAACTTCCACACTATTACTTGTTTTCTGAATGGAACACAGTGTCTGGGAGGTTCCACCAATTCAAGATTAAAAAAGAAGAATCATTAAATCATTAATCATTAAATCAATAAGAATCATTGATCATTAAACATAATTATTGTTACCCTCAGCTTTGCCACCATTCAACCTCCTGTCTCTAATAAAATCTTTTTACATATTCCAGTTTGATCTGTCTGTGCCCACTACCAGTTGTAGCTCTGCTTTGTTATGGTGCTACCCCAAGGACCAGCCCAGCCTTCATTACAAGAGCAGGGAAGCTTCCCACTAGGTTTCATGAATCTAAACTGTAACCCTCCAAGAGACATCAGGAATTGATTTTATTTTCCTCATCCCTGCTCTTCTTCAGGATTTTCCCCAGATGATATTCTCTATAAGACAGAATTATCATAGGAATTTTTTCCTCCAAAGAATAGATGCTCTGGAGCACCTATCTCCAGCATTTGACAGGAGAAAAGCACCCAAAAATAGACACTTAATTTATGTGTATATATATATATGTGTGTGTTGCTTATTGCAATCACTCATTAAGCAGTTTCCACAAGCCAAGCCAAGGAATCCCCCTGAAGAGCAGAGAGAAAATGAAAGTATTTCTCTCTATCCCAGTGGCCTTGATGGTTTCCTACAAGCAAGAGCATTTCAGAGTAACTCACTGAGAGATTTCTGAGGCTGCCTCTGAGCTGAGGCCGCCAGGCAGGTCTGGTTCATGAGGAGAAGCTCCCTGGTGCCTCAGTCTGTCCCCCAGAGCAGGACAGACGCGGGCTGCAGTGTGAGCCCAGCACGGAGCACTTTGTGCCACATTCCCCAGCTGAGGGCTCAGCTCCCTGGCCACATGAAGGCTTCTGCTCTACTTGTGGTTGTGCTTCTGTTTCTCTTAATGTACAGAAAGCCTGAGCTAAACTGGAAAATTCTGAGCTGCTTCTTTCCATTCTTAATGCCTTGGAGAGAACTCTGGGAATGGGAGCTGTGCCCACGGGGAAGGCTGCCAGAACACTCTTCCAAAGTCTGGATGTGTGACATGAAAAAACAAGTTCAGTTTCAGATATCTTTTGACTCTAAACCAGCTGGGAAAATGTGGATATTCTATTGATTTACTGGGACTAATTAGTGGAAACAGAAAAAGGAAACATCAGATTTATTTAACATCTTCATTAATTCTCATAAATGACAAGAACAGAGGGGAAAGTGAAGGTTAAGGCAAATCTCCTTTAACCCTTTCAAAAGTTGCTCATTTTGCTAATAGCAGTGAAAATAAAGATGTTTGAAGATGTTTTCCACATGTCAGAAGCAGAAAGAGACTGACTCTGCACTAACATGCATCTCTCCTCCACTGAGCCCATAATTCCTCTGCTATTGCAGAATGACTAACAGCATCAGGCTCAGCTTTCCGATGGTATTTTTCAGTGTGATTCATAATCCTTAGGAATTTCCACACCACCACTGACATGTCTCTCTGTACCTGTATTTTATGGGCAACACACCCAGGGAACACAGAAGCTCCAAATGTTATCTGAGGTTTCACAAGGGGAAAACAAAATTCTCTTTATCCCTGTTGTAAAGGAAAAACAAAGCCCTCAGCAAAACACTGCTCCAGCAAGCAGGAAAACTCCTGAGTGTTCACAAACCAAGATGCTTTAAGGAGCATTCTCAAGGAGAAAAGAATCTGAATTTTAAGCATAGGAGGAGCCTGAATGAAAAATTACAGCTGGAAGTGGGGAAATCAGGTAAAAGAGTGACAGGGCTATATTCTGAATAGGGAAAATGGGTAAGTGTTTAACTCCTGAATTAAAAGAGCATCTCCTGAGGCCAGATCTCTTGGCAGCTGTGCCAGTGAGGGACTCAAGAGCCCAAAATCCCAGACGTGTTCCCAGCAGTGTCCTTGGAATCCAGTCAAGGAAACAAAACCTGTAGCTCCACGTCCAACATCTGAATCACAAACTGGGTGTTGGAGTCCCAAAGCCAGAGGAGGAGGCACACAGGGAATGCTCCCATCTGCCCAGGCTCAGGGGAAGCCTGGGAGAAACCCAACAACCAAAGCCTGGCTTTGGAGGGCAGCAGGAATTGTGCTGAGGCTTCACAAGCAAAGCTTGGGGTTCCTTGGGGCAACACATGGACTGGAAGGAAACGCGGCATTTCCTAAATCTGGTTCTCTAAAGTCACATCCAAGAGTTTTTCTTATCATGAACATCTTGTTTCAAAGCCCTGGGAAGTGTTCTGGACTGGGACTGATCCCAGTTCAGCCCTGGGCACGGGGGTTGGCAGGATCAGCAGGGACAGGGCAGGAGTCATGTGGGTTCAGGTACATCCCCCTCAGTTTCTGGTATAAATCCATGGAATCCTGCTAGATTATGTCAAGGATTAAGTTGATCCCTCGTGGTTCCATAGGAAGCTTTTGATCCTACCTTGTTTTTGAGACTCCTGACCAAAACAGAAGCTTAGAAAGAAGCCCACCCTTTAATATTACATAGATTGGCGACTCCAAACTGCTGGAATTCACTGCTGCTGGAAATGAACACCCATTCCTACCTCCCTGTCAGAGCCTGGGGATGGATATCCTCTAGGACCTTATGGCAGAAGGTTTTAATGGAAAATGTTATGATTTAGGCAGTGATAATGATATTTTTATGGCATATTGCTTTTTATAAGTAATGAAGGAAACCTGGCTAATCAGCCATGCAGCAAAGGAATGATTTCAGTCCCAGCTGCCACTGAGGCCCAGCCTGTCACCAACACCTCAGCTGATGTCTGTAGTTTGCAATTCACCTTTCAGCAGGTACAAACTGGCACAGTGCATCCTTCAGTGGGGATGGCTCAGGTGCTCCTGACACATTTCCTCTTTGGGAAGCAATTTTCCCACTGGTTTTCTGTGCTGCAATTGAAGAAATCCTCTGTCTGCAGATGTAGATATCAAGTGTAGCTCCCTCCAAAATAATTTCAATGCCACTGATTTGTCCTAGCTGAGGATGTGCTCCTCATGGTACAACTGCAGGGAACTGCCAGTGGTAGCAATGTGCTGCTGGGGCTCCTCTTGTAAAGCCAAATTAGACAATTCAAGTACATCTCAGGGCTCCCTGGAAGCAGCCTCAGAGCACTAAACCCAGCCCTGAACCTCTGTGTGCTCTGGAGTCCTTTAAACTGGCACCAGTGGGGCTGCTGCCCTGAAGAGAAAATAGATTTTCCACTGTAAATCCCAATTTTGGGGGTTTAATATCTCAGCTGATTTAAAGTATGTCTAATATAACTTTTTGTTTACTTTGTCTGTAAAAGAAATTGCTCCTTTTAGCTGTCGAGTAGCAAATAAACAAAGGAATTATAGTCTGAGCCACAGCACCTTAGGAATAATCTGCATTTCGTGACTTCTTGCTCTGAATGTGGGTAAATATAACCATTTTATAAATAACCCCCTGTGTGTAGCAAATATTTCCTGGGACAGAAAAGAAAGGGCTGAATAGAGCAAGTTTTACTCAGGATCTCTCTGCTATTGTTTTCTACACTTGAATGTTCTTTTTATGAGAGTTGTGGTGTATAATCCAGTTTAGTATTTTCCAGGAAATCGGTTGCTACTTAAACATGTATCCAAATTCCAAGTTCATTCAGAACTTGAAAAGCAGAACTTAACACAAGGACTGGAATTCTGTAATGATCCAGGAACTGGCAAAAGCAAACTCTTGGTTCCCAGGAGAATGAAAGAGCCAAGCCCAGATATTTCTCCTAATTAGAGATGAAAACATTATTAAATATCCCAAAAATTGAAAGCATATGTAACTGCTCTAAGGTGGGTGTTTTACTGGAAAAATAACTGACAGCCATGCTAAATTTCTGTGTGTTCTGATGTAAGAATTCAGCAGGAGATTAAGAACACATTTTGCTGGGAGACATGTCTAAACATTAACATTTACATGGGCTGAAAATAGGCCTCTGTAGGCAGGGTCAAGTGAGACATCCACCATGGATGGACACCAAATTGGCAGCTCCCAGACAGTGATTTTTTAATATTACAAAATAATCTCCACTCAAGAGAAAAGATGGATTTCCTTACCCAGTTTTCACTCATCTCCTGACACCCCTTCTGTAAATGGAGTTACAGACCCCTGCCAGCTGATTCCACAGCTCCTCCTTTGTGGAAATGAGTGTTTGATAATGTTTATTAAAAGAGTTTTGAACTGGAAAAGAATCCTACCAAGGATTTTATTAAAGGATTTTGTATTGCTCTACCTGTTTACTCAAAAGAGGGACTGTCCCTACACTGAACATCCACACTGCTGTGCAAATACAGAAAAGAATTTTGGTGTGATATTCTGGCTTTGCATTGCCAGATACATTGAGCAAACTCACTGGGATGAAGTGAATATTTCTCCCATTCCAAATAATTTCAGATGAAAGTGGAGCATCATAACAAAATCAAAATTATGTGCTAACTTGGGCTTGCACCCTCCTAGCTCATGGGAGCATTCTTCTCCCTAGTATTTAATAAATGTGTTGGGGCCAGCCAGGAGAGACTTGTGGCTGTCATTATGGAGGTATTCAGAACTAATAATACTAGTAATAATATTAGTAATACTAGTAATGACACTAACCTGCAGTTGGGATTTACCATTCCTCTTCTAAAATTGCCAGGTATTCCTAATTCCACACCATTTTTGGCAGAGCACTTGGCTGAGTATGAGTACCTAGGGCTTGTGGCATGTCCTGAAGGATTCTGCACACAAAATCACTTCTTCCCTGCTTGGGGAACAAAGGCCAGAGAAAGGCACCCTTTGGCTCTCTCCCTAAATTAGTCACAGCTCTCTGGCACAGCCCAGCAGCTTTCAGCCCAGAGCAAAGTGTGAGTTTCACATGTCACTGTGCATAACAGGCTGGAATTTGGGCTATTCAAGTCACTCACCAGCTTGGGCCATTGAGATTAATTTCTGGTTGCAATGAAAAGAGAAATGAGTTCATTTTGTGATGCTTAGCTGTCTAAAAAATCAGTAAAATACAAATGGAAATGTACAGAAATAGGTATTTTTTAAAAGAGCTAAAGGATAACAGAGTATTAACCCTTAGATTTGTTTTAATTCTGGAATTCAACCAACTCAGGCCTGCCAAGAGCACCCAGGGAGAATCACATTTGAATGGCATCTGCTGAGTTTCCTTATTCAAAGGGAAATATATGAAAGAGGAATGGAAGTATAATGCCCAAACTTATTTAATTGCCCTTAGAGAGTCCTGCTTTGAGATGATCTGTGCAGGCAAGGTCAGCCATCCATTTTTTTTGGAAAAGTGGAGATAAATGTGGGCAGCAGCACTGAGCTCTGGGGCCACTTCATCAGCAGGGAGGCAGAGCAGGCACCTGGCACTGCCTGGCCTCTGGGAGCACTGCAGCAGTGGGGCAGGGAAATTTGAGTTTTTCTGGAAGCACTACAGCTCTTGGCTGGGGATTCAAAGGCTGGAACATTTGGAGACTTGCACATCACAGACATAAACAAGCAAGGAACAGAAAAACACTGTGTACAATTCAGAGAGAAAAGCTCTGGTGTCCAGAATCCACAGCAAGCTTGGAAGGACAGAATGTGCTTTGAAATAATTTCCATTTCATAATACAGATGAGTCACCTAAGCAGTGATTATTCCAAGAATTTCCATGTTTGCTGGGATTAATCCTGGGGCTGTTTGGTGCCTCAGAACTCTCTGACCACGAGGCACCAAGGCTGACACTGAGCTCTAAAATCACTCCCATGTCACTTCCACCTTCTCTTGTCCTGCAGAAATCTGCCAACACCCTTTGCATGTGGAAGCAGATGGAGACACAGATATACCTTTCCCCCACGTGGTTTTGCTGTGAAAGTCAAACCATGCCAGGTGGGGAAGGGAAATCTTCCTGACACTGGGATCTGTGCACACCTCTATCCTACACAGGGCTAATTATCTCTACAAATTTAAATACATGCATTTGAAGTATATTACTGATCCCAGTGATATACTGGATAGTTAATTCTGAATAGAAACAGAGAGAACAAATAGGATTAAATATTTTTTTTTAAACTAGTGACTGCAATTTGATATTTAACAGCAGCATTTTTATGTGTTATTTTTAAATAAGTGGTCTTCAGGAGCCTTTTTTGCAGTCTGGCTCACTAAAAATCAATAGAACTGAAATGTCAAAAGTCACCTGTGAAAACAAGACACACTCCTGTCATTTAAAGAGAAAATTAGGTCTGACAATACACAGCCACCAGTTCAGAAGCAGAAATTTACAGGTGGCCTGTCTAGACAGCCCCACTGAGCACTTCCATGTACTGTTCTCTGCAGTTTGAGTTTATATCCAGTTATTACTGGACACAGTGTGAGCTTCTTGTGCTTCTTAGAAAGTCTGGAGGATAAAAAAAGTCAAATACTCACAGAGCCAAAATTAAAAATTGCATCATCTCTGAATATCTTCTTTCCACATCTTAAATGTCCTGGATTGAGATATTCCTAAGAGAGAGGGAAAACAGTAATTTTAAAGTTCTTGGACATGCTGCTTTTGGGCAACTCCTCAATACAAATAAAAACGTGTGCAACTGTACTTTGTATCAAATTCTCTTCTCAGTTTTACTGGGAACCAAGGTGATTTGTGCCAGAAGCTGTGAGCAGGAACATTGGCCTTTCATCTGCCACTTTCCTGGAGGCAAGGCAAGATTTTTAACTGTCAAATTCACTCATCAAATGCAAAGTAACATTTGTTTTAATCCACCAAGGTCACAGGAGATGTTGATTCATTTGACTGTGTCTTAAAACACAAATAATAAAGGCACACATATAATTGAAGAATTTTGTTTGGTTTGTTTTTTTAACAAGAAAGCAGAGCATAAAACCAGCATCAGTTACTGTCAGGAATGGAAATGCAGGAATTCAGAAAAAGAGTACAAAAGGAAAAGCTAAGGAATGAAGTTTCTTTTACAGAGAGCTCACAAAGTGGCTGCACATATTTATGTTCAGATAAGACTTGGGTTTAGTGACAAGACAGTGCTTTTCATGTTTGTTTTTGCAGTCAGTCCAACTCTTTTGACTTCAAATGTCTTTGCGCCATTCTGTGTTATTCTCTTATCCAAGCTCAAAAATCATATTTGAGCATTACTCTGCTGTAATAACATTGCTATAAAATACATGCCAAGTTAATTTTTCATGGAAACTATTAATGAGTGTTCAGTCAAAAAGAATTAATAAATAAGTGAGGATTTTTCTTCTTTTCAATGGGATTTGATCTGGATTTTTAATTTAAAAACTTCTCCAAGTGATTTAACAGCCACTGATGAGGAGATCTTCAGCAAAATCCTCCATTGTGTTCAGAAACTCCTGACAGGATGGACAGGCTGTATTTGAAGGCCACCACTCAATCCAAGTGCTGGAGTCCAAAGGGTATTGGAATCTAAGAAGACAACAGAAAATTATAATTTGCTGCTAAGATTTGGGAAGGAAAATGTCAAATAGAAAAAAAAATACAATATGGAAGTGCTGGCTCTGTGTTCATATTCCTGCTTTAATGTGCACATCTGATACCACATTGTGTGACTGCTGCTTGAATACTTTCAAAATTAAATCAGTTCTGTTCCTCACCAGAATTATTACATACAAACACTTTAAGATTAAATCTCAGCATATCCTGGTGGTAAATTACTTACTTGAAACTGTAACCAATGGTTATCTTTAGGGCTTCTTTTCCCATGATCAAATACTGCTCTCCTGGGTTCAATTCAACTTCTGTGCAAGTCTTCTTTTTAACAAAGGTTATTTCATTGTTTTTTTGAGCAAAAGCCTGCCCTGAAAAAAAAAAAAAAAAAAACAAAAAAAACAAATCAAGAATTGGACAGTTACAAAGAAAGAATTTCCAGTAATTCATATATTAGATAGAAAACACTAAAATGTTCTACAGTACTGCACAGCCAGGGGATCTCTTTGCCACTGTTCTATAACAGGAAAATTTAATTATATAAAACATGTCTCTTGTAAAAGATTTTTCAGTTAAATCTGAATGGTAAATAAGCCTTGTGCACATTAAAAAATTTAATATTGCAGTAATGTTAAGGAAACATGGGATGCTTAAACTCAGAGGACAAAGGGGTGAACATCAGCTTCAGTTCCACAGGCCCTACAGGTAAGACAATGAGTGCCCAAGAGCATCCCAACTCTTTTTTCCCAGGAGCAGAAACATGGAACTCACCCCTTTTATAGAGGTCCAGAAGATTTGCAGAATACTTCACAAAAAACCCCTCCTCACTGCGAGACAAGATATTCACTTTATAAACTGCAGAAAGACACAGAGCAGAACCTGGTTATTCCTTGTTCCTGCCATGCATCCTGAGTGTCTTAGAGGTGCTCAGAGGGAGAATTTTGGTTTTTTTACAAATGGGAATGCAATGGTTCCAGGGGCAGAAAGCACTGGGAAGTGCCACCCACGCCAGATCTGAGGGAAGCTGTGGGCAGAGCTCACCTTTCTCTACA
Source organism: Ammospiza caudacuta (assembly GCF_027887145.1). Taxonomy (NCBI): domain Eukaryota; kingdom Metazoa; phylum Chordata; class Aves; order Passeriformes; family Passerellidae; genus Ammospiza; species Ammospiza caudacuta. The sequence continues at coordinate 2,082,562 of NC_080613.1, read as the reverse complement.
TCACTCTATGCCACTGGCAGCCACACTGAATTTCTGAGCACTACAGCTGTAATTTGAACAAGATGCTGTGCAGCAGCAGCAGCCAGAGCACAGAGCCATGTGAGAGCAGGAAGAGGCAGTGGGAGCCCCCTTACCATAAGCAGTGTCCCCCTGGCAGGCAGCCTCTCTCCTGCTCTCAGCAGTCTCCGGCCCCCCGAGTCTCTCCTGGACTTTACCACACTCAGCTGTGAGGAGAAAGGGAAAGGCAGAAGTAAGAGAATGCCAGCATGTCCCCAAAGAAAACATGCACTTCCATCATCCTGCATGGGAAAATTAGCTGAGCAACTCCATTAGTATGGGATTGCATGCTGGAACAGTGAATATTTAAAATAAACCTCGAACACCAGAGTTAATCCAGTCAGACTTCCGTGATCACACTGCACATAGCTTTAAATTTCTTTTTAATGTAACATTTGCAGGGGAAACAGCTGTGTTCTTGTGGGGACTTTTTCCTTATGTTCAGTGTGGCTTTGTTCAAAGCACTACCCTGCATTTTCCCACAAAGTAAAATGAAAAAACATCTTCAAATAAAGCTTACCTTCCATGCATTTGCATTCATCTCCTTCACACAACCTCATCAGTTTTTCATCTCCATAGGGGTTATAAAGTATGGTGCATCTTTTGTCTAGAAGATCCAGAAAGAAATAAAAAATACATGTAGAAAATCAAAGTCTGAGACGTCAACACTGAAATTTGGCGAGGCAAAAGTCACATGAGCTTCAAATAAAATGGAGTAAAAAATCTGTTAAAGCTGGGAAAATGTAATTCTTTGGAAGGAATACAGAGCTAAAAGGCAAACAAGGATGTGAAGAGCTGGAGCACATACCTGGTGCATGATATTCATACACAGTGAAGGTGGCAGGGTTCAGCATTCCAACCTGGAAAAGCTGACTGATCCTGAAGCCAACACACAGGAACTTGTGAGCTGGCACCTGTTGGAGAGACACATGAACTAAGGAGTTCTAAAGGTGGCAAAATTATTCCAAAGAGTAAAAGCAGTGCTTACAGTCAGGGGAGGGGTAACATACAGAGTCTATCTGCACAAGAACATGCCCATCTTTTATCTCATAATCTGCTATCAGCTGATCAACTCCACTCGCAAGCTGCAGGGCACAGAAAAAGATGAAGAACAGTAAATATTGCAGCTCTGTCATATAAAGCCAGCAAGGGAAGAACCATTCTTGAATACTTGCAGTAGATAAATCCTCTGGATTGGCCTCCACTCCACTGACCAGCCCTATGTCCATCACAGCGTGAGCAGAGCCCGAGCGGGGCTCCCTGGCACTGGGCCTGTACCTGAATTAGATTAGAGCCAGTGTGAGTTAATTATAACTGAAATGAAACAGTTAATTATAACTGAAATTAAACACACCTGTTTGAATATAATCCCAGAAAAACCTGAGGAAAACTCTGTCAACATTTAGGCCCCAGTAAACTCATAATGAAGCAAAACAGACCAGATGAATCCATTCAGATTTCTGCCAATACCATGCATGAAGAAGCTTTTAATGCTCATGTTCCAGGAGAGCCCAAATATAACCTGAACACTCCTCCCCACAGAGATCATGACCCCTGGCTCTAATTCAGTTCACACATGTACATAACAGTGAGGAAACAGAAAGAAAAGGCCAGGAGAGCTGATGGAATTATTAATAAAAACCTCACTCACTTACTTTGCACAAGCCTCCAGGCGCCCCAGGGGTTCCCCCTCTCTTCTTATGCGACCTGTTCGTGGCAAGTGGAGCCAAAGAATTTCAGAACTCTCCAGAAGCTGCAGCCCCAAACTCTCACAAAGCATTTTCACACTTGGAAGGTAATTCTTTACATTGTTTTGGTGGCTGTTTTTATAGGAAATCATTATCCAGCCACAAACAAATGACATTTACCTCCTTGGTAATTCAGGTGAAATGACAGCTTTAAGGTTTAATGTAGTTTATTGTGTTGTTTATATTGTTTAAACTCAGAATTTGGTTCTGTCCTCTGTTGTAATTGGACTAGAACTCTCAGTTCTTTGTAGAAGTCACTGTAACCTCTCCCACTCCCCATCCTATTTCTTTCCTCTCATTTCCCCACCTGTAAAAACTCTTTCATAAATGATGAAAAATGAACCTAACAGAAATAAAGTAAATATTAATTCTATTCACAAAAAGGCAATCATTTCAAATAGGGCTCAAAAAGCTTTTATAAATTTCTTTTACAGTTTTGCATTTAGAAAGTGGCAGAATTTTTTTCTTTCTTAATAAAAAAATACTCATAAAAATCCAGGATTTTTCCCCTCCCTCCCTTGCACTGACCTGAGTAGCAACATTTAAAATTATATTAACCCTTTACCATCATCTCTCTTGGGAACAATTTTCAGTTCAAAGTTACAGGACTCTTCAGAAGTACCAATGGTGTTGTACACCGTCCTCACCTGCACACACACAAATAAATCAGACAAAACAGAAGCAGCAGTAAACAATCCTCAAAACTGGCATAAAACTGTAAAAACTCACACTGGGAAGAATAGAAACAAGTCTGGTTTATTGGTAATATAAAAATACCAGCAAAGCAGAGCCAACAAATAATCAGCATAGAAAGAAATGGGGAGTTTTTGAGCAAAACCACAGCATATTAAGAAAAGAGAAATTCCATTTAAAAAACCTGGCTGCATACTTACATTTACTGTAGCTATGCCAGTGCTGCTGCCAGTGCTTACATACAGATCATCTCGCAAAGGTGCCTAAAGAATTGGTGAGGAACAAGAAGTTGCACATTAATAATAAAGATTAGCAACAATTAGCAACAATTCAGGTCAGCTGATCTGCTTGTCTTGCTTACATTCCAAATATGTTACAGCTTCTGCAGAAATACTAAATTTAAATGAATATTCAAATATATTAAATTTACCAAGATGCTAAGCATTCTGGTTTCCTTTTTTAAAGCAGTATTATTCACTCACTGTCATAGTTCTTCCCACGAAATTGTCTTCTGTCAGTTTAAATAAGTTCAGGGCTCCACCATTTTTGTAGGACACTTTAACATCCATGTCCAAACGCAGCCGTTTGACAAGAAGGGCATATTCAGTCAGGGCCTCAAGGGCATTGATAGTGTCCTGTCAGAAACCAATCATAAAAATTAACTCCAGAGATTCTATTTATAAAATTTCAGTTTATTTTAATGAAGAGAAGTCAGATTTGCCAGAGACCAAGAATATCATGGCAATGGAGCCACTTGATACTGATCCCATACACAGGAGTCTGATGTTGGCAGTGTTATCATTTAATTGAATTATCCTCTTCAAATGTTGCTATCACAGAATCATGGAATGGTTTGGGTTGGAAGGGACCTTAAACCCCTCTCATTCCAGGGACACCTCCCACCAGACCAGGTTGCTCCAAGCACCATCCAACCCAGCCTGGAATGTCCAGGGATGGAAAAAAATGTTGATACTTGAGGAATGAGGACAAAATATGTAAAAGCACACCTGAGTTGAATGAAATCCTCCCCCATATCTCTGTTCTTCAGAGAGCCATTTGATGATGGGCTTGGCATAGTCTCCATCCCCTCTCAGCAAAGTAGTGAGCAAGGCATAGGCTGTGGTTTCAACCATTTGTGCAGTGACAGAGCTGGGGGTTGGCTGCTCTTGTGCTTTGAAAGCATCTTTCCAAAACCTGTAGATGGGGGGATCACCTGCAGGAGGAGAAAGAGGGTTCAGGTGCAAGCCCAGCAGCAGCTCTGCTACACCAGGTGAGGCACTGCCCAGCCAGGGCCAGGAGATGGGCAGGAGCTCACTCTGCACCTACCAGGCATGGAAACCCAACTCTCCTACACTAAAACTGATGTTTGCCAAGTGCTGAGTACAGATGGGGACAGGGCTGGCCAGGAGCAGTGGGGATGGAGCAGTACCTGTGACAGAGGCCTCTCTAGGGCAGAATGCATTCAGTACCTGTGACAGAGGCCTCTCTCTGTAGGGCACTGGGATGGGGCACAGTAACTGTGACAATCCCTCTGCAGGGGCAGTGGGATGGAGCAGTACTTGTGACAGAGGCCTCTGCAGGACAGAATGGATTCAGTACCTGTGACAGAGGCCTCTCTAGGGCAGAATGGATTCAGTACCTGTGCCAAAGGCCTCTCTAGGGCAGAATGGATTCAGCACCTGTGCCAAAGGATGGATTCAGTACCTATGACAAAGGCCTCTCTCCTCAGGGCAGAATGGATTCAGTACCTATGACAAAGGCCTCTCTCCTCAGGGCAGAATGGATTCAGTACCTATGACAAAGGCCTCTCTCCTCAGGGCAGAGAAGGCCTCTCTCGCCGCGCCGTGCTTGGGGTCCAGCAGGGCCAGCGCGTAGGCGGTGATGGCCATGGTGAAGGGGCTCTGGGCCTGCTGCACATTCTGCACCAGGTAATCCCCTGCTCTGCTCCTGGCATCGTGGATTTTCTGAAAACATGGACAGCTTACAGCTCACAGCCATCTCAGTGAGCCTACAGAAACACAGCTTCTCTCTCAGGACTGTACAGATAGAGAATGTCTTCTACAACAGCTTATAATGAATCCTGAAGTTCCTTGTTGTTCTTTTGCTGGCTTTGAAAGACAAAGACTAACAAAGCAAAGACATCTGTGAAACTGAAAAAACTCCCGACTTTAAAAAAAAGGTTAAAGAAAAGGGAAGAAATTAGAAGCCCAGAGCACGCCAGCTGGCAGAAATAAAAATAATGTTTACCTGAGTTGGACATATTTTCATTGACTTGTCAATTCCAATAATAGAAAATGCTGTGAGATACAAAGATTTTTCTTTAGCTTCTCGAGGTAATGTACCCTACAAAAACCAAATAATAAAAATAATGAAATATAAGTAAAAGTTCATTTAAATAATAGAACTTCTCAGTGTTAAGTTGTGGAAACAAATAGAAATTCCTGTAAAAACTATCAGCTTAGTTAAACCTGAAAATACATTGACTCTTTAGAAGGTAATAGCTCATTTGTAAAAAAGAAACCAAAATATATATAACCAGGACTATTAGATTATGAAATGTACCTAAACATTCTTTTTCTGAATATCAAGAAGTGGCAAGCAGCTACTTTTTGTGGGAAAACAGAAAGGTCTGCAAGACTGTGCTGGGCTTTAAATGAATTTAGAATAAAGAGAAAAGTTTTCTTGAATGAGTGTTTTGATGAAATAAAACCTAAAATATGAAACACTTTATCTCCTGGTGCCTTCAGCTTCTACTGCCTAAGCACAGAAAAGGTTTGGGTTTCATACCTGCAGTTTCACAGGTTGGTAGTTTGAAAATTCATGGAATGACCCATCTGACATCTGACAGTTGTCAATCAGCCACAGAAGGGAATCACAAATAGACATTTTATCAAGATTAATGTATTGATTCACTTGTCCAAGGATCCTTAAAGCAAAAGCTGTCAACCTGCCAAGGGAAGCAAAGAGGTGCTGCTTGTTTAGATTGGCAGGTACTGCAGAGGGTACACATAAATTTACTCTGCTTAGGATTCTGTATCCTACACAATTCCATGATGCAAAGGGATAATGAAAGTTAATTTTAAATTTAACTTAACAAATAGGCAGTAACTACTGAAATAATTTTAAACCAGGATCAATTCCCATGTTTCAGGGTAAGAACTCATTCCATCCCAAAGCCATCTTGGTTGTTGTGGTGTGAATTATGGACACAAAGAAAAGGTCTGGCAAGTGAAACCAAGGAATTAAAAGATATTATTCAGAGTTGTAAGCACTGCTTAAATCTCCACCACAGCCTTGTCTGGTGCTTACTGAAAATATGAAATAAGGCTTTTTCCAGCCCAAACCCCTTTCAGCTCACCATGTGCTAGCTTGCCCATTCTTCCACATGCTGTAGGAGCAGTCAGCATTCCTGAAGGACGAGATGCTCACAATTCCTGAGGCATACATCAGGCACAAGCAAAGTTATGAGAAAATCATATTTGCTCCCTCAGATCTATCACCCTTCTCACTCAGCAAAGCACCTCTACAACCCTGAAGCAAGAGAAGCAGCAGATTTTTCTACCTTCTTTCATCTTCCTCCTCATCTGGGTCCTGGCGCTCAGGGTCTCAGGGCCCAGCAGGTGCCAATTGTCCGACTCCTCCAGGTAGCGGAACACGTAGAACACGGGGGCAATGCTCATCAGCTCAGCCTCTGCACTGCCCCTGGGCAGGCTGCTCAGCACCTGCAGGCCCCTGGGGCTCAGCACCGTGCCAATCACTTCACCCAGAAGATGTCCTGTGCAAGGAAAAGCCCCAAGACTGATTGAAACAACAGGTCGTGAAAGCGAATCCAAGGGCAGAATCTGTGAGCAGCCATTCTTTGGGAAGTGTTTGAATTTCTACGCTAAAGGGGACTTGCAAAGCCTTGTCTCAAAAGAAAAGAATAAATCAGATTAATTTAGTACAAAATATTAAAGGAAAGATACATATGCAGTGCACTAAAATTTTCTATTTACCTTTTACACTGACACTTCTGTCAATTTGTGTTTTAGGGACCAGATTTGGTGGGACTTTGTATCGAAATTCTTGTCGTCTCTTGATTAAACCTGAAATTGAAGATATATATATATATATATATATATATATAAATAAAATACTGCACAATCTAAATCAACAGATGATTCAGCTGTAATTGACAGATTGAAGGTTACAACTTAGAATTCAGTAATCAAAATACCAAAACTTGACAACCAGAAATATTCCCAAATGCACAGGCAAACAACATCAAGCTTTGAAAAGGAACAGGTGAAAAGTCTTTATCTTTCTTTTGTTACAAAAAAAAAAAAAATTTAATCTGAACCTAAACTTTGTGGTTTCTTTGGTTAAATGAGAACATATTCTATTCCCATTCATAAAGCTGAGGAAAGCTTACAACCAAATCACAGTAAAAGATATATCTAAAGATTCCTTTAAGAAATTAATCCAAATTCCCTTAAGCCAAGGCAGGAAATCCTTGGGGAAGGATATATTTACAATATCTCAGGAAGGAGAAACTCCAAGTTTTTCACATTATGAAAAACTTGATTATCAAGAATCAAGACCAGGAAAAAATAACACAAAGACACTTCATTAATTTTCTTACCATAAACACCCTGTGGATCCAAAGTGAAACCTGTATGGAGTTCTTTCTTAACGCCTTCTGGCTGGGATCATTACGAGGAAAGAGGTAGAAAATGGAAACATTTTTGTTTAATCAAATATATCAGCTGAAACAACAGGTTAAATCCACAGTATGTTTGCCTTCTTTTTCTGTAGTTTGACCTAACTGTTGTAAACATGAATTTTAGTGCTCTAGCTCACACAATTCTTGAGAAAATTTGACAAATTGTTAAAGTTAAACCTTAGGAAAGGAAAAGATCACGTTTCAGTGAAAATCCAAACCAAGCAACTAAGAATCAAGTATTCTCCCTTGCTTACAAAGTCTAATCTATTTTTTTTTATACATGTAATCTCTCAGTTCTTATAATCAAGGTTTAAAAATGAGTGTGCTCAAATACTCAGCCATTCCTTTTTCCAATGCACACGCCTCAGTGAATTCAAGAACGTTGTGTGATATTAAAATAAAGCAAAAACTCTATATTGACTCAACTGAACCTTAATTGGCGTTCAAAAATGCTTAAAAAACATGGAGATTTTTTTCCTTACCACGACACGTAAAGTTTTAACTACAATTTCACTGTTCCTGGGCGTCAGCAATGTGAAGTTGACAGTGTGAAGACCCAATTCCAGTGGGAGGATCCGGAATGTGACTGCTGAGGAAGAGCCAGCATCCAGATTCTTCAATTTACAGCTCTGCATCCTCGAGCCTGCACTTGCAGAATCTCCAAAGGTACAGACTCCATTTCCAGCTGCTATTTTAACACAGTACTGAAAGGTGGAGAGATTTTAATGTTTCATTTCCGTGGCAGGTACGACACCAGAGAAATATCAAATCCTGTACTGAGCATTCTGTTACTGTAATGCTACTTCTCTGTTTCTGCCTTAAGGACTGAAGAACTCCCATCCAAGGATCTTGAATACTCCCAGGGAAAATGCTTTTTTAGTTTATTATTTCAATCCTTCTGCAGGACTCATAACACAAATTACCTTAATTGCAGAGGCTTTATGGTTATAAACAGATCCTTTTAACTCGATTTGCTCCCCTCGTACCACGGAATAAGGAACAAAAATGCTCAGGAAAATATCCTTCACAACTTGGATTTCCAAAGGTGCAGCAACACAAATACCTGAGAGAATTAAAAACATGAAAGCAGAGTGTCTCATCCACCCTTGTGATAGACAAGTTTGAAAAGGTCTTGACATGCTATAGTGATGATTTATGATTTTTCAGTGTGTACTGTGAACAGTCCAAGCTTTTTAAAAGTTCCCAGCTTTTTGCTTCCTCATCCAAGCTCCTCTCACAACTCCTCACACCCCAGCTGACCTGAACCTCATCCAGGTTCTTCGGGTTTCTTCTTTCCAAAGAAATTCTCTGCATGGATTACCAAATCTCTTGGAAAATCTCAAATACCTGAGCCCCAGGTAGCAAGACAATGTAAAGTTTTCCAGGGAAGAGTTACTCAATATTTTTTCTTCTTCTTACTCTCTATGAGCCACTGTCACACACAAGACAGGCTTTGTTCTCCCAGCCCCTGACACTGACATGACATGAAGTGATTTACTTTCCCTAAAATACGTATTTTTGTTTTCTTTCCCTATCAACCAGAAAATGAACATTTTAGAACATGAGTGTCAAACTCATTGAGAGGGTCTACAAAGCTTCCTGATCCTTTAGCTCCAAACTAGCTGGGTTGCAGGACCTACCTTTATTTGAAATGCCAACACCTTGTACTTCCCAGGTGGTCAGTGAATCAGGCAAGGTGACAGACAGAGTCTTGGACCTGTGTTAAAAGTGTTTTTACATTTATCCATTACCAATCACCATTTGTTAACAGCACAGCTCATCACCAGCAGCACCACAGGAGAGACTCAGGGAAGCTCTGAGCCAGAACACAGGAATTCTGGATTGTGGTTTGAATAAACTTGGTTTAACTGATTTCACAGAAGCTGCTACTTAGCAAGGTCCAAAGTGAAAGGAAAAATGGCTCAACAATCTGGGCATCACACAGCACATGGAGAGGAACATGGCAGGAATAGTTTGTTTGGATAAGACTCCATTTCAGCACACATCTCAGGTACAACTAAGTTACCCAATTTACCTCAGTTTCACCACTTCCTTTCTGTAAAGTTGATTTGAGAAAAGCAGTACCTTGAAGAAACTTGGTGAACTTCCCATAACCAGCTTTCAGGGAAGTAGCTACGAACTTGTGCCTCATCCATTTCCAAGAGAGACTCAAAATCTGAAGAACATAAATAAATCAAGTTAAAAACCCCTGATACAAGAAAAAAGGTATCAAAATACCCTCAGTCAAAAATCTGTGTTCATCCCACTTCATATATTTACACATGTGAATACCTGTCCAATATCCTGACAGATCACCTTGTTAACAAGCAATTATAGGGAGATAATGGAAGACAAGGAATTTAACCCTCCCACAGATCTTTCCTGAGGTGTTACCCAGTGGTTGTCTCTGGCCTAGGCAAAGGATTCAAATTTGGCATTCAAGTTTACTCTCAATAGTCTCTGATTGCTGCTCTGCTTGTTCTAAATGTGGGTGAACAGAACAGAGAGCTGAACACAATAAAGAACTGCTCTCCTGCCCTCCTCAGGGATATTTAACTAAAACTTGGGGAGAGTGGTCAAATTCTGTCTGGAACAACCCTGCCAGGTACCAGGGAGGGGTTTATAGATTCCATCACCTCTCCATGCCCTGTCCTGCCGGAGCAGGACGCCCAGAGCTCTCATACTCACGCATTCTGGCCAATATCAGGAGCTTGTTTGGCTCTTCCAGCCGCAGCTTGTTGGCAAATTCACAGCAATTCGTGAATGCAGAAATGCAGTTCTGGCCCCTCTGAATCCTCTGAGCTCTGTCCCTGCAGGTATCAGAGACTGGATAAGTTTTTACTCCAGTCCAGCAGCACATCTGGGCTTCTCGGTCTCGGTATTTGGCCACTGAAATAAAAATAAAACAATTAGCTTCCTTGAGATGAAGTTTTTATTTCCAAATGGATCTGATTTTTTAAAATAATGATATACATAGAAATATTTGTAACACCTTCATCGAATATCTTTTTCTTGAAGTCAGATCGTTTGGTTCTTAACACTTCATTGCAAGGTTCACCTGTCCAGAAAAATAAAAAAGTACACACAACATGAACTTTTCTTGTAGTAGAATTGTCCTCTTAAAAATAACTCCACAAGATCACATTCCAAATGAACGAAACTTTTTTATGTTTGCTGTTTTAATTACATAGTTATTTTAATTTTGATTACAGTAACTGTTCCACAAGATGCTTTCCCCCCTCAAAAATCATCAGTATATGCACCCCTGTGAGTTCCAAGATAATAACTGAGAATGACAATGGAACATTTCAGAAAATGCACAGTTCCATGCCTGGACCACAGGGATGTACCTGCTTCCTCTGAGTCATCAGCATTTGCATTAGTGAGGAAGGTGAGCCCGGCCATCCTGAACACAGCAATGTTGTTCTGTCCTCCCCCAGCCCCACAGCCAAGGTCACTCTTCTCCAGCTGCAGCATGATCTGAGGAGAAACACACATGCCATGCTACCAGGATGTCCTCAGAAGACAGCCTGGAAAGGCTCTTTGTGAAACAAAGAAGGAGATCATACTCTCCATGGCTCCTTCAGCAAGGAGCTCTCCACTGCAACCTGGTTTTGGCCAGGTCTGTGGAGCTCTGATGAGAGAGTTCAGATCTACTTTTAAAATCACAATTTATGTCTACTGAATTTAAAAGATTGTAAACTGGTTCTTTTAATAATTTTGGACTGTAGATTTAAACAAACAACTTTCACTCAGCCTTGAACTGCTCTGCTGCCCATTTTCAGGCTGGCTGAGTGCATGACACGTATCAGTTATTGCATGTGAAATGAAACAAAGAGCAACTGGATTTCCTTTTTTGGCTGCTACTTCACCTTTTCCATTGCCCTCTTCCTTCTTCCTGTGACTCCATATATTGCCTTGTCAATAGATGACAAAGCAACAAAGGTATTGGGCTGGGTTTCTATGGTGAGTGATACAACATCTGCTGGTTTCAGTGTCTCTTTGCTTGACTGCAGCTTAATCTATAAATTGAGAACAAAGATTGGTAATTTTGAAAGCACATTGTTCTGAAATCAATCCAGCTAATGGCAGGCACTTACTGTAATCATTTTAGTGTTAAAGAACTTGTGTAAGTCCAAGATAAAATCTGACCATAAAAGGAATGCACACCCACAAATTTGAGTGTCTATTTTGCTACTCACATCAAGACTATTCCCACATTTCTGTTCCACATTCAGCCAAACTGAATCAGCCACTAACTCTGCAGCTCCTTCTCCCATGACTATGTAGTAAACAATGAGACGTGCTGAAGGAACCATCTCTTGGGTTATCTGTAAAGTTAGGTGGTCATACTGCAAATCCTTAATTCTCTCCTGAGTTCCAAAGCTCACTGTCTTCCCTTTTGATGTGATCTATAGTTTAAAACAATGATGGAGAATAAAAAAGTCAAATTTTATATTCAGTTTATTTTTCACATGTAATAATTATTTGAATTTATATCTTCCACTAAAAAGAAGTGCTGTCTCTGCACTTCTTGTCCTTCGTCTACATTTCACCTTCTGAAATAGCTCTTGAGACCAACACTACTTGTCCTCAACCACAGTCAATGTCAGAGAAGAATTTTTTTTAAAAATAGACCATATAAATATAAAATTTAAACATGAGACTATTATTTTTTTTCCTATAAAGCTGACAGATTGTATCTGAAAGGAAGCAGTTGCCTGAGCTGCACATATTCTATGCTGAGGATAGTTCTTGACTGTTGAGGATTTTCATCCATGACCATCCATATTAAATTACAATGCAACATTTTATGCAGAAACATCTGTTACTCACCAAATAGCTGTAGTGATGTATTTTATCAATGTAATGACTTTGTGGATATACATTAATATTTATTACATCCCCCACTTCCAGGGTTTTGTGGTTTGAAGCCCAGTCAATATAGAGATAACTCTGACTCAGGGATGAATAAGCTCTTGCTTCATAACTTTTACTTGCTTGGTTTTCATCTGAAAGATGTGGATCTGCAGTTTTTACCTGGAAAGATAATGAAATGTCTGAATAGTCTGAGTACAGAACGATACCTAAGCAAACAAGCAATGACAATACTAAAATCCTGCTGCAATGTGTTGTTCAGAGGGATTAATAAAAGAGAAGCCAGCTCAAGACCTTATCCTCAAAGAAATAATTGCACCCTTGAAGAAATAATTTAATGGAACAATTTAACTCACTTGAAACTCCAACATTCTGCTGTTTGGTGGGATATTAACAACAAACAAAGCAGTTCCATCACTGGTGCTTGTTTTTCTTCTCCCAGATTCTGAATCCTCTGATATCAACTGAGTCTCAACCATTTGATCATTTAAGGATTTGGCAGTGACAGTTACAGGAACATTCCCGACAAAGTCATCCATGGGGTCTTTCACCTGCACCTGTTCACCAGGACAAAGAAATGGTGACAATTTTCAGGAAGAGTCTTCCAAGCTGCTCAGCTGCTTCTACAACAGGGAGTCAAGAAATGTACAAGCCAACAGAAATGGAAGTGTGTTTATCAGCCATCGAGTGATACAGAGAGAAAATGACCAAGTTTGTGCATGATGGGGTTTTGTTCAATGTGCAACCCCCTGCTCCTGGGAACTGACCTTGATGAAGAAGGGAAGTCCAGGCTTCACAAAGAGAGGAGTGGCAATCAAACTGAGCTTGTAAGGAGAGACAGCAAACCTGACTCCAGTGAACTCCACCTCTCCACTGAGGCCACCTGACAAAACACAGCACCCATGGAACAAATAGCCAAAAATAAGTTTAATCCTCAACTATTGCTACAGTGAGAACAGGCTGCTCTTCCTTACAAGCTTTTGGAAGAAGAACTGAGTATTAAAGGAAGTCTGATATTATGAAAGTCAGCCTTGCAATTTTCTTTTCTAGTTGTGTTCACATTTGCAGAAGTGTTAAGAAAAATTTCACTTAAAGAGCAACTTACCCCTAGACTCCAGCACTGATGCCACAATATATAAATATGAGCCATCCAGTGCTTCCAGACTGTCAAAGCCTATAGAACTTGCTGCTCTCTTACTGTTAAAATTGATCTGAGCAACTCCATTTTCAATCTGGAAATGAAATAGAAATTATCACTTTATAGCCAATAATTTAGAAATAATACAAAGACCATATGTAGATTCAGTGTGTTTCTGTTCACTGTCTATTTTCAGAGGAAATCAAAGGGTAGAGATGTTTAAATAAAGAATTCTTTATTCCCCAAAATTATTTTAAATTAATCAACCAATGGCAAAGTTTGTGCGAAGGCTCAGCAAGAGGTGGGGATAAAACAGAGATATCTTCACTACATGAGGGAAGGGGATAATTAGTATAGAACTGACTCCCCAGAATAAATCACTATCATTTTGATCTGCTTGTCTCCATTTGATTTCAGTTATTCTGTAATAGACAGCATTGAAGTTATTTCATATAAATTTTAATCACACAGTTTGGCCATGAGAATAATTACAGCAGATTGAAATGCCACTGCCTCAGATGCTGCCTCTGAATTTCATTTCCAAGTGCCTTTCTCTGCCCCTGATGACAGCCTCACACAGGAAAAGTCCACACTGGGGAGTTGTGGATGCAAATTACAACTTGAGGCCCATTCTCACCAAATTTAATGGAAAAACTTCAGTGGGATTGGATCAGTCCTGAGTTATGCATGTGAATTCTACACAAATTTGATTTGCTGCTTCTTACCCTCGTTACATGCATTGCCTGAGGCATCATTCTTTTCTCACTTTCTTCAATTATTCCATAACGAAGAAAAACATCAGCACTGGGAAGCTTTTTGTTGGAAAAATAGCTGAGAATAAAACAATATAAATGCTTTTAAGATTACTTTAATGGCTGCAACAAAGCATTTGTTTTTGAAGAAGAGTAATTGCCTAGGCAAGAGATGGAAAACAAATGTCTGTATTTTAAACACTTCTGTTGAAAAATAATCACTTTGAGAGAATTTTAAGAAGGGTCTCTTAGATTTCTTACACAGCAGAAATGATTTTGATGAAAGAGCTTCTTGAGGAAAGCACAGAGGAAAAGTCTGGACTCAGGAGAAACATTCCTCAGGTAAAAGAAGAGGAGATACAAAATATTCAGGATTCCAAGGCCAATTTCCTCACCTGGCTTTCACAACAATCCTGAAGTTCTCAAATTTATCAGAACTAATGAAGTTGCTCTCTGGCTCGATGGTGATGGAAAAGCTTGGCATTGCTGCAAATTGAGTGGAAAAAAGGTCACTTTGGGGTGTTTTACCCATGAGGCCACAGGTGCTCAGCCACTGAAGGATCATGACCATTTCAAGGGGTTTGAATTCCTGAAAACACTAAAAATGCAGGTTCACAGCATGGGCACACCTTACCATATTCCTTAACTTCAAATTTTGCCACCGCTGAGGTCACAAAATTCTTCTTGTACTTGGCTTTAATCTTCCAAATTCCATATCTATGAAATATCAACAATCAAACAGTTTTTAAGATTAAAATTAATGATAAAAATGGCAATAATTTCCATGAGAGGAAAATTCTGCACCAGATTTTTGGAGGTGTTCAAGGCCTGCTTTGAGCAGATTCTCTTTGACACATCACTAATTATTTGACACTCACTTTAGAGCACTGAAATCAGTTATAAACCAGTTTCTCAAGCCCCTGCTGTCATCCTTCTGCCACCTCAGCAATGCTTCAGCACCCTCTCAAGACTAAAAGGAGAACTGAACAGATTTTTTTTAAATACTGCTGTTCCTGGGAAAGTGCTGGTGATTTGTATGAAACACATATGAAATATGAAATCCCCACGTCTTTGTCACTGTTTATATCTCTACAGTAGAAAGCTTTAATTGTCATTATTGCTCTTTTTTAATTGAGCATGAAAAACCTGCCACTCTGTTCTTTAAGGAGAACACTCTGCCATAAGGTACCTGTTTAAATCATGATTCCACCCTATGGGAAATGTTAGAAATCTCCAAGTTTCAAGTCATTTTCTCCATGCAAAACCACTCTATGACAGCCACTATAAAAAGGCATTATAATGTCAATAATTCACCAAAAAAATTAAATAAATCTACTTAGGATTAGGAGGGATCTTGAAGTCAGGAAAAGAAACTATTCCAGTAAAATCATTTTCTTCCAGAATATCCACTTCTACTTCTTCAGGATCCTTGAAATAAGAGGACAGAATGAGCAGTTACAGATTGTTCTATTAAAAGGGGAATCTTCATCCTTCAGAGGGGATTTCAGAGGCAGCCTGGCCATAATATATTTTTCTTAAATGCTTCAAAGCATAAAAACACAAATATTAGTAGAAAAAAATCAGATGAAATTCTGATAAAATACTTTACTCTAGTTCCACTAAGTAAAAGCTATGCTTAAAATAGCTAAAAAATTACTGTAATAACAAGCCAACTGTTAAAGGCTAAAAAATACAGTAGATACTGATTATTTTTATATCTTAAATGAAACAAACAGTTTAACCCCATACATTATTAAAGTTCCCTCAAAAATTCTTTGTCCAGATATTAAAGATTTTTTTTTTTCTATTCTGGAACAATTTCAGGTCTGGGATTTAAAAACCTCTATCAAACCTAGCAAAATCAATTTTAAATCTTTTAAAAGATGTCTGGCTACCTGCAAAAACATCTAAGAGTTTTATTAAACATTGACTGCAATACTGATTTCCCATCTACCTACCTACCTTTATTTGTTATTAGAGCTACAAAATATTAATATTAAATTCAATTACAACTCACCACAAAAGTCAGGACTGTCTCCCTGTGAGCTGGCTGCAGTTCTTCATTCAGAGAGTAAACTCTGACTTTCACTGTAAGAATTACAGCAATAAGTCTCAAAATCAAAACAACCAAACAATTTACTGATACTTTTAACAAACTCCCAGGAATATCTTTCACTCTGTGCCACAAATTAGTAATTTAGGGTAAGGAGGGCAGGAAGAAGTGATTAACTTTACCAGTGTGATCAAATAATTCAAAGTATTGTTCTGCTGAAAAAAAAATTCTATATCAGCTGATGGCAATGCAACACAAACAAGAGCTTAAACAATTAAATCCTAAATCCTTGGCAGAGTCAGCAAACTTTTAAAATTAAATACCAGCCAGGAGAAGAAGCAGTATTTACCTGACTGATCAGGAGTATAAACTGGTTTGTCTGTATGAATAAAAAGAAACCCATTCTCATAGGAAACAGGAATTTTTTTAAATCTTGTAAAATGTGGAGAAACAGCTTCCAAATACAAATACTTGTCTGAAGTATCTGTTCTTGGTAAATCTGCTGGTTGTACCTGGGGGAGATGAAATAAAGGTTTTTGAAGAGTATTAAAGTATTTTTCATGTATTTTTCCTACAGTATTTTTTTGATGCAAAGAGTATCTGAAAAGTAATTATCAACCCTGTGGTTGAGCATCATTAAACAAAAATATCAACACTCATGTGGATTTATTCTTCCTTCCATGGTAGAGAATGGTTTGGAGTATTAAGCTAAGGATATTCTGAAATTTTGCATTTTATTTATGCCCAGAACTAAATCAGCAAAGTTCAAAGCCCAGTAATGAGGTCACAATAGTAGAAATTATCAGATTTCCATTTATGCACATGATGAATCCTGGCCATAACAAAGCTGCTGCTGTGATTGGTACTTTGATTTGATTCTCTCTATTTTTAAAGTTATGCAATGTTTCTAAAACAGTTTGATTCTATGTTTAACCTCAGTGTTGTTACACTGATTTTATTCAGCGTAATTTCAATTTCAGACCAAAAATCGGGGCATTAGCCCTTCCTCCCCAGTTCAAACAACTGAAAACTTACTGAAACTCCATATTTTTTTAAGCCTAAATGTGATAATAAAAAGAGTGCAAGAAAGGTCTGGATTCCTTACTGTTAAAGTTACAGCATCTTGGAATTTGTTGGCTGGGGTTAAGAAGATCCGAGCAGATGAATACACAACCAGCTTATCTGGGAAGCTTTTCAGGGCAACACTGACTGGAAATTCCTCCTGGTAACCAAAAGCTTGGACTACAATTTTCTCAGAGGCCCCAGCTCGGATGATCTTTGGTGCTGTAAGGACGTATCTGTGCACAGAATATAAAAAAATAACAGATTTCTTTCTAATTTTTCAGATTTCTTACTTCTCTTTCAGAATTCAGTCACATGCAGAATGTTAAAGCAAACAGGATAATCAGGTTATTGTAAGACACTAATTAAAATCCTATTTGGATAGTGCCCTTTGTATTGGCTCTACTTAAATTCTGGATTTATTTACCCAAAAGAGAGGACAACAATCAAATAACATTTCCAGTAAATTCCGTATTTGCTTTTACTTACGTTTTCTCTTGGCTAAAAGTCGTTCCAGAAAATAGCAAAACAATAAAATATATTAAAATAGCCATTGTGCCTGGGACAAGAGCAAACCATAGATGTTAATGAGGGTGGGTTAAACAGCCTCTGCTGTGGCTGAGCAGAAATGCCAACACATTTCACCCACAGTTAATAATTAATGGCAGATCATTCTTTACTAAAACATCATTGCCACTTCCTGAGGAAGCCAGAACTGCTAAACTTAACAATTTTTTAATTTAGCATTTCAATTTTTAATATGTTCACAGCAATCCTGTGTCAGTCCTCACTTTCCTTCTGACAACTGCATAATAAAATAATTTTCAGAGGTAAAAAAACCCCCAACAAACAAAAAGATGGATTCAGTTTGTCCTAAGTAAAATTTTTTTTATAGTTAAAGTGAGTTTTAATTTGTGTCTGAAGTAAAAAAAAGCATTTGATTTATATCAAACAATGTGTGGATGTGTTTGGACCAGCATTATTGTTTTGTTGTTATGAAATAACTTTTCCCTTACAAATTTCTTTTAGCCATTTGTATTCTAGACTATGCCAACTTTCTGACAATTCTATTACAAATAAAACCTGCAATATGGAAATATTAGGGCACAATATATCAACATGCACCGTTTTAAACAGCATTTTGCAAAAAAAAATAAAAATTGAAAAAATTTTCAAAAAACCCCTCACGACCATTGATGAAAAACTTTTGCAGGCCTGGCATTTGGGATAGCACCTCGAAAAATGGGTTTATGTAAAGTTAAATAAAGTTGTGCAAGAATGCTGAAGTTTAAACAAATATTGTGGTCAACCTTTACGGGAAAAGTGTTTACAAAACTGTTTCTGATCAATATAAAGTGATATTACAGTAAGGTCAGCTTCTCACCAAATGTAAGGAACTAGAAGAGAAGCAATAATTGAATAAAAGCTTATAAAATGTAGGATGCTTAAGGTTATTGAAATGAGTGGCCAACATATGTATTATTAAATAGCATTGGGGTGGTATGTAAATGAAAAGGCACAAATAGTGAAGGACACGGGGAGGTGCTTTAAAAGTCTAACAGTAACCTGAAATGGTGTTTTTTAAATCTAATTCTGCTCCTTCTCTACATTTTTCAGAGACACAACCTACTGGTTTTTCAGCCCTGCATTTCACACTTACTTACAGAGATGCTGAATTAACACAATCCAAGTGATAAAAAGATATTTATTTACACGTCTCTGTGAAAATGACTGTGTATTTCCAAAAAGTCCCTTTATATGCAATTTTGTAGTGAGATGCTAACTTGATACACGCATAGAGTAAAGATAAGGATAAAACACCTATCAGCAGAGCAGGTTTTATTGTTTATACAGCGGCTCGGGTTTGAAATAAACCAAAACCCCTCAAGGCTGTGTTGTTTATACAGCGATCTGTGTTTATTGTTTAAACATTATACAGTGATTCGTGCTTTATTTACCACAAACCCCTGAGGGTTCTCCCTGAGGGGACGCGGCGGGAAATGGCGAGGCGGGGGCGGGGCCTCGGCGGCGGGAAGTGGCGAATGGGCGGGGCTTGTGCGAGGCTCCGCCCCTCAGCCGCACCCGCCGCGATCGCCGGCCGGACAAAATGGCGGCGGGGCGGCCCCTTAGGGAGCGGCCTTAAAGGAGCCGCAGCACCGGGGGCTCGGCGGTGCGGGTGGCGATCGCTCGCCGAGGGGCAGCAGGCGGCGGAGAGCTGCCTGGAGAGCCGGTGGCATCCTTCGGGAGCGCTGCGAGGCCGCCCTGCCCGGCCGTGCCGCGGCGGCGAGCGGTGAGCCGGCGTTACCATGTCAACGCAGGTAATCACAGCGGAGGCCTGAGGGGGCGGCCCGCTGACCGGGAAGGGATGGGGGCCGGGAGAACGCGGGGCCCCGATCCCCGGGGCTGGCACTGCGAAAGCCCAGCCTGTCCTCAGGAAGCAGCGGTAAAACCACGAACTGCGCTCCTTGGAACATGAGGAACGCCCCAATGTGGCTTTGCGGTAGCGCGCCAGCATCTTCCTCCCTCTCCTGCGCCTTCCAGTCTCACTGTCCTGATCCTCTATGAATTGTGTTTCTAAATCATGGGTAGAAAACAGTGGCGCTTTTTCTTGCCCCACCTTCCCTCGTCCTTATTTCCTTTCCAGTTTCGGAGGGAAAAAATCCATCACAATGAAGAACATATTCTTAAGGGACAGTGTCATCATTCACAAAGCTCAAAGTTCCCTTCACAGAAGACTTTTCTATCTTAAAGAATGTCTTAAAATGTGCTCCTTGTTCAGTGGGTGGAGGTGTTGGTAAAGCTTTGTCCCTTGGAGATGGTTGCCACAAGGGCTCTGTCACACAGAGTACAGGACTTTTCCTGCCCTTATCTCTGGAGAAATAAATATGTTCATCCCTGAGGGAGGTTTCTGTTAACATTCTCTGGAATTTCCCAGTCAGTCACAGGATAATTTGTTTGCAGAAAGGAAAACTCTGGGAATCTCAGTGCTAGACTGATCCTACTTTTTTTTTCTCGGTTGCGTTTTTCTGCTTGCATTTGTTCTTACTGCAAAGTGGGTGATTTCAAGCTTTGGGAACTGCTCCATCAGTCGCTGGGGCTGTGCTGTAGAAGGGTGGGAATATAAAGGTAAAGTTCTTCCCCAGGCCAGGAAAACTGGATGCTGGCACCCATAGGAGTTGTGGTTTTTGGCAGCTTCTGTAGCACCTTTGTTGTCATGCAAACATTTGAGATTTAGCTTTCTACACAGACTGATAGTTGTTTCAGTTCTTCCAGGTATTGCCATGTGATACCCAGCATTTCTGGCGATGAAGAAAGGCTCTGTAAGGAAAGTTCCAGGTAGAAAACCACAGGCACCAGGATCCCTGATACCTCAGCCAATGTCACCTGTCACTTCTGGTGTCACACGTCCACGTTCTGGCCAACAGACCCCTCCAGCTGCTGCCAAAAACATGGAGCAGAGACCCCAACAGTGGGAGATTCCAGCAGAAAATGTTGGAGCTGCTTTTAAATTTCAGAAAGGTATTGTATAGTCAATAATACTGCTATCCAAGCACATACCACAAGCATTAAAAGCCAGTGTGATTAAAGATGTATGATCTGTTGGAAAGAAGCCTGAAAATTTTGATTTGTCTTTTTTTTTTTTTTTTTTTTTTTACACAAATGTGGAAGTGGGAGTAATGAAAGCTGGGGAGAATAATGAGACTTTTAGTCCTTCCTGTAAATGTTTCTGGGGGTATAATTTTCAATGTTTTTGCAGTATTCAGTGTAAAGAAAACAGCAAATATAAAAATCATCAATCCTTTCTGTTTAATTTCAGATGAACGTGGTGTTAGCCCGGGGGTTAGGTACATAACTGAGCCCCTTATAAAGAGTCTGTCAAAACAGCAAAATCTGGCTTGTATAAGCTCACTGAATCTTTCTTGCCCAAAGGATGGGAACAAGAAATTTAAGGTAAGTGTTTGGAAGTTTGGAATTTCTTTGGGTTTTTTTTTGTTTTTTTTTTTTTTTTTAATGACATGTTGCTTTTGATGTAGATGAAGACTAGCCCACTGTAAATTTAAAATCCAGCTTTCCAAAACTGTAGAAGACTGTACCTAAAGTGGGGTTATAGAACACCACAATGAACTGTGATTAATAAAATATTAGAATATTTGGTATTTTTAATTAATAGAAAGCTGCTTTTCTCTTTTGAAAAATCCAAACCCTATGCTAAGGGATTTTCTTTTCTTTAGTACATAGAAAATTTGGAAAAGTGCTACAAACTAGAAGTGCTAAACCTTAGTAACAACCAAATAGAGAAGATTGAGAAGCTGGACAAACTGCTGAAGCTGCGTGAGCTCAACTTGTCCAACAACAGAATCAGGTGAGAGGAGACACCCCAGGCTTTGGGGAGCCCAGGGTCTGTAAAGCTGATTTTCCTTTCCTGCTAAAGTGAGTTCTCTCACAGGAGTGAGCACTTGAGGTGAGTTCCCAGCTGTATTTCAAGACTAAGAGGCTTTGAGGTGTTTGTAAAGAGCCCAAGCTCTGAGGTACTGGGAGCATAAATAATTCTGGAAGTGCTGTCAGTGTACATGGCTGGGGTTTAATTTGTTTTCCTTGGAAACCAAGCCAGAAGTGCAAGTTTCCAGATACCACAACAGACAGTGGTATGAAGAGCAATAACCCAATTAAGTGCATTAAAAATTAATTAAACTTTTACTGTTTATTATTACAGGTAATATAATAAGTTTTTCTTTTAGGAGAGGAAGCTGAATGGGCTTGATCAGGCAGGCCATAAATTCCCTAAATTGCTTTTGAACTCTTTTGAGAGCCTGGTGTCTTATTTAAAGCATTGAAGGGTAATGGTTCATGCAGTAGCAGAACTCTTAATCACTTTTAGTTTTTCTGTCAATAAATTATGATCTTTACTATTATGAAACTGCCTTTGCAGCAGAGAGGCTGCATTTCAGCAGAGACATTTGCAAAGGGAAGTGAGTAAAACCCCAGAGTTCATTTCTACACATTGCATTCACACAACTTCCTCTCTCAACAGGAATTGAAAAGGGCAAAGTAGCTCCTGCTCTGTTTTCACACTTGGGTTATTTACAGCTCATACATACACAAAAACCAGCACAGTCACAGGAGCACATCCTGCTGTACTTTGTTATAATACTCATGGTTTACTTCATGTTCACACATACTCATTAAAAATGCTCAAGTAAACAACCTGGCATGGTTTCCTCAATAGTTTTAATGAAAAAACTAAAAATGTAGCATGCTGTCAGTTTACAGCTCATCCTTCCTTTTTATGGGGGGAAAAAAACTCCCACAATACAACTTTATTTTGATTCATCTTTGTCCCATTATGTTCTGGGAGAGAAAGAGCAAATTTTGCCTATTAAAATGGATTTAGCACACATTAAAACAGTGTCAATATCAAAATGAAGACATGCAAAAGTAATGAGTTTGAGACAATGATAGAAAATTGTGCTGTGATTTTTGGTCTTAATTTAGTAGTTGTAAGTAAGCTGGTGTCATTTTATTTCAATTGTCCATGACTCTAAGTAATGGTTTTGCTGATCTCTTGGTTAATTAATTGTGACAGATTTTGTTTTGTTTATCCATAATGCCTCAGTTTCATTTCAGATTTGCTGTGATTCATGACAAATTCCATTTTTCTTCTCATTTTCAGCAAAATTGAAGGCATAGAACATTTGCAGAACCTGCAGAGGCTGAACCTGGCAGGGAATGAGATTGAGCACATTCCTGTGTGGGTAGGGAGGAAGCTGAGATCCCTGCGCTGCCTGAATCTGAGACAGAACCAAGTGTCCTCAGTGAGTGATTCTGGTCAGAAACAGGCACTGTTCAGTCTGAGCTGGGCATTTACACTCATTGACTTACCCTGGGTAATTGCTGGGTGTCTTTCCACACAGTCTGCTGGGAAATACAGCAGTTGGGAGCCTAATAAAGTTATTTATCAGATAAACTCCTGTCCTGCAGGTGGTGAGGATACAAACCTATATTATGTTGTTTGGGAAAACATAACTTTTTGGGGGGATTGTACATCCACAGGCCTTGGTACCTTGACATTTCCAAGATAAAGCTTGATTGCATTTACACTCTTTGCAGTGGCATTTTTTGTAGAGGAAATAATTTGATTTTAAGAAATTACTTTAGTCATAATACTGTGTATTTTGTTAGGTTTCTAGAGATTATTCTTTAGCATAAAGGTTAAAATAAATATTTTAATACAGACCATTCTACATAATCAGAAATTTACTCCTGGGGGTTTAATTCTTCTCAGAAGGATGTCTAATCATTGTTTTGTTTCTCTTTGTAGCTCCATGATATAGCTAAGCTAAAGCCTCTGCAAGATCTGACCTCTCTGTTCCTTGCTGGAAACCCGGTTGCAAGTCTGCCTCACTACTGCTTGTACACCATATTCCACCTGAGGGCACTGGAAAACCTGGATGGACAGCCAGTGACAAACCATGACAGGCAGGAAGCTCTGCAGAGGTTTAATTTGGGTAATAATCTGTAAAATCTAAAGTGAATGAGACAAAATTTAAGTTGAGAAGGAAAAGATTTTTCTATTGGAATGTTTCTCTGATTTTGTTTTTCAGAAGAGATAGAAAAATTAGAAAAAGAGTTGGAAAACACAAAAAAGGAGATGGAGAGTGTGAAACTTAACCAGACCAAAGTGCTTGAGCAACTTCACCATCAAGATGAGCTCAACAAGTCACTAAAGGAAAAGGCTGTGCAGCAGAGACAGAGCTTTGATGAGCTGCAGAGGGACCTGGGCACCAAAAATGAGCTGGTAAGATAATCCCTGGCACTAAGGAAGTCTTCAGACTGTCAGTGTGAGAGTTCAAGTGACTGAAAATTTAATTTTAAAATTGAGAGACTTCCAACTCATTAGAGAGTGATTATTGACCTTCAATATTCTTTCTGTGTTTTTTTAAGTATATGGAAGCAGCACTCAGTATCACTCCTGTGATTTGTAGTAACTTCTTTGTTTCTAGTAATTATTTATGTATATCTGTTTAAAATTTTGTCTGTTGATGAAAGGTTAAGCTGCTGAATTGCTGATGTTCTGAATATCCTGCACTGCTCAGACTCTGAGGTGCTGCTGCAATAAGGAAGAAAATTGCTCCTTTTACACAAACAAGATGTGCATGCAAATTGTATGTCAGTAATAGCCCTTGAATGTTATTTTGGGTAATGCTCACCAGTTTAATTGTATTTTATTCACATCATCCTAAAGTCTTATGTTGGAGTCTCTTCCACTGGTAGCCATAAAATGCAGGCAAAGTCCTGCATTTGAGGGTGCTGGGTTGTGAATGACCTGATGGGAACTTAATATTTGGATTTTATCCTGTTAGAATTGTCCTCTAAAATTTTATCCTTCAGACTCTCATACCTGGTACTTCTACAGCTGAACACACACACACTAACCAGCAGCCTGCTTCTAAAATGAAGTTTGCAGTATAAGGAGGTTTAGCAGCAAATACTTTGCAGCTGGAACCCACTCTTCTCCTTTGGATGACAAACTTGGCTCACTTGTGTCTCCCTTTAGCTGGTGTCTGGGTTTGTCACAGTCCCCTTCCTGCAGAGCCTTTGTTCCTCACTCAAGGTAGCCCCACTGTGCCCATGGGTTGCATGGTTGGTTTTATTTCTAGGATGTATTTGCACGTTCCCTGAAGTAGCAACATTATTATGAAGTGTCCCAGTGAGATTTTATATTCACTATGGTTTGGAATACAATTTTCTTGCTATTTTTCCCCCTTTTCTCTGAAACAAAGTTAATTTTTTGCATGACATTTATCAGGTTTTGAAATCTTTCTTTAAGCCTTTCCTGTTCTATTTCTTTTCCTCCATTAGTTCTGCTTTCCACTCTCTATTGGAATTGTGCTGCATGTTCTCCTTCAGGTATTCAGTGTGAAAAGTTGATTTAAAAAGAAATCACATGATGGACCTTTACTTAAAAATAACCTCAAAACCAATCTAGCCCATAGTTAAGCTAAAATAAAATACATAGACTTTGTACTCTGACAATTGAGATATTTTGGTTTTTTAACAGATCATTGGTGTTAATAGCCCTCATGCTCACTAGTAGCAGATCCTTCAGATTTTGCTGAAGGATCATACCCAAATTATTGTTTTATCCTAAATTAGGTTTAAAAATAAACTTGTCACTTTGATGTACATAAATTTCAAAGGCCTTTCATGTGATCATTTGTATTCTATTAATTGTGGAGCTTTTGTCTCCTCTTAGTCACCACTGTAAAATTGCCCTTTGTGATATCCTTGATCCTGAGCTGTGCTGTGAGCTTTGTTCCCACGTTAGGGGCTGTGCCCTGCTCTCTGTGGAGCTGCAGTGTGTGTGCCAGTGCTGAGTGAATTCCAGGGAATGATCTCACTGGCTTTGTGCTTCTTTAGCTGAAGCAGAAGACAGTGGAGCTGACCCGGGCTTGCCAGAAGCAGTATGAGCTGGAGCAGGAGCTGGCCTTTTACAAGATCGATGTCAAATTTGAGCCCTTGAATTATTTGCCCCCAGAGGTAATAATTTTAAAATCATGTATCTTTTTATTGCTGTTTCCCTTGATTCTTCACCTTGAAAAATAAAATCCTTATTAGTTTTCTTATAATCAAATAGATACTGCTTTATTAAAGGCCCAACCTCTGTCATACCTGCAAACAAAAATGCCAGAATGAAATCCATGAGAAAAGTAAGATCAGTAGTCATTGACTTCAATTAAGTTATGTCTGAGTAAATTTAAGTGCAACAATGTAATGGACTAAATATAATCTAAGTAAATTTAATATACTAAGGAAAAGTTCCTCCAGACATCTGCAACAAACTGGGAACACCTCAGTTAGGTTTGTTTGGTTTTAATTACATTCTAAAACAGCAATGTTCAAGGCCAAAAATATTAGGTATAATCTCTTTTCTTCTTATTCTTCTAATTTCAAATTGGTTTTCCTTTTTTTGCTTGATAAGGGAATAAATGTATGCTAGAAGTTGGCTGCAGCCATAGTTCTGAGATAAAGACTCTGCTTCTTACATTTCAGGAGGTTGAACTTGATAATGTACCTGGTGAAAGCCCCTACATTGGCAAGGCCAGGTACAAAAGGAACATGGTCATAAGGGAAGGCTACATCTCTGACCCAGCTCAGCAGCTGCAGCTTGGGAAAATGCAACAGGAGGAAGATGACTCCTGCAGGAAACCCCAGCTGGAATCACATCTCCAAAGTTTAGATAAAATACTGCAGGATAAGGAAGAAAAGATTAATTCAGGTAAAACCTTGTTTTTTATTAAATGAAGATGAAAACATGTGTATCAGTGTGGTTTATTCCAGTGGTTACATGCTAGACATCAGAACAGAAGCAGTGTGTCAAAGGCTGGAAGTGCTGTGGTTGTTAAACACTGGACTTGATGCAGTTTTGGTACTAGTTTCTTACTGCTGGTATTTTAAAATAACTCAGGATGAGAGCATTACATGTTACTGAAAATACAGTTCTAGGGAGGTTTCATATTTGATCCGTGAATTTAATTGTGTTGTACTTGTTAAACAAACTTTGGACTTCTTTTCTGAGAAAGCAGAATGTATTAGGTGTGATTATCAAGGTGTTAATGCTGTGCTGATTAATGTGTTCATAGACAGCTGTGTGTCAGTGTTATACACAATATTACAATGTATTTTGTGGATTTTATGTTGGGTTTCTTTTGTCTGCAGCACAAAGAAGATTAGAAGAACTGCAAAGTGAAATTGGAGATGCAGAACAACAAGTGCTGAAAGTAACAGAGGAACTGCAACAACTGGAGGAT
Source organism: Ammospiza caudacuta (assembly GCF_027887145.1). Taxonomy (NCBI): domain Eukaryota; kingdom Metazoa; phylum Chordata; class Aves; order Passeriformes; family Passerellidae; genus Ammospiza; species Ammospiza caudacuta. The sequence continues at coordinate 2,055,670 of NC_080613.1, read as the reverse complement.
GCTCTGGCTCAGAAAAAAGTAAGTTTTTCCACAAGGAGAAAGGGAAGGTGTTTGAAGTGGTGTTGATGTAAGAAAATACAACTTTTTCTCCCCATTCTTATAAAGAGGCCACTGTACAGACATAAATCCATGTGTCAAGCATCAGAAAAATCTTCCAAGTTTTAGAGAGCTTGTTCATAAATCAGCTGTTAGAGCTGTATACAGTTAATGGCATCTGTTCCATGTTGCTGCTGATTTATTGCTGACTTCCCCAAACCCTTTGGAAGAACCTGCTGTGTAGGTTGTGTTGTGCAGCTGAAAAGCAATGTGGCTACAGAATTGGCAGCAAGAATTAATTTATCACCATTAAACTCAAACAGTATCTTCCACTTCAACTGTCATCAATTTTTGATTTTTAAACTTGCCTGAAAATCAGTGACCAGGATTGTCTTTATTTAAATGTTAAATATATTCTTAATCATCTGTCTGTTTCCAACCACTCAACCTAATGCTGTCTCCCAGCTCTCCAAGGCCAGCAAGGAAGCAATTGAACAGAAATTGAGTGAAAAGTTACAAATCCTGCAGGAGCTACGCAAGGAAACCTTAGAACTGGAAAAACAAATAGAGAAACAGAAAAGGGAAATAGGGAAAAATCAAAAAGAGCTTGAAGATTTACAGATTTCACTTGGTTCTGTAAATCCTGAGGATCCAAGGCATGTAAGTAAAACCAGAATCTGAAGTTGTTATATACTGTGCAATGGATTAAGGCAGCTTTAGCAGGTGCTCCTTCACTTGTGCTTATTTAATGAGTTGTGTTCTTTTGCAGTTTGTATCAGAGTCATTAACTTATGATTTGAAAGTTAAAAAATCTTTACAGTTAAATAATCCCACCAAACCAACCAGCTTTGGTAAAACACTTGTACAACTCATATTCCCAGCAGGTGCTGTAGAGCACATTCAGAACTAAATGTTCATGCTTTGCACAAACTCACTGGGCAGAGCCTTGCAGACAATTTCTGTGTAACAAATCCTTCCTGCATCTCTTTGTGGAGTCTGGCCTTAAAGGTTTTTAAAGATCTGTGTGTGGCAGTGCTTATCCAGCCTGTTAGGTGGGGACTGGTGGCCTTTCTCTGCTGTCACCTCCAGTCCTGGGGAAGGTCACAGCTCCTGGGGCTGGGGTGCCAAGGGCAGCCCGAGCTTCCACCCAACTTTATGATAGCCATCAGGGATGCAGGACTTTTTCTGAGCTAGACCTGTGTTCAGGTACAGCAAACACTTACAGAAATGAAACTAAAATGAAACAGAATTATCTTTAATAGTGCTTTTTAAAAGCTTATATCTCTAAACGAAAGTTTTTCAAGCCAGCTGGGTGCATTTAAGTGAGAAACGAAAGTATTTTTATTCTTGGCTTCGTTTTCAGCAGAGGCACGCAAACACTTGTTTAAAATGCTCCTTTTGTATTTTAAACTTAATTTCTTCGGCTCTTGGGTGGCAGAAGGGCCGAGCGCGTTCCGGGAAGGCTCCCGGGGGAATGGCCGGGCCCGAGGGCAGGAGCGGAACAGGAGCGGGGCCCGGGGCAGGAGCGGGGCCCGGGGCAGGAGCGGGGCCCGAGGGCAGGAGCGGGGCCCGGGGCAGGAACGGGCCCGGCCCTTCCCGCGGCCGCCCCTCGCTTCGAATCACAACACAGGAAACGCCTGCGAGCCAACGGCTGGGAACGGGAGCGGAGCGGGGCTGGGACCGGGAACGGGAGCGGAGCCCGGGCGGCGGCTCCGGCTCCAGCCCCGGCCCCGCGGAGTCTCCGCTCCGTTCCGGCCGTGCCGAAGCTCCCGGTGCTTTATTCAAATGAATTCCCGCTCAGGGGTGGGGCGTTCTGCAAGTGCTGCCTCAGGAAGAAAAGACAAAGGCAAAGCTGTAAGTGCTCGGGGACCTGTGGCTTTTTGTTTCTTTTTAAAACTGCATTTTTGGTGCCGTTCGGCAGCTGCAGCAAGATGGCTGAGTGGCAGCGGCTCGAGTTTTACTTGGTGAAATTTCGGTTTTGAGAGCTGCAGGGCAGTTTGTGTTTAGCAAGGTGACAAGTTGAACTGTGCTGATATGGATGTTTAAGTTAACTTCCGGTTTAATCCATTTAAAATACAAAAAGCTTCGGTTTTGCCCATTTACTTTTGTTATGGAAGCAACTTTGTAAGTGTTCTTTCTTCTGAGAACTCGTATTTAAATTTTCTACTGTTAGCTTGATTTATTTTTTTGAGTAGTAAGAAAAACATGCAGTTAATCATGACAGTATAATTCTGTATTTTCCCAAGTTTCTGGCATTTGAGTTGTTTCTGAGCAATTGCACACTGGTAAGAAATAACACTTTATTCTGTTGATAACCAAGTTTTTGTAAACAGCTGAAACAATCAGTTAATTCATGTAAATGCATGAAGTCCTTGCCAGAGTCTGTGTGAGCTGTGTGATGTATTGCTCAGAAATATTTTAATAAAATAAGATTTACTTAGGAATATTTACTTAGTAACTGTAAAGTTGACCCGACTTGCTGTTTATTCAGAGTATTTTCATTGAAGTGTTGACCTGACATGTTCTAATGCATCATCTGCTGTGAGGGCAATGCAGGATGACAGGATTAAAGGTTCTGGGAGAAATCATGTTTGTTCTTGACTGAGAGAGAGGAAGTGGTAGAACAAAACGGAAAGGCAGGAAGAAAGATAGTAGCCATGAGTACCAATTTATAAATGCAGGCTTTATTCAGCCTGGGCAGACAATGCTGGTAGTCACAGATTGCTGCTTATCTGGGGTCCTTTGTGGGGCAGGGTTGAGGGAAAATTCCAACAAGTAACAAACCCCAAAGCACCACGGTGTGTGCTGAGCTCGTGGCTTTTCTTGCTGATAGTGGGACACTGCAGAACTGAGACAAAATCCCAATTTGGTGTTTTAAATCTGTGTTGATGCCCTGCTTTACCTTTCTGTTACTTGACAGGCTCACATGAAAGCTCAAAAAGCCAGTAAAGAGCAGCACCTGGATATAATGAACAAACACTGCCAGCAGCTGGAGACTCGCCTGGATGAGATGCTCTCCAGGATTGCCAAGGAAACTGAGGAAATCAAGGATTTGGAGCAGCAGCTCACTGATGGTAAACTTTAATTTTTGTCTCAAGGTATTTCTTGTACTTAGGGCAACATGAAAATTGAATTGAGGATTGGTTTGTTTATCTTTGCTCAAATGAAATACAGAATAGGTACGAAAGTGCTAAAAAACTATTCTTAAATGATGTGAGAGAAACTGTGTGTGCTCACCTCACTTCTGTCTGCTTGGGAAAAGGGGCAGAAATTCACAAAGAGCTGCAATTTCTTTTAACTCTTCCAGTGATCAGGTTAACACAGTCATATTGGGAGTCCTAACCTTAAAACCAATATTTTCTCCTTGAGTTCTAGGTACTTGTTTTTACTTACTCCAATGGCAAACATTTGAAGTGAAGGCAGTTTGGTTTGCTTGGTAAATAAATGTGGCTTTTTAACTACCTCCAACTCATTTTGCATTCCTGCAGGTCAGATAGCAACAAATGAAGCACTGAAAAGGGATTTGGAAAGTATTATCACTGGCCTACAGGAATACCTGCAGAGTGTGAAGCAGCAGGCAAAACAGGCCAATGAGGAGTGTAAGAAGTTGCAGAAGGAAAAAGAATCTTTGCTGGGAAGATTGGCAGGTTTGGAGGAGGATAAAAACAACCTGGAAGTGGTTGCCATGGATGCAGAAAATATGAGAAAAGTAAGGCTTAATACCTCTTTTCCCAAGTTTAGATATCTAAGAATAAACTTGAAAAAATCATCTGGTGATCAGATTAGGACTAGGGAAGCACAATTCCTTGGACAAAATAATTTCTGATTTGGTAACATGATGAGGTGCCCGCACACCTCAAGAATAGAATCTGGCCTTTAAAACCAGTGGTAAGAGACATGCAGTAAAGCTGTGCTTTGTGAGACATGGCTCAAAGTGCAGGTTTCACCTTGCAGACATCCCTGCAAATGGATTTGCAGTGACTGTGGGGATGTCAGTGAACCCTCTGACCCGGGCCAGGGCTGTGTGTCAGCAGCTGGGGTCTGTCCTGTCAGCCAATGACCCAGAGCTGTCTGGCATCCTGGTGAGTGTTGTGTGAGCCTGAGCTCCTGGCACAGCTCTGTTTCACTTCCAGCTCCCCCTTTCTAACCTGGGTGTGGATTTTGGACAGTCAGTGGCACCACTGGCCTGGCCTTGCAGATAGAAGTGCCATCCCCCTTCCAGTTTTAATGCAATTCCTGAGTTAAAGGAAAGGGAGAGAAATACTATTAAATTTTGGCTCTCCCATGTGCATCCTTCTAAAATGGGTGTTAAATTCCAGGAGATTGCAATGCTGGAGAGTTCACTGCAGGAGCAGAGGGAGATAAATGAGTCCCTGCAAGGTGCTCAGGAGAAGGTCAGCACCCACAAGGCTGAGCTGGAAGCTCAATTAAGAGAGAGAGATGCTGAAGCCAAGCACCAAAAAGAAGAGCTTGAAAGACTGAAACAACTTAGCCAGGTAAGAGCAGAGCTTTAGTGCTGCCAGAGGTGTTAGCTACCCCAGCACACCTCCTCTCCAAAGCCAAATCACAAACTGCTGGTGTAGGCAGTTTGCTGGGATTTAGAACTTTGCTTTGAAGCAAGGTGCAGATGGTTTGCTTGGGGTTGTTTTGTTGGATCTTTTTTAGGTGTCATATTGTTGCTGCTTTAAGAAATACATCTGTTGTGTGTTTGGGGGACAGGTTGGGGTTGGGAGTGGGGATATTAATCTGGAGGTTTTGTGGTTTTGCAGATGGAACTGTCAGCCCTGCAGGATGAACTTGAAAAGGAAAGGCAGCTGTTAGAGAATGCTCAGACCAAAGCACAACTGGCAGAAGAAAAGGAACAACAAAATTACAAGCTGCATTTACAGTTCAAGCAATTGCAGGTGAAGTTTTTGGTGTATTAAAAATCCTGGCTTTTATCTCTTGTGGATTTGTTTGCTTAATTTGTGTGGGTTTTTTTTTTTTTTTTTTTTGTCTATTTTTAGGGAGACAATAATTTCCTAAAACAACAGCTTAAAGATCTCCAGAATCAGCTAAACCATGCAGTTGGTAACTTAATTCACCCTGAGGATATCATGGCTTGTATAAATGAACTCAGGAAAAGGCTACAAACAGGAGCAGGAGAGATGAAGTGAGTAAAATAAAAGTGTGGTGTGAGATTTGAGCATGTGGAAGGGGCAGGACAAGAGGAAATGCCCCAGGTTGTGCCAGGGAAGGTTCAGATTGAATATCTGGGAAGTTTTCCTCACTGCAAGTCTTGCCAGGCATTGGAACAGGCTGCCCAGGGCAGTGGTGGAGTCACCAGCACTGCAGGGATTTAAAAAGCATTTAGATGTGGCCCTTGGGGACAGGGGTGAGTGGTGGCCTTGGCAGTCCTGGGGGAGGAGTTGGATTTGATGAACTCAGAGAACTTTTCCAACCTCACCTGAATGAATTACAGAGCATCTCTCAAACTTGCACTGTTTGTCAGTCATGATTTCAGTATCTGGGATCACAACTTAAAATCACTGTTTTCTGTCTTGGAACTTTCCAGGTGTCCAAATTCAGCTGATATTTTAGGGAAAAACCTTGCAAGTCTGCAGAAGGAATTCAATGACATCCTTGCTGATGCACAGAAGGAAAAAGAGAAAGCATGGGCTGGACAGAGACAGTTGCAGGAAGAATTGGTATCCCAGCAGGAGAAACTGGAAGAAATGCTGGAGAAGTACAGACAGGCATGTATCAAACAGCAAAAGCAGGAGTGAGACAATTTCAGCTTAGTCTAAAAAATGTAACCTGCAGCTGAAGGATCAGGTTTCATTCGATGAAGCTTTGCTGTGCTCTGTCCTTTGTGTAACAGTGGAGTCTGATTTGATTTTTCATTAATAGTCTTCCTGATTGTTTGGTGAATTGGAATTTAGTCAATGATCTGTCTCAGAGGCAACAAAGACTTTAATGACCACTAGAAAAATACAGCTCTGAACCTTCTTGAAAGATCATTTTACATATCTCTAATAAAATAACTGAGGCACTCTTAAAATATTACAGTTACAGTGGCACAGTAGTTACTTTTCCTTTTTGTTTTGATGCAAAGTATGCTGGTAACTGCATTTCCCAGAAATTTAATTAAATAATTAAAACAGGGTGGCTTCTGATTGGAAAAAAATGTATGGCCACTTATGCTAACATATTTTACTTACAGGTTAAAGCTGAAAACAGGCAAAATAAGAACAAGGTGCATCAGTTAGAAAATGAAATTCAATGTTTAAATGAAAAAATAAAGAGCATGGAAGAGATCCAGGGCCTGACTGATCAGCAGCTCCAGGAGGCAGATGAAGAAAAAGAGGCTATTCTTGCTCAGCTGGAGGATTTAGAGAACAGGGTAAGGATGGGTGAGGGCAGGTCTGTGCACTGCTTGATTTGAGAAAAGAACTTGTGGATTTCTGCTTTATAAGCCAAAACAACACATGCAGGAGCACAGATGTTAAATATAGCATCTTGCTTTTCCTTAAATTTTACTGCTTGTCCTCACTTTAGACATTTTTCTAAATAATATGAAATGAGGTAGAGGGGAGGATGAAAGTACATTGTAAAAATCTATTTTCCTGCTTTCAGAGAAAAAGAGAAGATGCCAGGGCACACGTGCAAGTGCTGAGTCTGGACAAGGAGCTGAAGGAGCTGCAGAGAGCAGTGATCACCTCAGACAGGCTGGCAGCCACCGAGCTCTCCATTGCTGCAAAGCAGCTCAAGGCTCTGCAGGGAACTGTGCTCAGGATCCACCAGGAGAGAGCTGAGGTCAAGCAGCATGGGCAATTAATTAATTGCTTGTTAATGGCATTGCGGTGGGAGCAGGGCTGGTGTCCTTCAGAGCTTTCTTCTAAAGTGTTCTGAGCTGCACAGGAGCCCTTGCTCTGGGCAGAGTTTGAGGTACAGAGATGAGGGAGAAAATGTGGGTATGGACAGGTTCCTGCTGAGGGGGGGAAAGGGAGGGGGAAGATCATTAATCTCTTATTGACTGAAAGGCAAACAAGAGATAATTCATTGTTCTGTAAGCCAGAAAAACAAAAGAAAGGACTGGAAACTCCTTTTCAAACTGGGAAGCACTTTTGGCTACATAATAACATCTCTGTACCAATGCTGTGAGGTGAAAGGAGAAACAGTATTTTACATGTATCTGGAGTTCAGAACAGTCAGGTTATCAATGGTTAACTTTTCACAATGGCACTTCTCAAGCCTGAGAAACGTTCCTGCAAACTGCAGCTCAGATGCAAATCTCCATTTCAGGAGCTTGAGGAAGCCCAGGAGTTCTGTGCTGAGGCAGCTCGTGCTTCCCAGGCTCTTGCCAAAGCAGAAGCAGAAAGAGAATTGCTACAACAGCTCCTCAAGGAGAAGGAAGAGCAAGTAGGTTGTTTGCTCTGTGTTATATGATACAATCCCAGTGAGTTTCTGGAAATGTCATGTTTAGAGGTTCTTGCCCTGCCCTTTTGCCCTCAGGTTATCCCAAATCAGTGTTCTTCCCTCCCCTGGCACCTGCCCCAGAAAAAACTGAAGACTTCACTGCCTGGAGCAGCTGAGTTTTAAGGAAAACCATCACCTGGTCACTCAAACATCCCTCATTTGAGGGCATGGGAAGAACAGCTTTGTGCCATTGAGTGGGAGCTTTTTGTGATTTAAACTTCTGTTTCAAATAGCTTCTGCAGGAAATGGAGAAAGCTGGTGAGAAAACTATTGCATCAGACACTCAGAAGTTTGAAATTAATAAATTAAGTGAGGCTGTGGAACAGCAAAAAGCAGAGATTGACCGTTTGAAATGGCTGTTGGATAATATTGGGACAGGTAATTTCTCTTTTCTCTCCACTTCTTGGAGACGAGGATACAGAAGATTGTTATTCCCCATTTCTCACTGTTTGAACCTGGAGAATAGTGTTGAGAATATCCTTCTGCACAGGTTTATACAGGATATGTGTCAATGTTCATTACTTTGCACTTTTCACAGCTCTTTAGGAAACACTGATTGTGCTGAGCATTCCATTTAAACTGCTCAGGACATTGGCAGAGCTCTGTGTAAGGAAAATGAGCAGCACTTCCCTGGATCTGAACTTGCATTTCCACAATCTTAAACCACCAAACCCCCTGTGTATGCCTGTGATTATAGATCACATTTAGTTTGTTTCCCTCAGCAATCATTTCTTTTAAATATAGTTCCAGTTGAACTGGATAGCATTGAGGGAAAAGTTGAATGCAGTATCTATTAAACTATTTGCCTTGGATGACTCTAAAACTGTGCTTAATTTCCAGGTAACAAAGATGAAATTGGGACCTTACAGGATGAAATTGCAGCCCTCAGAAATGTGCTCTTGCAGCAGAATGATCACAGCCCCAGTACAGCAGAGCCCCTGAAAAGAGGGGGATGCTGGTACTACCTGACATCATCACAGGTCAGGAATAAAACTCCTGCTGTGGGTTGTTTTCCTTGTGGAAAGCCCTTTGATGGGGGAAAGTGCATTGTAAATTTAGTAGGTTTGGGAGAAATTTAACAATACACATTGGCTGGCATGTAGGAGAAATATTGAAATAAATCACACACAAATGTTCCCTGGTAAAGGCCTTTACTGTGCTGATGGGAGCCCAGGTACATCACATGGGGAGAGAACTGTTCAGGGGGCACTACTGAAAATCCATTTAGGTAAGGGCTAAAAGGAGATGTTACAGACAAACATTTCTTTCAAGAGAATATTTGTCTGAATTTAAAACCAATACTGTTAAAATATATTCAATGCTTTTAAAGCTGCATCATGTTTAGAACTGAGAGACAGCAGGGTATGTGTGGCCTGTTCTGAAAAGTCATTAGAATGTTTACAACAGTTCCTTTATTTGCCATGATTACCATTTCATGATTAACACATGCTGTGTTTTTTTCTTTAGGCTTCAACTCCTGCTTCCCAGAGCACCAAAGACTCTGGAGTGTGTTTGGGGTGCTCTGGCACATCCCCAGCCAGGAGAGGGGATGCTCAGGAGCCCCCCTGTGGGAGGGAGGACTTGCCCAGCCAAGGATGTTGGGTTTACTCACCAGTCAGAAATAGGCTGTACAAAGCAAATTCTGGCAAAGGTGAGTCAGTGTCAGTCTCAGAATGTTTAGGAACAGACTAAAGGTGGGCTTGCTTAGAGTTCACAGAGAGTTGGGTTTTTTTGATGGGCATGAGTGAATATAAATGTTTATTACTGTTGAATAACTTTGTTTAAGCAACATTTTTGTAAATTACATAGAATTTAGAATGTGCATTTGAAGACTATCTCTACTGAAAAAGTTACGGAAAGTAACATGTTTGGTTTTGTCTCTTTTAAAGAAATAAGAGTAAAAGAAGATGGTGAAGGAAATGCAGGATCTCCTGTCCCTGAAGGCTCTCCCTTTGTCGCAGCCCCAGGCACAGTTATTTACACAGCCCTTCCAGATGGGGCCCCTGCACCTCAGGGTGTGGGGGTTTCTGGCCCCCCTCCTGCAGCTCCAGCTGCTCCTGGCTCCACCATCCATGGCCTGGCTCCTCTGGGATCCCAGGTGATTTGTGGCCCTCTGCCTCCAAACTTCACCGTGCCCCTCATTCCCCTGGGAGTGCTCCTCTGCAACGTGCCTGAACACCAGGACCTGGTAAGAACCAGAGCTGCACCAGGACCCTGGGGAGCTGACTGACAGATGGATTCTAGGAAAAGCTCCCTGCTAGGAAGGGTCTGGATCTGGTTCCAGCCTTTGCCAGCTGGAGCTGCTCCTGGGTGTCAGGAGGCCTCAGCTGGAAAATGGATCCTGATTGTGTTGTTCTGTTCCCTGTGTGCAGGAGAGTGAAGTCTCAAGGCTGGAAGACACTGTGTGCTATTTAAAATCTCAGAAATACAAAGATAAATGCTCAGAGGCAGCTGAGCATAAATACAGAAAGGAGGTGGAAAGGTTGCATGGAAATGTTGAAGTTCTGGAGCAGGAGAGAGCAGAGCTGGAAGGGGAAGTGGCAGAGCTGCGCCAGGCGGCTCAGAACCAGAGCACACACAGGTGGGGACAGGCACTGACAGGCAGCCTGTGCAAATACTTCACCCTTTTCCCAGCAAAATCAGCTTTTAAACTCATTCACAAGTGTAGAACTTCAGCAGGCTCCCAGACCTTTGGCAGCTCTGTATTTGAATTCCATGTTGTATTTAATTCCATCCTTTCAGGGACTTTATTGATGGCTACACCGACAGCCTCCTTGCAGAGCTGCAGCTGGAGAGGTCCCTGCAGCAGCAGGAAGATGTTGCAGAGGAGATTGAGTGTGCAGAGAAAACTCTCCTGAAGCGCCGGGCTGAGCTCAGAGAGGCCAACAGGCTCCTCACAGAGGCTCAGGTGGAGCTGGAGAGCACCCGGGGCAAGGTGAGGGAAGGCAAAGCCCTGAGGGCAGAAGGATTTGAGTGTTGTTTTGTTTGTCTGGCAGTTTATTTTCACATGGGCAACCTGGAACTTCTTAAAATGCTTCTATATGAAAGTAAGTTGGGAAATAAACTGTGCTAGAAGAACTTGGTTTAGTCCTTGTTGAGAGGAGGAAGGTTTCCTGCTCTGGACAAGAGAGGAGAAAAGGTTGTTTATGGTAGAAAGAGGGAGAAGGCTGAGCTGGAATATGCAAGCCAGGAGCTCCCCTTTAAACAGCAAATGCAGTATGAGGTGAAATGTATTGTCTCAAACCCAATTTTTGCTCTAGACTAAAGAGACTCTGCAGAAGTACAACCGTGCCAAACACCATTTGTCCTGCACTGAAATGGAGGCAGAGGAGCTGGAGCAGAGGGCTCAGGAAACTGCCACCAAAGTTGTGAAAGCAACTCAGCAGCTCAGGTACCCTGGGGGCTCCTGTGGGGTGAGGACAAGGACTGGCATCTTTCCAGTATCAGGACACTGCTTGTGGAGAGGGAGAGCTGTTAAAATGTCAATATGAAAAGGAATAAATGCTCTTCTAGGTTATTACAGACAGATACGAGGGGTTTGGAGCAGCTCAAGAGGGAACAAGAAGGTGTTTTGAAGGAAATCAACAAAATGGTGGCTGCAAGAGACTCTGAGTTGCAGTCTTTGAACCAGAAGATAGAAATGCTCACTGAAAGGTGAGGACTTTCAATTTACCATGGACTGTATGAAGTTAAACATGTCCTCCTCCAGTGAGTCACTGCCTAAGGCATTCTCACTTCTGCTGACTCCTGCTTTAATCCTCACTCTCAGCCTTCAGAAGCTCCAAGGAGACATCAGACTTGCAGAAGGGAATGAGGGCCAGCATCTCCAGATCATCAGGGAAGCAGAAAACCTTGTTCAGGGCAAGAAAACTGAACTGGAAACTCTGAAAGATCAGGTGAGGCTTGGCCTACTAACCCTGGGCTGTCCATTTTGTTAGAATTAACCTTTGTGTCTCAATTACGATCCCAGGCTCTCTGCACTTTTTCATGTGGGTTTTTTTCATGTTTAGCTACAAAAACAAGAGCTTGCACTGATTCTTGTGTTAAACTTCTCCACTGTAGATTTGTGCTCAGAAGCAAGAGCTCCTGTTCCTGGAGCAGCAGGTGACTGAAAGAACAGAAGAGCTCCATGGCCTCCAGGACTGCATTTCCCAAAGGAAAGGTGACCTCAAGGAAGCTCTTCGGGATGGAGAGACTGAAGCACATGAAAAGCTTCTCCAAATAAGGGCAAGTTTCCCAAATGAGTTTTCAAACCATTGTAGCAAAAGACTTGAAGCACTGCAAACATTCCAGGAGGTTTCCACAAAATCAGTTTTGCTTTTTGTGCCCTCCCCAAACCCACTGAGAAATAGAACATGGAATTTGATGGGTTTGTGTGACTAAAAGCTTGGTCCAGATGCACAAGGAAGAACTCCCCAGTTCTGGTAACTCTTACAGAATTGAGAGCCAAGTTACATTAAATATGAGTCTGTGAATGACTTCCTGTTGCTGGGGAGCAGCTGCTGAGGGAAATCAGTGTGATCAGTGTGTGTAAAACACAACACAGCTGCCCCAGTCTGTGCCCATCCCCATTTGCACAGAGAGGATTCTGTACTTCCCTGCTGAAGTCAAAACCAAGTACCGGGGCTAATGAGATTTTGTGGTTTATTTTCTTTGTGAGGGTTTCTTGTCTGGTTTTGTTTTAAGGTCTATTATTCACTGGAATGACAATGTTGTGGTAAGATTTGGAGATCAAAATCTTTGCAGAATTACTACTCTAAATCATCAACAAACAAGACCTTAACTTAAATATTCTGTATTTTTTGTTTGTTAAACCACAATATTGATGACAGGCTGTTAAATTATTTTATAAATATTTAGAACTTCAGTTTAAAGGAAATATTAATTTTAAATTGCAAAGAATGCTATTCCTTGTAACATTGATACATTCTCACAGGAAATAAAAGTACTTCTGGGGGAGCTTAGTGATGAGAAGAATGAACTGGATGTGCAGATGAATGAGAAAAGAGCACAGCTTCTGGTCCTAAAGAAGGATATTAGGAAGGAGGAGGAAAATCTTCAAGCAATACTTGGGCAAATCAGCAAGCACAAGATGGGTATGTCCTGGGATTTCCTGGGTTTTGTGTGAAGGAACACACAGAGCTCTTTAGTGCTCATCCTAATCCAATAACTGCTCTTTATTTCACCTCCCTAGAACTGAAACATGTGCTGGAAATGCTGGAGCTTGAGAAGAATGAACTGGAAGGTTTGAAACTCCAACATGAGCAGAAGGTCAATGAGCTGGAAAGGACCCAGGTGGCTGTTCTGGAGGTAAGAAATGCTTCTGTGCCTGATGCAGGAACTGGGGCATCTGTGGTTCTCCTAAGCCTTGGGTAACAGAGCCCTGATACTTTTAAATCAATCAGTTTCTAATCTGATTTCAGTTTATCACAGAAAAGTCTTAAATCTGCCTAGGCCCTTTAAAATAATGGGATTTTTTGGTGCATGTGAGAGAGAAGGAGCACTGAAGCTCTTCTGGGGCTGTAGAATGATGGATGCTGGTTTTAGGAACTTCAGAGTCTTTTTATCTGGATCCTGTCACTTCCAAGCAATGAGTGTGGAAGGGAGTTTAACTCAGCTGGGGATCTCTGGCACTAAAAAGATCCCCAAGGACTTGGAACCATTTTATTGTCACCTTCCTCCACTGAATGCACCCAAACCACTCTGGCTGCAGCCAAGGATGTCAGTACTTGTTCTGTTCTGGACCACAGAACTGTGGTGCTCACCATGCCTGTTTCCCCAGGAGAAGCTGAAGCTGGAGAATGCCCAGAGGTTGTTGCAGAGCCAGCAGGGGGAGGTGGATTGGCAGGAGCAGCTCCTCAGGAGGGACAGGGAGGAGAAGGAGCAGCTGGGCTCCCACCTGAGAGCTCTGCAGAGCAGCGTGGAGGCTCTGAGCAGGGAGAAGGAGAGGCTGGAGGAGGACTCCAGGACTTTGGAGAAGAGGTTGTCACAAACCAAAAGGTGGGGGAATTTCTTTTTTTTCTGCAGAGATCAGAAGGGATGGGGAAGTGTGTGAATGTCAGTGTGTTGTAATTTAAAATACAGCTCTAACTCTGAGGTGCCCAGTGATACAGAGCAGGCATTTTCTTATGTTCTGTGGAGCTTTTGCTTTAAGCCTCTCTACAGCAGATTTAAAAAATATTCAGCAATGGAGCTGATGAATCAGCAGCATTTTTATATCCTGGCAATGCCATGAGAAATGTTACAAAAAGTAAAGTGTTGCATCTTGGACCAGGACATTTGTCTTGCTCTGACTGCTCAAGGGTTTTACTGACATTTTTCAAGTCCTCACCAAGGATTTCCAACTAACCAAGAATGTGATTCACATTTTACAGAGACTTAACTGCTGCTGAAGACAGCAGCAGAACTGCACTGTCCAGCATGGAAAAAGTGGAATTGGATGTTAAGAACCTGCAGCAGGAGGTGGAGCTACTGAACAAGCAGAAGAAATCACTGAATGCAGAGATTGCTGCTGTCCAGGAGGATCTTCAAGGTAAAGATCAATTTTTGGGTTTAAGCAGTGATACACTTGAAGAGAAATTCTGTTTAAAGACACGCTTTAGCTGAACAGTTTGATATTAAACATTCAGCATGCTCACATGTCCATAGGCAGAAAATTGAACATGTTGAAAAGATGAACATTTCATAAACTGTGTTTGTCTTATTCACTCTTTGCTCATGAAAAGAGAGAATCTCTGTGTATTGGTATTTCAAACTGCTGATGGAAAATTCTTGTCACCAAATGCTTTTCTAGGGAAAAAGGAGGAACTGGAAACACTGAAAGCAGAACTGAATGACTCGAGGCAGCAGCTGCACCTTGTGGAACAGGTTGGTTTTAGTGAAACCCATCCTTATGGTCCCTCTGGGAGTCTGATGTTGCTCCTGACCTGCTCATGAGGGCACAGCTCAACACCAGAGCCCTGCAGAGCTGGGGGCAGGGATTGCTTTATTGTATTCTTGCTGAGTGTGGAGTGGCTTTATTGCTTCTCAGGGAGAAGATCATTTAAAAACAACCAACCAAGCAGCACCTCCTGGCTCTTTATCTGGTGGCTCCTTCTGATTAACCCTGTGGCTGTTTGAGTGAAGGAGCCCTGAGTGTGCCAGTGGCCAGCTCTGATCTCTCAAACCCAAACCTTTGGGGCTGGTTCCATTCCCAGCTCCTCCTGCCACGTGCTTTTGTTTTCCTTTGCAGGATTTGGAAAAGAGCTCCAGGCAGCAGGAGGAGCTGCTCAGGGAGCAGGCAGCCCTGAAGGAGGAGATCCGAGAGTATTTAAGGAAACGTAAGGAATGCCAGGAGAGGCACAGGAGAAGGCAGAGCCAACTGCAGCAGCTCCAGAAAAAGATTGAGGAGAAGGAAACAGAACTCGCCCAACAGGAAGCGGTAATGAGAGCCCTGAGTGTCCTCACTTCCTCCTGACCTTAAAAATAATTCAAAAAGTTTGAATAGTGAGTTTACAAATAATCACAAAAGCACAGATTGGTTTGGCCAAATTAGCTCGAGTTGGGTGAGGAGTTTCAGCAAAGTGTGACCCAAAAGAAAAACTGAGGGAACTGTTCTGAAAATGAGAGAGGCAAGAAAAATTGACAAACAGTTTTTGTCAGTAGGCACTGTTAGACTGCAGTTCTTTCCAATTTCTGCTGGTTTTGCTTCTCTCATGTCCCTTAGTGATGGTTTTTGTTCTCCCTGAGTTGGTGCTGGTTCAGGCTCAGAGTGTGGGGGTTTCTGGCAGGTTCTTCATCGCCTCAAGCAAAACTCAGAGCGTGAAGGGAAAAAACTGGAAGAATGTGCAGCTAAAGTGAAGGATCAGAAAATCCTGTTGGAAAAGGAGCTAACAGATCAACACAAGAAACTGGAGCAGGCAAAAGCCAAAGTCAGGCTGGCAGAGGAGAACCTTGGGAAGCTGGAAAAGGAGGAGTCCCGGTGTGCAGCTCTTGAAGAAGCCGTCAGAAGAAGCAGTAAGAGTCATTGCACAAATGAACTGCCACCATCTCTGGGGGCTGAGGATAATGGCACAACAAATATTTTTGTTCATCTTGTTTGGGTTCTTGGTGGTTGGAAAATATCTGCTGTGTATGAAGTGGGCCAAGATAAGTTTTGCTAATCAGAATTTTTTTTTTATGTTCTTTACAGAACATCAGCTCTCGGAAAAAGAATTACAGTTGCAACAAAAGGACAGAGAAATACAGTGTCTTCAGAAAGAACTGGAGGTCTCCAAGTCTGAGCTAAAGCAACTTCAAGGTCAGATAGTGTCAGAGAGGAGAGAAGCAGAAAAACAAATCTTGAATCTGAAAGAAACACAGAAAATGCAAAGGATGGAGCTTGAAAGCAAACTGCAAGTGAGTCCTTGCTGAGTGGGGAAAGTTTGGGGGTTTGGGTTATTTTAAACAGCAGAATGATGCAACACCCATTTTTGCCATTGGAGGAACAAAGTAATGCAACAACCTCCTGAGCAGACTTGTGGCAGCCCCCTCTGGCATTCCCAGTGCTGCACAACACCCAGGTTACTCCTGTTTGTGCCTCACAGGAATCAGGGTTCTCTGAGCTCATGTTCTGCAGTGGGTGCTGCAGTAAAAGGCATCTCCCTGCACTTTCCTGGGAGCAGGAGCAGGGAGGTGGCAGCCTGCAGAGTGCCAGGGCCGTGTCTGAGCTCATCCCCCACAGTCAGGGGGCACAGCAGCCACCCCCAGAGCCAGGTACAGCTGGGGGCCACATCCAGGGGGGCTGAGGGCTCATGGCTTGAGCCAAGCTCATTTTGTGTTGGTTTTGAATCTTCCTCCTGTATTCACAATTGAAAATACACCCAGAGTTGTCAGTTATGCAAATCACTAAATGTTAGCAATGTTCAGAGCTACTCAGCAGGCATTTAACAACTTGCCAGTGCCAGCTTGGGCCACCTTTTTCTTCTTTAGAAACTCACTTTAGATTGAAAAGTGATTCACCTTGTCTGACTCCTTCTAGTCCTTCAATAAACCCTTTCTAAATTGTTGTGAACCCCTTTAAAAACAGAGAAGAATGTTGTTGGCAGTTGGGAAGGCCCTGCAAGGTCGGAGTGTGAGGCAGGTTTAGGTTAAGGACTGGTGTTTGTAACCCAGCTGTTTTGTGCTGCAGGTTAAAACCCAAGACCTGGAAGAGAGACAAAGGGAAATGGAGAGTGCAGCAACCTTGCTTAACCTGGAGGTTGAAAATGAGATTAGGACGGGGTTTAAATCTTCACGCTCATCTTCTCCAGACCCCTTGGAAGATTTGGAATCATCAGCTGAAGGAAAGAGGAGCCTGCAGTGTGAGTGTGATAACTCAGAGACTGCTCCCTTCCCTGCTGCTGACAGACAGCTCCTCTCCTTGGAAGAAAAGTTCAACATTTCCAGATTCTTCTTACTGGTAAAATGCTTTGGGCAAGTGGCTGCTCCTGGTGCTGTGTTGGTCCCTCTGGCTGATTGTGCTTTTTCCCCCAAGGATGAGCAGTGGCGGGGAGAGGCACGCCGGGAGAAGCTGCAGCAGCATGAGGACAGGCTCAAGGTACCACTTCTGTGCCCCTCAAATCCCTTGGGCCCCTTCAAAACATGATCTGAACAACCTTGGGGAGTGGGGATCCTCCTCCAGCTCAGGCAAATCCACTCTGTAATGACCAGAGAGAGGAGCCTGGAGTGGGAACAGTAAAAGCCTGGCTGTAGCAAGGTAAGTAATTTTAATTGGCACTTAATTGGATATTGGAGTATCCCAACAAGATTCTCTCATTTATTTCATCCTGTGGTATATGAGCAACATGACAGAGGAGTTCAACATCACCCTGATACCCTTAAGGTCCAGGCTCAGTTAGAACACAGCCATCAAAATGGATAAAATAACTCCCAAACCCACTGCCCCCTGCCTGTGGTGTGAGACTCAACCTTCCAGCCTTTAGGGCTGGCTTTACACAGTGATGCCAATGCGTTTTGTGCCCACGCTGGTGTCCCCAGACCTGTGTGTCCCTCCCGTGTGACCGTGCCGCGTGTTGCAGGCGCAGCTGCGGCGCTGCATGGCCAAGCAGGCCGAGGTGCTGCTGCAGGGGAAGCGGCAGACGGCCGGGAGCCTGCACAGCCTCCAGCGGCAGCTGCAGGTGCTGGATGAGCTGGTCAACAGCACTGCCTCAGACTCCTCCTTCCTGGCCAGCAGCCCCAGCCTGGGATCCCTTCACAGTGTGACAAAGGCTCAGGTAATGTTCTGCTGGGACCGGGATTCTCATCTGGGGGGTTTAATGGTTCTTCTCTCACTGGGAGGTGTAACAGCCACGGGCCGCCTCTCTGAAGGTGTTGATCTCACCCTGCCCCTGCTCTGGCAGTAGCTGATGCCTTTGCAAAGGCTGAGCTTTCCTCACAGTGCTTTGGGGTTGTTTTTACAGGTGCCCAGCAGCCCGGGAAGCGCGGTGGGATCGCCGGCGCTGCGTTCCAGCTCCCAGGGGATCTCTCGGTGAAGGCCAGAGGTGAGCTGTGGCTTCAGGCCAGTTCCAACCTGCCAGAGACACAAGGGCTGCAAGGCTGAGGGGCTGTGGGGCAGCTACGGCTTCACAGCCCACACTGTCCCTTCCTGTGACAGCATTCCTGGGGCTGCTGTCGATTCTGCTTTAGGTTTGTGTTGTGCAGAAGAGTCTGGGTGAGAGCTGCTGGGAGCTCTCCTGGGACACGGAGTTACTGCTGCATAAATTGTTGCCATCCCTGGTCTTTCAGGGACTTTCCTGGTTCTACTGTTCAGCCCCATGGCTGAATCTCGGGGACAGCTGGTTCCACTCCAGCCTGGTACAAAAATGTTCTTTTGTAACGGTTTAAGGTACAAAGGTTACTTGAAAAGTGGCTTCACTCTAAAAGCAAAGCCCAAAGCACATCCACAGCTTGGACAGGGGCCCTCAGGTGCCATCTCTGAAGAATTCTCCTACCTCACTGGGTGAGCCTTGTCTGAAAAGCCTTTGCTACCACTCACAAGCAGCTGCTGCAAGGCCTGTACTGTGAAGGTTTTGTACAATTGACAACAGGTTTTTATATATAAGTTGTTTAAAAAAAAAAAAAAAAACCTTCAATGTGTATTTAAACATGTGCAAACCAACCTCCTATTTAAGTGTCCAGCTAGTGGCCAGTTTCCACTTTAAAGAAACCTTGTTACAAGGTCTCATCTGTTGCCAAATGCACGGAGGTTTAAAATACAATTATTTTGGATACTTCCCTAAAATAAACTTTTATGATTGACACTTTTATCTGGGGGTGGTTGCAGATTCTTTTCCTTGAAGCTGTTCTCCAGGGCACTGATACTGGCACAGGCCTGGATGGTGACAATGCTCAGAGTGCTGGGGCTCCTCCTTGCAGGAACGTTCCAACATTGGCATCTCTGTCCCTGTCCCTCTTCCTGGCTGCTGGGTGAGCACCTCTGCCTCTCCCCAGCTTGGCTGCACCACTTGGCTGAGCCAGGAGGATACAGACTTCTCAACAAAATTACCATCAACTTCCTCCCTACTTAGAGAGGCAAAGCCACTTTGTAAATCCTTCAGGCAGCAGGACAAGGCACAGGCCAGCACAGGCCAGTGGCTGAGCAGGGATTGTCCCAGCCCTCCCCACCCTTTCCCAGGGATGGGCTTTGGCATCAGTCTTGCCCTTTCTCATTCTCTTTAAAGATAACATTTTCTATGCAGCCATTGTCAGAGTTCACTGGGAACAAACACACCCAGCCCTGCTTCCCTTTGAGAGCAGCTCTGGGAGCCACTGGCAGATTCCTCTGGGAAAGGCCCAGGGTGAAGGCTGAGCACAAACCCAGCACTCCAAGGAGCTCTCTCTCCTCAGGTCCCACCCTCAGCACAGAGGGCCAGAGCAAGTAACACACAGCAGGGAGGTTTATCTAGATACAGGTACTTTATTTACAAATATTTAGATTAATAGCATTGTTACATCAAATGAGGAGTACAGCAGTCCAAACAGATCCTTTCTGTGACAGAAACAATGAGACCTACTGTAACTTACTCTGGGAGTACAGGTATTGCACCTCAACAAGCTGTAGTCATTACAACACTGACTTCACATCAGCAGCAGGTCGTGGTCCCTGGGCAAACCCTGGTGCAGCCTTGGGTTAAGCAGGATGCAGGAGCTGGAGATCTTGAACATACCCATCTACTGAGGAACAGGAGTTAAAAAAAAGGACTAACCAGACAAACAAAGGGACAGCACACGAGTTACCCAAATCCTATTGTCTGCACATTCCAGTTTTGGCTTTTATTTAACATTGACTGTACAATACTCTGGTACCACTGGTTACTTACAAGTCTGAACATTGTAGAGTTTTAGTGTCTAGAGAGGGATTTTCAGACTACTTTGTATTTGAAACGCTGCAGTAAGCCTGAAGTGGGACACAGGATTGTGGTTAAGCACCTACCCCCTTCCATTTTAAAACCTTGTGATATTTTCCAAGTGAAGCTGCACAAGGAGCCACAGTAAAACCCCACATGAGTGCAGCAACACCCCCCCAGGCAGGGTCACCACGTGACACCCCCTCACACAGGCCAGGCTGTGGCACCCCAGGAAGGATGTACTTGAAAGCTTGAAGCAAAACCCTTAAAAAAAACCCCTCACACAGCACTGTTAAAAAATACAAGAGTAGTTAAAAATCCCTAGAGAGCACACGTTGTTCCAAACGTCCAGTTCAGCCTCTGCCCAGTCCCAAAGTCACAGGTACAAAAGCGGGAGGTGTGCGAGAGCCCGGCCACGGCTGAAGCCCGAGAATGCCAAAGAGAAGCAGGCAGAGCACTGCTGAGTGCACAGGGGAGCATTGCACGGTGCACAACGAGAGCCACACCCCACTAGTGTTAGTGTCTGTGTCCCCAGCACCGTGGGGACCCTGCAAGTGACACCCAGCAGCTGCAGCCCCAGCTGGGCTGTGCTGCCACGGGGGCGCAGAGAGCTCAGACTGTACAAACGGGGGGTTCTTACACACTGCTCTAATGCCAGGCATCATTTTCTTCATTAAAATCATGTACACAGGATGTATTTAACTGTTAGCTCAGTTCCTTCAAATTTTATACATATTTACGTTCTGTTAACAAAGGTAAAGGATAAAAGTGGCAAAAGAATGACGTAAAGCTATTGAGCACAAGAATGAACAGATCGCTTCCCTGCGCCTCCCCGACCCCAGCACATCCCACAGGGAATTCTTCCAACAAAAGCACATCATTACAGAGCCCCTCGCTACCATCAGAAGTCATTTCACAGCAAAAACTTATCCTTTACTACTGACAGCTCGAACAGTTAGAGGTGGGGAAGAAAGGCCAAAGAACCATAAAATAAACCATACAAGACAAAGCCCTGCAAAAGTGTAAAATCAGGAGTCCAGCATCAGTGCTCAGTTTAAATTATGTATCGGTGACACTATCACAAGGACAATCAAGGAAAAAAAAACTTCTAGATTTACCATGCAGGAGAGGTTTTATTACTCTACTTGCCTTTGATAACCTGATTACATCTAAAGTTGTTTAGCAGTTTAGTACTGTGTTAAACTTGTCTCAGAGTTTTAATTAAACCCGGTAAGATGTACAGAAGATGGGGAAGCGGTCAAAAGCACCACTCCCTAGAGCCAGAGGTGAGGGGTCAGGAGGAGCCACGGAGGGGTCACTAGCAGCCACAGCCTTCTCTCTGGGGCTGGGGTTCGCTCGTTAGCCGCCCGCCCTGCGGGGCTGACGGTTTGTGCTGCACGCCCGACTCGGCCGCGTTCAGGTCCAGGCTCCCGTCTTGGATGTTCTGGTAGATTTTCTTGGCAGCCTCCAGGAACGCGTCCTCCACGTTCTCTCCACTGCAAGAGAGCAGCAGGAGTTACTGAGCTGCAGTGCTGCTGCCAGAGGGAGCTGGGCAGGCGCTGTGCCCTCCTCCTCAGCCCAACAGCCCAGCCCTACGCAGGGCAACCCCTATCAGGAGCAGCAGGAACAGGGAATTTGTGCAAAAGAACTGAGGAACGAGGCATCGAGCCACGTGCACAGGACAGGTCTGACAGGCTTAAAGCCAAGGGAGCCACCATGGATCAGAACCTCTCCTTGTTAAAAAGTTCTGTTCTGACAGGTGCCAGCGGGAGCCGCATTTCCTGGTGGCCCTGGGGATCCCCAGTGACACAGCCAGCCCCAAGCATGGCACAGCAATTCTTCAGTCACTGGAGGGGCTGGTCACTGCCTACAGACCAAAGCTGCAGCTCTGAACAGCCAGGGGAAGGAACCCTTTACACACTGAACACATTGCATACTCAAATAAGGCCTGAAATCCAAATCAGTTCATTTGAATTCAACCAGTCTTTGCCTGAAATGCAGCCAGAGCTCTCAGTTCCAAGTTACTTTCAAGTCACAACAAACAGACCAATCTGAACATTACTGCAGCCAAAAGTCACTTACGTTTTTGCACTTGCTTCAAGGAACAATAAACCTGTTCAGAGACAGAGGTTTAACAGTCAGTGCACAACACACCTCGGACAGCCCAAAGTCAGACACACCACGGCCTTCCCATTACATGCAGGACACTATTTTAGCTTTTGTGACTATGTTAAGGATCAACACAAGCTGACTTCTAGAACTACACAGAATTATCAAACTGCTTGAGGCACAGCAAGAGTTTGTACACACAATTCCATCACTCTGGAAGTGTAAGCTTGCAGCTACCCTTGCTGAGGATTCACTTTAACATCACTATCTTGTAGGAAAGTACCAGCTCAAGAGAAAAAACACACACCATTTTCTTCAGCAAATTGTTTGGCTTCTTCATATGTAACATCCCTCTGTGCTTCCAGGTCTGCTTTGTTTCCTATGAGGATTATCACCTGGGTCAGGAGAGAAAAAGTTAGTCTGGGAAAAAGCTTAGGAGCCTTTTCACTGCCACCTTCATTATTAAAGAGACTTTCTAAAATCCCAAAGGGAAATAGGCAGAGCAGATTATCTGCAGAAGCCTTCAGGAGAACTCTGCCCTAGCACTCCCACTCTGGGAAAGCAGGAACAGCATCTCCAGCTGTCCCTTTCCAAGACTTGAGGGTGTTCTCATGAGATGAGGGCCTAAAAAGCTGCTCTTTACTCATGAGAGCCATTTCTTGTATTTGTTTAATCACCAGAGAGAATCTTTAGAGTTTTCTCATCAGTTTGGTGCTGAAGTATTTTAGAGGCATTCAGGAACAGGCTGAAGAACAACAGCTCTGTGCTAGGGGCAGAGAGACGCAGAAGGATCTTCCTCCACAAAACCTGGTCAGCTTTTGCTGGAGATCCAATTTGCATTCCAGCCTAAGGACAGCATTCACCTCATTACTGACACAAAGCAAGGAGGAGTAACACAATCAAGGCTGGTCCAGATTTCATCCCAATTTTGTGTCCAACTGCTTCAACCAGACCCTGAAAGGTGAGTGGCACAAGAAGACTTTAGAGGAAGCCCTTTTGCTGCAGCAGGGAAGTGAATCACTCCATGCTGCACATGGGGACAGGAGCAGTGCAGAAACACAGGCAGCTCTTGCAGAGACCACTGCAGTGCTTTGGTCCCACCACTTCCTCAGGGAGAGGCAACCTTGTTTTTAAGCTAAATCAAGTCCAACTTACAGTATTTGGATTGGTGAGGTTCCTTGCATCTGTCAGCCAGCTGCTTAAGTGATTATATGTACTTCTTCTGCAAAGAATCCAGAGAGGACACTTTTAGCCTTTTATAAAATATTTAGGTGCCAACAGCACAGTCAGCATCCAAACACAGCAACATCCATCATCCCTGCTCTTCTCCCCACCTCAAGACAGACAAAGCAGCAGCAGTGTGGACTCAGACCACAAATTCAAGTCAACTTTAAACCCTTGGAGCAGCTCTTACACTGCCAGTGGAAAGCCAGACCAGTTCCCACTGCTAACCAAGCTCTGCACACACACAAGGCTGGTGCTGTTTTCAACAGAACATGTTAAATGTTTCCAGTCAAATACTCTTAGAGAACACAGTGCAGCAGGACAGCACTTCAGTAACTAACTGCACAAGGTCATGTTTTACATGATTTACACAAACAGGAAATACATCTACATGTGCAGGAAAAAACAAAGAGGTGCCTGAAGAATACCAAGAACAGCCCCAGAGGAAGATGAAAGAGGTGTCAAAGCAAAAGTATTTCATGTTGCATCTGATGCATTATTGTTTGAGCAGCATCTTCAGCTGCCAGCTCCAGAGAAGGCAGGGCAGGGTGGCTGCTGTGCAGGGCCAGGCTGTGGGGAGGAGGCTCAGCTCAGGCTCCCTCCCCACACACCACGGGCAGCTCTGCACGTTCACTGCAGCCCTGCTGGGCCCCTGAGGACACCCCTGCAGGTCAGCAGCACCGCCAGTGCCTCCACAGCAGCAGCATCCCCTCCTGAACAGCAGATTCAGGGGGCAGAGCCAGGTCTTTAAAACACTTCAGCACACAGGCAGTCCCAGCCTGACATGCAGACTCCTCAGGCTCAGCAGCAGGGAGATTTCCCAAGAAAAGCCACTCACATCACTCCCTGTGCCTCATCTGCAGCCCTTTGACCACGGGGGTGTCTAGGCAAGGTGTGGCAGGGAGGATGCAGGAGGGAACATCCAGACACACACACTGCCTCTGAGCCCAGGGACAGACAGACAGACAGAACCTACAGGGCTGTGCACCCCAAGCTCAGCAGCACAGCCAGAGCTCTGCTGCCCTTACCTGGTGATGTCGTAGACCATGAGAGCTCCTGCTGCTCCTCTGTAGTAGCTTCGTGTGACAGCCCTGAATCTCTCTTGTCCTGCTGTATCCCATATCTGTAGTTTAATTTTTTGGCCACTAACTTCAATTATTCTTGTGCCAAATTCAACACCAATTGTGTGGGGACAGTCTGCCATAACTGTCATGAAAAATAAGAGCAAAAATCAGATTTTCCTAGGACAAGGAAATACGACTATCCCAAGTTTTCAGTTATCTTTACTAGATTTTCAATCTCTAAAAAAGCATTTTTACAGCTACAGTTCCCAAACTGCATCACTTTAACAGAAACAAAATGCTCCATTTCCTGAGCTGCTGTTAGTTTTAAGAACAGTTATAAAATTCCTTGCCTTCTCTGCTGCTCTTTGGCCATACATATCAGAAGGTACCAAGTCAGCTGACTCCCAGTCTATCCTTGCAGAAGGTTAACTATTTTAATGCAGCAGGAAAAGATCATTTTTAGGGAATTACCAAGAAAGATACAGTTTAAAAAGTGTCACATTTTCAAATACAAACACCCAAGCTGGTTCAGACAGGGCAGTAGCATGACTGTCCAAGAAAATGCCAGGTTCATAAGCAGCTGCAAACACACCAGATCAAATCCAAAACGGCAACTTTCTAGTTATGATAAATTCATGTTAATAAGCTCATCTCTGAGGAAGATCAAGAAAATACAGACAGGATGAGGAGCTATGCAGGCTGCCTAGAGTTAGGGGCAGTGTCACAGCAGAGGTGTTTGGCACATCAGTTTGGTTGTACTGCTTTGGCTTGGTGCTGACAGAACTTCCTCCTCATGGACAGTCTGACCATGTGCAAAATGGCTTTTAAATAACTGGCTGATAGTGCATTTTCATTAAAACAACACTCAGAAGTTCCTGTTTCTAGTGGAAAACAAATATTTAAACTGCAGCTCCTACCCACTTGTTAGCTCATCTCAAGCAGCTCACGGTGATGCCTGCACTGAGAAATAGCTCCAGAGTTACTCACTGAGTGAGGTAACAGCTGCTGCCAAGCCCAGAGCACCACACCAGCAGGAACTGAACCTGATTCTTCATTAGTGATGACAAAACATGAGGAAATGTTTCAGCTGAGAGAGACTGCAGCAAGCCCTCAACACCATCACCCAGGGCAGGCCCAACACCATCACCCAGGGCAGGCCAAGTGTCCTGCAGGGCTGCTTAAGGCTGCAAACCAGAACTCTAAGGAAAATGATTTCTTTTTTTTCCTTTTGAGCTCCTTAACAGCACTAAAAACTCAACTGCTTGTGATCAAGCTACACCATTATTGAAAGCAAACAAAGCTCAGACACTAAATTTTTCTTTGTCCATATCAAAATCCACAAAAAGCTGTAAAATCAGATCCAGTCCTCCCACTCCTCACAGGCAGGATTGGCTGGAGCATTTTGCCATAATTACATCAATATTTGTTTCTGTATCTGCTGAAGTCAAACCAGAAATGTGACCCAGTACAAGCCAAACTCACAGAGAGTAAGAGAGAGACCAAAGTGAGCTCATGCATGATGGAAACAGGCAGGGAAAAGGGATGAAAATGCCAGTTAGAATAAATATCATGAACTGAAATACTCACACTTCTTTTCTGTGAATTGATGAAGCAAACAGGACTTTCCTACACCCATGTCCCCTGTTACAGAAAGAATAGTTAAATCATTGTTGCAACAAGCACATTTTCTTCCTCCCACACAACAAATGGTACAGAGACATTCATTTCTCAGGTCAGATGGGCAGTATTCTATCCCTGGCTGTAGCCTTGAATTTATCAACTTGCCACTGAAGCTTTGGCTGCAGATACAGCTCACAAGCAGGAGCAGATCACTCATGAAACAGTTAATTTGTATTACTGATTTAATAATTGTATTTCACAAGGTTATAGAAAGTACAGCTGAAGAAACTGAAATGTAAAATATACTTGGTGTTTGCTGCTGTCTTACTGTGGTAAGAACATCAAAATACTGACAACCATCCAGAGCACCTCAAGAAAAGCTTTATTTCCACTGATGCTCTTGCACAATGCCAAGAGTGAGACACAGCAAGAGCTTTTAAGAACCAACTCTTCCAGAGGCTGAGGCTGTCAAGCAGCCTGACTTAAACCTGCAGATCATTTACACCTACACAAGGTCATTAACAATTAAACAATTAACAGTAAGACCAGTTCTTCCAGGACAGCAATAAATGCAATCCCTTAGAGTCCCTGACTAAGCAGCCAAGGAAGCTGCAGCTAACAGCAACATTTAAACACAAAAATACAGCCTGACAGAGGTTTATGAGCCTCATGCAATGGTTTCCAATCAGCACTTGTGCCTTCAACATAAATTCTAAAACCTCTGAGATTAATGATGCAAACTGCTCCAGTAAATGCTAAAGTTGTAGAGAAGTGTGGTGACCTGGGGGACTGAGGTGGGACAAGCACAGACTGAAAGCACAGCCCCAGGCTCCTCATGAACCCACACAACATCCACAGGTGTGAGCCCACTGCTACTTACCAATAATGATGTACTTAAAGATGTAGGAATAGTTGTAAGGTGCAGTTGCCATTGTGGCACTAAAATAAAAAAGAGAACACGTCAGAACTGATACTTGTTCTCTCAAGGCAACCCAAATAATCCAGTTTAGTTCATATAAACAAAAAACCCTTCCTCTTCCTCTCTCCCCCAGCCGCCCTTTAATTCACAGTTCAGATCTGTGCAGCTCCCCAGTGTCACTGAATTCATGGCACAGCCAGCAAAGCTCCCACACTGCTTGCTCTGAGCCCCTGTCAGCAAGGCCTCCAAGCAGAAACACAGATTATCCATTTGGTCCAGAAGGATTTAAAGCTGTTGAAAAGCTCAGTCCTTGCTCTGCAGTCACTGCCAGACCAGCACTGACCCATCAAGGAGCTGAGGGATCAACCCAAAATAAAATCTGACTCCAGCCAAAACCTGGAGAGATTTAACAAAACCAGCAAGTTGGAACTATTACCTCACACTTTTGACACTTGCAACAGAACAAAGGAATCAGAGCAGCTTGCAGAACAGCTAAGATTTAAAAGATTGCTGTAGTAGCCTAAACTGGGCCTGGGGTGCTGCCTGTCCATGTCAGAAAAGCTCTGTAAACCACAAATCAGATGTTCAGGAAGTTGGTTAACATCTCTGTGGCTTTGTCAGCTCAGCAGTGCTACAGCCAGGCTGCTGAGCAGTTTCTCTTTTTTAAAAGGCAGTCAAAATACTTCTAACATTCCAGAATTTTCCTAAATGTCGAGGGAATCAGAACTGGCTTTGGCTGTTTAAATCTGCAAGGAGTGAAAGCTGACTTGCTAACTCACACATCAGTTAGCCAGGATTACACATCTGTAAGGGCCAGATGTTGCCAGGTAACATTAGAGATGGGAAATGCCTGCTTTGGTCCCAGGCTTTAAGTTAAACTGGATCCACTGCTCAGTTGAGCAAGTGGAAAATTTCTAGCAGGAATCCAGCACTTCCCTTGCTGCTCCTGCAGGGCAGATAGCCAGCCATTACAAACACATGGTGCTCCTTACAAGGAACACTGCTGGAGCCTAGAAAGATTTTCATTAGGTCATGTGTCATTCACATGACAAATGAAACCAATACTGGAAAGAACTACAGAGGAAAGCTTCCAGGCCTGGGACTTTCTCAAAAGCAAAGCACTGTTCCCTGCACCACAATTAATCCCCCTCAGTGAGCTGCAGTCGTAGGAAAGATGCACAAATCTCATTCCCAGCTCAGAGCCAGCAGCCTCTGCTTCCCAGCACTGAGATTTGAGGCAAACATGCTTATCTAGACCTGGGAGGGGAACACTCCCAGAGCAGCTCAGAGGGTTTGCAGAGTGCCAGGCTGTGCACCTCGTGTCCCCTCCACGCCTGGCTCAGGACATGGAAACACTCCTGGGTCCTTCTGTCCCAGGAGAACACAAAGCACCTCTGCTAAATCCAACAGAGACACACACTGTTCACTGAACCAAGTTCATTCCAAGATAGGAAATAAACTGACAAATTTGGACACTAATTCAGCAAGCAAGCCAGCAGCTTTATGGCTTTATTTCCTGGAAGGTTCCAGAATTACAGTACCAGCTCCAACACGTGAATGGTTATTTTCAACAGCAGTAAATAAAGACAAATCACTGCTCCATATTGAATTCCACAGGAATGTGTCACTGTGGAAACATCCAGTCCTTCAAGTTTCCTGAAAATCTTCACACATTATGTTCTTTTTCTTCTCCAGCACGTCCCAGCACAGTAAACTGGGCACACAAAGCACAAGTTCCTGCAGGACCCTTCCCCTGGCACCTCCTGTCTGGGCAGGGCAGGAGCATCACGCTCACAGCTCAGCTCCAGAGCCAAACTGGGGCTCCTTGAGGTAACTGAAGTACAAAAGAAAGCTTGGACAAGCTGATTTATATATGCAAGTACTTCAGGAGGAGAGCAGGAACTGCCCTGTTTTCCACAAAACCAGCTGGCTGTTACCAGCCCTGGGACACCAAGAGCACCACTGTGCACCAAAGGTTCCTGTGCATTCTGAGCACGGGAATATCCAGTGCCTGATGCTTTAACAACCCCAACCAAACCAGCAGCACCATGAGCTCCAAGCCAGGGGACCAAGCACCTGAGTGGCCGTGAAATCTGCAGCAGCCTGTGTGCCCTCTCCTCTTCCCAAGAGCAGGAGGCCAAGGAGTGCCAAGCACTGCAAACACAGGGAAGTTTCATGTTTCTGAGCACATGACTTCAGGATATCACTGTGTGGTAAACAGTGCTGAACTGCTCTGCTGTTCCAACCAGGAGGGAAATGCACCCTGCAATCCAAGTCTGGAAAGTGAGGAGGAATTTTTTTTAAAGCATGGACAAACTGGGAACTCTGTGCAGTCTCTGTCACAATCTGAATTTGAAGTGAGCCTCACCTAGATCTGCATTGCTAAATGTACAGCTCTGTTTGTCAGGCTGCTTCTGCTTGCTGAGATATGATCATTTTCAGTATGGCCTCTAAGGAATAAAGTCTTTACTATGCTATTTCAATATAAAAAAAAACTACTGGTATTACATTTATTCCAAGGGTCACATTACAGAAAAGATTCTGAAATACTCCAAACCATTAGTAAAGGTCAGGAATATTTTCTGGAGAACAGATGATTCCTTTAAATAAAAATTAAAGTAAAAAACCCAAGCAATACTAAAACAACCAAATAACAAACTTTTAAACACTCAAATTCCAATAAGGATTAGCAGGAATTCAAACTGTACTCAGATCTTGGAATAGAAGTGATATTCCACAAGGACTCTGTGCTGAAGGAGAAAACAAAAACTGCAACCAACTGAACACAGAAACCCTGCTGAGAATTCAGCCTTGGAAAAGTGACCACCTCAGCATTTACTGCAGGCAAAAGGAGGAAGTCCAGACAAGAGCAGGGCACAGGAGGGGTCAGAGAATTCTGAACTATCAGCTGCAGGTCAATGCAAGGGGCTGGTGCCTTGAGAGGAATCGCCCATCTGCAGGAACTGGAGTTGTGCCTCCACCCTCTCTGCTCCAGACAAGTGAATCTTGCTTTCCTCCTGGGAGAGCAGGAACTGCAGGGCTGAGAAAGCTGCACATAAACATCCAGAGCTCAGCCTCAGCCATGCTGGCACTGTGACATCAAAGCTAACCAGCCATGAGTTTACAGTTAACAGAAAGCAGAAGTTCAGTCTGGGAGCTCCCAGGCCAGGCTGCCAGCTCAGTGTTGGCTCCCCTCTCCAGGTAAGGCTGCCCTGGAGCCCAGAGCTTCAGTGCAGGATGGCCACGGGCCAGAGGATCTCACCAAGCACAGATTTATGCTCATTTCAAAGCCTATACAATTCATCTCTGTTTTACATTAAATTTTGCAGTGAGCAGTGTCACCAAATCCATTTCCCATATATCAAACTTCTTCTTACAGGCTTTTTAAAAATAACATTAAAGATGACCTTAATGAGACACCAGTACATCTACATCTCCTCCTCTAATCAACAAGCAGCACACAGGTATTTAGAAATCTCACCAAAGCCTTATTTCAAGTATCAGCTACATCTGTACTTCCTGAGATAAGATTGTTCTGGGCACACTGCAGTAACATTCTTTATCACAGTAACATAAGTGTAAATACCAGATTCATAGCAGCCTTTGTGAGACCTGTGCAGTTCCTTCCAGCTCAAGGACACAGCTTTAACTCTTCACTGGGCATCATTTGCATGGAGAAATTTAATATCTTTATGCTCAACAAGAGGAGGTGTGTTATGAAAGGAGCCCAGAACCTGCATGCAGAGGTTTATTAGACATTGCTGTGGTTCCCAGCATCAGCTGATGGATGGTCCATGTGCAGGGATGAGAGCTGGGGGAAAAAAACATCACCTTCAAACTCAGCAGTGCCCAGCTTTGTAACTGGTTCCCTGCAAAGCACAGCTCTGCAGCCAGGGAAGCACTGGGCAGTTACTCTGAAGCAAAAGGTATTCTGTGGTCCATCTGGGCAGCCAGGTGTGCTGTGCATCATTCTTCAGGGATGTGCAGCAGGAAAAGCTCTCACAGTTGAAGCTGCAGATTACTTGGATGTTAATTAACAGACAACAGTGAGACTGATAAGGAAGGGGGAGGAGCTGCAGAGGGGTGGCATTGTTTCATTTCCTAATTGCACTTTTCCCCCTGATAAGGACTTTTGTCAAGCACAGAACAATGTGGTTCAACTGGTACCTCAGAAACAGTCTGAGTGCTTCAGTGATGGTCACCTGTCAGACCACAGCACTCTGAAGGTAACAACAGTTCTGTTATCAATTAAAAATGTTATCAAGCACTGAACTCCCACAGGTCTGCTGGCCACAGCAAGCTGTGAGGTCTGCTACAATTAAATTCCACTGTGGTTCTCTGGCTTTCACACACCAAGGACATTCAGGTCTTCCTGAGCCACATCAACATCTCAGCCCTCTTTAGGATGATGCTCTGCAGCCACCCTGCTCTGCATATTTGTTCATTTCTGCAGGCTTGGCTTCACAAAGCCCTGCTGAGCCTGGTCCCTGAGGAGTCTGAGCCTGCTGCAGCCTTCACACCTGTGTGACACCATCCCTTGTTGCTGGCCAGCTCCTTACTCATCCTCAGCTCCTCCAGAGTCACCCTCCCCTGCTTCCCCCTTTGGATTTCACCAAAGCATTCAATGAGCACAAGGCAGGAAATCTGGCTGAGGTGATCTCTGCTCAGCAGCAGCCTCTGGGAGCTGCTGCCCAGGATCACTTGGCATTTCCTCACTGTTCCCACCTCTGGTTGCTCCTTCCCTGGCAGCACAGGGGGCCTGCAGGCTCTGGGGCTCAGAGTGCAGCCCAGCAGAGCCCTTTCCAGGCTGTTCCTGAAGAAATGCATTTGGTCTGTTCCCTAATCATGTCAAACACCCTAACCCAGCCTGAGGCCTAGCAGGTTCTTCTAAAGGCCTTCACTTCTCCTTCCTCCAGAAGAACTTCATTTTTCTTTTTAAATCAAAGCTCCATAACAAACTACCTTCACTTTCTGACTTTCCTCACCAGCTCTCCAGTCACAACCACCTTGTCCTGGCTGTCCTTCTACTGGTTTCACATCCTGCCTCATTAAAGTTACTCCATGTTGCTTCCTAAACTTCCTGCATTTATTTGTGCACATCTCAATTGCCCCCAGCCACGCCCCAGCAGCAGAGCTGAACTAATCACTGCCTGCCTGTCCTCACCAGCTGCAGCACCTCCTGCCATGCCCCTGCCCTCAGCCACCCTGGATCCACTTGTATCTCCTCTCTTCTCCTGCTCTCCTCTTCCCACACAACACTCCAACCTGCTGTGTGTCTGCTCACAGCAGGAGAGCCAAGGTCCAGAGATACCAGCCAAGTGTGGGACAGAATATCCAAAACCAGAAGAGTTTTCAGTCATTCCAACAAATCAGAACTCTGGAGTCCCCACCTAGGGAAACACAAGTCACAGACGTTTTATGTAAACATTAACCAAGACCTGCCTCCTGTTTCAGGAAGATTCAGCAAAATGAGAATCAATCTAACCAGGTTCCATTAGATACCCAGGAGTGAGCAGGTAATTTTCAAGTATTATTTATATTTTACATCCCAGAGCCTCCAGTAGAACAGGTTTGTTTCCAAACTGCTGTCCTTCATAAGAACTCCTCTTTTTTTTTTTTTTTGTTACTCACAAAATGGAAAAGAGGAACTTCTTCCTTCCGCTCAGACTTACGACATTTTCCAATCCCTACAGGAAGCTAGCAAATTCCTTTTTATAAACCAGATTAAATTGTGACATTTAGTAATTAAATTCCCCAAGGTTTTTTCTTCCCATTAGCAAGTACTGCCCAAGCACAAGGGCCCCTCAGTCCAAACCATGACAGCAACCAATCCAGGCAATCCATTCCACAGGATAACATCTGTAAAAGATGTGGTGACTTGGGGTTTGATATGGTTTAGGATACAGCCAGCCTGAGTGAATACTGTTCACTAAGGGGCTCTGAAAAACCTCCCAACACAGATCTACCCCATCTCAAAGCAGAAACCACAGTGAGTAACCTCCAGAAGCACTGGCAGGGCCACTCCAGTGCAGACACCCCCCTCTGCCTGGCTTTCGTGCAAGGATAATTCAGCACAGCTCCAATTCAACACAAAGCTACCAAGAGATGTTGTAGATACTTCGTGTGCTGCAAACAGGCAATAAACAATTAGGAGAAATATAATAATTTCACTCTGTTTAGCCTAAATAAGCTTTGACAAAAAACCCAGTCTAGAATACTTTCGCTGCTTTCTCAAATAGGAAGTGGCTTTTCCCTCAACCCTCAAAGTTATTTTTCTGTCAAAGTTCATGACGGCACAGGTCAATATAACAAAAGTAGAGATAAGTGCACATCAGCCACATATACGGTACAATATACACATACACACCCTACGTGAAACTGCAACAGCTCGTAAGGGGGAGATACAGAAACACACACACAGAAATATCGCCTGGGCCGGCTGCTGGCGCTGCCGCCCGTGCAGTGCCGAGGAGCAGAGGGAGGCGGCGGTGACACCGAGAGCGGCCTAGGCCTGCCCGCAGCCTCCCCCCGCCGGCCCGGCCGCCCCTTCCCCTCCCCGCCGGCCCCGGGGCCCGCCCGCAGCGCCCTGGGGGCCGCACGGCGCCCTGCGGGCCCGCGGCTCGGGGCGGCACCGGGCCGGAGCGCGGCCGCCCGGGACCCGCCCCGCTCCGCCCGGCCCGGCGGAGCCCCGGCGCGGGGCCTGGCGCTGCAGGCCGGGCCGGGCCGGGCCGGGCGGGCGGCGCCGGCGGCCCGCCGTACCTGTGCTCGGGGCTCAGGGAGCTGTGCAGCGCGGCTGTGCGGGCGGTGCCCGGTGCCCCGCGGGCTGTGTGGCTCGGCTCGGTCCGGGCTCGCTCCGCTGCCTCAGACGCGGCTCCGCTGCGCCCCCATCACCCCCGCAGCCAAGATGGCGGCGCCCCTCGCACGGGGTTTCCCCTCCCACTCTCGACGGGCGCCGGGGCCGCACAAAGAGTGGGCGCGAGGGCGCCGCGGCGCGGCCAATCACGGCGGGCGCTGCCCGGCGAGGCCCCGCCCACCCCGCCGGCGCGAGGGGCGGGGCAGGGCGGGGCCGGGCGGGGCGGGAGCGCGCGCGCGCAGTGGGGCCGGGGCGGGGCCGGGGCGGGGCCGGGGCGGGGCCGGGGCGGGGCCGGGGCGGGGCCGGGCGGGAGCGCGCGCGCCCTCAGGCGGAGGAGCCGCGGCGGCGCCTCAGGGCGGAGCGGGGCTCGGGCGCCGCGGAAAGTCCCGGATTTCCGCGCTGTTCTCCCGGAAAATCCCGGATTTCCGCTCTGTTCTACCGGAAAATGGCACGGAAGCCAACAGTGACCCGCCCGGAAGCCCCGTCTCGCCGGGACATGGTGCGAACCGGAGCAGCCCGGCACGGCGCAGGTACGGGGCTGTAGCGGCGTCCGGCACCTCTGAGGGGCTCCAGAGCCCCCCGTGTGTCCCCAGTAACATCATCCCGTGTGTCCCGTGAAATGCTCGAAGGTGTTCATTTGGGCTTTGAATATTTTATATCGGCTTTTTAAACACTTGTGGCATGCGATCCTAAAGACCTACCCCAACAACGTACTGCCCAAATCTCAGAGCTCACGGGATTCAAAAAATAAATCGGTGGTTCAGGAGATGTAAAAGTGTGTCAGCAAATTCCCCCAATAAGGATTTTATTTCAGTCCCACACATTATGGAAAACATCAGAGTCTGCTGTGTGTCAGTGTCCAAGATTCAAACTGCAGCTTCGCCACTGCCATAACATTTCTGTGGAAGTATTTTCCAGAATGGGCATTTTCCATCTCCATTACTGTGACGTTACTAATTCCATTCCCTTAGTTGAGCAACACCCAGGGAATCCTCTGCTTTCCATGAATCAGCCACCCCCTAATTATTACTCAACCTCTACCAGGGGGAAGCAGATAACACTCCCTGTTACCTGGGCAGAAACCTCAGAGAGTGAAAAGCACTGGTGAAAAACAATGAGAATTATTTTCCCCTTTATCTACACACTAAGTAAATAAATCTCTGAGTGACAAAAAGCAAAGATTCAAAAATTCAATTCAATAGAAATTTCTATTTTTCAATAGAAAAATAAAAAGTCTGCTGGCAATGTAGTACAGATGTAGGACTCCCGTCAGTTACTGTCACGGTTCTAATTTTAAAGCAGACAACACTACAACAGAATCCTTTTCAAGTTTTGCAAAACCTTATATGGAGTGACTTTTACTAGGAAAATAGGTCAAAACAAGCCAGTGAGAATGATTTCCACGAGAGGGAGTCTTTAAACGGAAAATGACCTGACTGTTGTGACACAGTTGCAGTCTGGTTTACTGACTTGAAAAAAATACACTTCCCTGCTACTGCCCCAAATATTATTCTATTAACACAGACGCTGTAATGAGAGGTTTTAAAATTCAGAATTGCTCAAATATCACACACGAAAATACATTGAGGATTTCTCTATGTGTGGTTCAGTGTTGGCAGAGTCAGGCAGGGTGAGGTGCCCCGTTCCACAAGATGGAACTGGTGACAGGGAATTATCGCTGTCATCCATGGCAGTGGCTGATTGGAGCTGCAGCTCCTTTTCCAGGGGGATTGCAGGCAGCCCTGTCCCCCAGGCAGGCACAGGCTCCCCGAGGCTTTGCTCACCCCCTGCAGCTCTCCAGTCACACTCACAGGCTGCCACTTCCCCTGCAGTGCCCACGGAGACACCTCAGGATTGCTCAACAACTCGGAAAAATCACTGTGGTGGCTCAGCTCACTTCAGTCTGGAGTCTGGCTCGTGGGGAATTTTAATTGTGAACAGAAATGAGAAGCAGTTTTGGGATAAAATGTTTCTTACCTGCAGCAAAATTAAAAGCCATTACCCAAATGGCAAGTAAGATTCAGCTTTTTAACTGAAATTCCCAAATATATTTAATGTAAAACTGCCTCCCTTTCTGAGGTGATGTAAAAGGCAATACAGATTTGCTTCAAAGCTCCTGCTTTTGAATAATTTTATATGCTCTGCTCAAATATTCCTACAAGGTTTAAAGTTAACAGAAGCCATGAGCGAGAAGGATGGAGCAACAGCGTCTGCATTTCTTTGGTTCTTTATTCTTGTGAGTGCTTGAAAGCCTGCAGCAGTTTTCCAACAACAGTTATTGAGAAAAGGCTGACTTCAGCCCATTCATTGTGAACATCTGGACAGAACCTAACAACAGTAATTAAAACCCACTAAATTGGTAACAATCCCAAATTGCCAGGGATGGGATCCTCCTCTGTGGCCCCACCCTTCCCTGTGGATTTCTGCTGGGTCAGTCCCCTCTTGAAGAGCCTTTTCCACGTGTCTCTTTCTGAGGCCTCTGTCAAGAGGGAGCAGCATCCAAATGTTCTGCTCACGTGAGCCTTGCTCTTGGGTTTATTTCTGTACCAAAAAACCCCAGGAAAAGTAAAGGCTGAGTTAATGCAGTTGATAGAAGGTTTGAGGATTTTCTTCTTTGAAAATAAATTACACAGAGTGATCTGTAGGATCTGCTTCCTTCTTTAGAATGCATCCTTGTAAGAAAATAAACCTAAATATGATTAAATTACACATCAGCATTCATGAAGAGCATGGATTGAATGGAACTTTTTATCTGCAACACTCTGTTTTCCCTGAGGACAGCAGCAAGCAGGACAGACTGTCAGAATTTAAACTGTCAGGCCACAAACAGACAATAAAAAGCAGCTAAAGTCAGGTTTGTCTGTCTGTCCTTTCCCCCTGAACCCCAACTTCATCTCCTGGCTTTGCTCAAGTTTCTCTAGACAGAGACAGAAGGGAGAACAGGGATTTTTCAGGAACCACTTTGAAATACACTTCTGTGGGAGTTGATCACGTAACTCTGGATTGGTCACAGATAACTAACTGGTCTTTACTTGTATTTTATTTTTGAGTTGCCCAGTTCTCCTTTCATCTCTTACCATTTCAGTTTTGTGGTGTCTGTAGAAATGTTCCTGTGGTCAAGGGTTTTTTTTAGTTCCTTCTTTATCTTTTCTAGTTCCTTCATCTCATGTAAAATAGGCAGCCCAAGCCCACTGGCACTTCTACAAACCTCAAAGCTTCAAATTAAACTGATTAATGATAGAAGAACATTTGGGCCCATGGTGGTTCTGGTGTCAGTAAATGCAGCTCAGCTGGATTCTCTCTGTCTATTTTGTGGGAATTATGGAATGGAAGTGTTCCCCTTTCCACAGGAACTTCAACATTAATATTGAGGAATATTTCCAAATACACACAGCAGTGAGCCCACCCGATGGGTCAGTGCTCACCATGACTCCTTTTGTCTTGACTGAAGATAAATCTGAGCTTTGCTGACTTCATTTGACTTATTTTGGAGTTCACCTTTCAACTCTGATGCCTTGAGCATAATCCCCAAGCATTCATACTTCATTGTGCCCTTAGCAATAGCTTATATTTTAGCACAAAACCAAACTGTAGAAATGCCTGCAAAATAGCAGCATCTGCTTTTCAGAGGCATGCAAGTGCTGTGGTTTCCTGGCTGACATGACAACATGCCCAGAGAGCAGATCCTGACAGTGCTGGAAGGCTGTGAGTCAATCATCTTGCACAAGGCAGGACTGATCCACACAGAGCTGATTCTGGGTAGAAAGCAACCTCTGGAGCTGACAGCACCAACCTCCAGGGGTTTGTGCCCCTCCTCAAGGATTTCCTTGCTGAAGGACTCTGCAGTGCCACAGCTCAAGGCTCCCTGGAAACATTTCTGCCCTCCTCATCACTCAGAGCAGTTTCTGACATCAGGAGACTCTCTTGGTTCTGCTCTGAGCCTCTGGTTCCACATCTCACTCTCTGCACTGAGAGGTTGCTTCTTGGAAAGAAGCTCCCTCAAATGGTTCAGCATGCCAAGGCCCCTCAACAGCACAAGCATAGCTGCATTTCCAACTGAATAGTGGAAAAGGGAACCTAAAATTTCCATGGAAACAATTTACAATTTAACAGTAATTAAACTAATTGAACACAGTGTTTCTAAAAGGCTAAGTAATTTTGCATTAATTGTATTTGATGGACAGGTGAAGAATTTTTGGTTTAGCTGTGTAATGATGTTACAAATGCATGATAAGATATGAACATGATGCAGAACATCAGGTAGATGAGTTATGGGAGCAGAATGTGTGTGATTGTGCAGTGTCAGTGCCTCTTTGTGAAGGATGTTCAGGTTTGCTCCTGCCTTGGTTATCCACAGTTCTCCCAGACTTCAGAATCAAAATGGCAGATGGTTCTTAGCCCACCTAAAATATCCTGGTTAATAATGTTCTCATACACAAAAGCATAACAAAAAACTTCTTCAGTTACAGCCATGACAGAGGAGAATTACCCACCACTGGCTTTATCAATAACCATGTCTTTGTTCCACACAATTCCAGCAGCAAGGGGAGGCATTGTTGGTGGCATAGAAACCTTTTTTGTGAGACCCACTGCAGGGTGGCACTGTCTCGGTACAGTGCTCCTCTCAAGAGCACAAGGCAGTTCTCTGATTACATGATGGAGAGATCAAAGGAAAACAACAGCTGTCTGTGGCCTGCCTGCCTGCCTTAGATTTACCACAACTCACTGGTAGTGCCGAGGAAAACTCCATAAGAAATGCAAGAAGTTAGAAATTTCTGTTGTATGTGAGTGCCCTTGGAGATGCCTGACTGGCTCTCAGATGTGTTATTACATACAATGTTTCACAGAAGATGGAAAATGCTCCCTGGTAAATTGCTCTGAAGGATCGTGTTCTTTCTCCAACTTCAAACACAACCACCACAGGAGGGATGAGTGAGCTCTGTGTGACATTCCCAAGCACATGAGCCATGAGGTCCATGCCTTCATGTGTGCTCTTAACAGTGTTCAAGTAATTTATTGTTACACCAAACATCTTAGGAGCTTAAAGGGCTTATCTAACCAACAATTACAACTTGTCACCTGTGTCATCCCAGTTTGTTCCCCAGATCTCTGCTCATACAATGCCCAGGGGTGGCAAGGGAGATGGTCTGAGGGACACTGTAGCTGGTGAGCATCAGAATTGGACTTGGCGTGGCTCAGGGCCAAGAGGACATCTGGACACACTGGTCTGTGACATCTGGACACGCTGATCTGTGCATCCACACACAGGGCCTGGAGCATGGCTGCAGGACAGGGTCACTTTAAATAGGGCACAGGAAGGAAGAGGTCCCTGGCCTCCAGGGCACAGCAGCGCACAGGGCACGGACACTGACAGCTCCCAGCCCTCGGGGGTGGGTATTGGGACATCTCCCACTGTATCCTAGAGTGATGTTTGATTAGTGACTGTCATCCATAGGGGACTGTACTACAGATCCCCTGTACCTGTGCTTGCTGTGGACATACCAGTAACTGCATGAAAACTACAAAACAAGCAACGGAATTCATGTAACAAGGCGTTCAAACATGATCTGGAATTGAAGAGGTGGGAAGGTGTGGCAGCCGAAGGGCAGGAGAGGCCGGGATCCCGTGCAGGGACTCCAGGAACGCGCGGGGGCCGAGGGGCACGGGCGGTACCAGCGCCGTGTCCGGGCTCACCGCTGCGGGATGACTGTGCCAGGCAAACTGCGCGGGTAACCGTGCCGGGGTAGGCGTGCCCAGCTGAGCCGTGCCCATGTCCCGGTGCCCGTGTCCCGGTACCCGTGTCCCGGTACCCGTGTCCCGGCGTTCCTGTCCCCGTGTCCCCGCGGTCCCGCGGCCGCGCCCAGGGAGGCGGGCGGCGGGCGGCGGGCGGAGGCGGGGGAGCTCCGGGTCCCGCCCCTGGGGCTGCCCGGCTCTGCCCGGCCCTGCCCTGCCCTGCCCGGCCCCGCAGCTGCCTCTGCCCGCGAGTGCCAGCGCCAGGTAGGGCCGGCAGCGGTGCCGGGGCTGCCCCCGCTTCCCCGGGCGGAGGGACGGGGGCTCGCAGGGACGGAGGGAGGGGAGCGCGGGGCCGGCTCCTGGCCCCGCTCCTGCCCGGGGCGGTTCCCGCGGCATCTGCGGGGCTGTGCCGGGCTGTGCCGGGCTCCTGCCCCCCGGAGCAGTTCCCGTCCCGCCGGGCCGGGGGCCGGAGGAGCAAGCCCGGTGCGCCCGTGAACGCCGGTGGAAGCGGTGCGAGCGGTGATGGGAACGGCGGGGGCTTGTTTGTTTTGTTCCTTGCCTGGGGGAAGAATGTTTGAAAGCTCTGTTTGAATAGAAATTCAAAAAATGTAGGCACTGAAAACATATTTAAAATGTTTCCTAGGAAGAGTGTTAAAAAAAAAAAGTTATGGGGATGACTTGTTTCAAGGAGGCCTCATTAGTAAGTAGATCCCTCTTGGAATAAAACTGCTTTGAATGTTATTTGCTCTTGGATGTAAAAAATCCGACTTTGCTAACAAGGATGATACTAGCATTGTTTCCCCTTGAGTCTCTTATTTTTCTTACTGATCATTACAATTTCCATTTTCCACTACCAACTCTGCATGATGCAAGTTTATCGGCAAAAAAGAAATTCCTTTATTTCCTTTGTGGGAGTAGAGCATGGCTCAGCTCAGGGTGTCCTGCTCTGGAGTCAGAGGGGGTGGGGGTTCCTTAAATGCCTCTCCTCCTTTGGGGCTCTCAAACTGTTTTACAGAGAACCTTATAACATCCGTCTGGAAAAATGAAGTGAAACCTGAGTACTGAGGAATGGGTCTCTCACAGGTTATTGCAGCTGCTTTCTCTTGGCCACGGGGCAGTTTATTCCATAGTTCCTACCACGGAGAGATGGGAGATGGGAGCTCAGTTGTGCAGGAGCAGAGAGAAGCAGAAGTCAGCCCCGTTTGACATCTGCTCTGTGGGATGGGCGCTGCTGGCATCGCTGCCTCCCTGCCCAGCCCAGTGCCAGGCTGGCCGTGGTTCCAGGCTCTGCTTGAGCTCCGTCCATCTCCAGAGTGGATAATGGGAGTGCTGGCCTGGCACCAGCCCGGGCTGCCAGTGCCCATCTGTGCCATCACCAGCTTGCTGAGTGCTGGGGAGCCCAACTCCTGGATTTCACTGAATTCAGCATGAAGACAGGGTGGGAATTTTAGTTACACCTTGTTAGTGGCATGGGTGGGTGGTGAGCGCCTGAAATGTTCCGTGTTTAAAGACAGGGAGAGATTTCCCAGGGGTTGTCTGAGAGTTCAGCTGAGTTCCAGTGAGAGCTGAGTACCTGCAGTGTCCCCAGAGGAATGACTCTGGCTCTTGGCAGGGCAGAGGCTTTCTCTGGCTGGTGGAATTCCAGTGCTGTGGGGAAAACAGTGGGGAAATGGGACCAGCCATCAATCTCTGGCTGCTTCTGAATGTCGAAAGGGTGACAAGGCAGAAATGCTACTGCTGCTGCTGGTTTAACTTGGATTTTACAGGCACAAATCCAGCCCGTTGTGAATTTGTTCCTTTCATCAGCAGAGCAGGCATGGGAGCACTCTGCAATCCAGGTTCATGGCTCTGATAATGTCACCAGGGGGGATTGCTGCCAGCTCTGGCTGAAAGGCTGCCTGATGTGTTCCAGTGCAGGGCTGGCTCTGTAATGATTTCTGTAATTCTGGAGGTGCTGCGGCCACATGCAGCACTGGAGGTGTGGGCAGCAGTGCCACTGAGCCTCTGTGCCAGGGAAGGGTTGGGACCTTCCTCAGGTTCAGCTGCTGTCCCCCATCCCATATTCAGATAAAATAACTTTTTGTTGTACTTGGGTGTTTTACAGAATTCCGGTGGGAACCAAACCATTTCTAAAATAGCCCTGTGACGTATTTAGTGCTCAGGATTTGTATCTGCTTTCAGCTCACTTACAAATACAAGCTTTCCATTTTAATCCAGCCCCAGACATAAGTGTTGCTGCTGAGTGGCATGCATGGGAAAGAGGATTTTGGACAGAAGTATGCAGCTTCACAAAACAACTATTTCCCTGATTTACTTTGGAATCTGGAGACCTAAAGAAAGTTTTTTGTTGTTGTTCTTTAAGCTGAGGTGATCAAGTTTTGCAGCTTGGTTGCAGTAAAGCAGAACATGGTTAAACACAGATATGGAGTGGCTTGGGTACAATAACTCCTGACTAGAGAGAAGCAGCTGCTCTTGTTTTCTGTTCCATTCCACAGCACTCGGGAATTATCATGTGAATAATCGAGTTCTGAGCGTGTCTCTGCCTCTGCTTGATTATTATCAAATGTTTT
Source organism: Ammospiza caudacuta (assembly GCF_027887145.1). Taxonomy (NCBI): domain Eukaryota; kingdom Metazoa; phylum Chordata; class Aves; order Passeriformes; family Passerellidae; genus Ammospiza; species Ammospiza caudacuta. The sequence goes on along the minus strand of NC_080613.1, from coordinate 2,013,740 downwards.
TCCTGAAAAGGCAGAAGATTCTGACATGGACAATTTGCCTGTAACAAGCTGTGTATTATTTCTGTTGGTTAGTGATTGTCTGGTTCTCTGGACCAGGTATTTGATATCCCTTCTAGCAATTTCAGCTGAAAAGAAAATTGTATGTATTGATATTTCATATGTTTGCTTCTAATCTCTTTTTGATCATTTTAAACTCAAGACTCAAAGGATGTTTTATGCAGTGGCTTTCAGAGGTCGCTCAGGTTTTGCATTAGGAAGAAAACCTCAAGTTATTTTTTTGTGAAGCTTTTGTGCAGCTCTTTGTGCACCTCTGTCACTTCCTTTGTTCTGCTGCTCACAGCATTAGTTCAAGTGTGTGTCTATTCAGTCCCTTAATCATTAATTAATCACTTCAGGCACTAAGAAGCCTGAGGGAATCAGAAAGAAACGCTCTGGATGATTAATTCTTTTCCCATAAAAGCACTAAACTTGCTGGAGCTCTGAGCCATGCTGGAACTATTTTCCCTGTGTCAGGCACAAGCTCCCTAGGTGGGGATCGTGCACAGCTCTTGAGCTGAGAGCTGGGCTCGGGCAGCTGGGGAAGTGTTTTCCTGCAGGAGGCTGCACAGAGCAGCGGGAGAAGGGAATGCAGCCAGACAGCCCCGGGGCACGGCCGAGCTGCCTCAGCACTGCCTCACAGCCGATGTTTGCACAGAGATGAGGATGGAAAAGTGCTCAGGCACCCTCCCTCGGGTCTGTCCTTGTGACTTGGCATGGGGAAGTGTCTGGCTCAGGGATTCTGACTTCGTTCAGGTGTTTCAGTGAGGAGGAGGAAGGTAAATGCCCGGTGGTGGGAGTGTCCAGGCACCGAGTGTGCGCCAGGCCTGCATTTCAGGGGGTTTGCCTCTGCCTCTGCTTTCCTGCAAGGCACAGGCGTTGGCAGATTTTCAATATTTACACTGTGTCCTACACCCTGATAGCACCAATGGCCAGATTCATCGGGCCCCTTATCAGCTGTCAGACGCTGCTGGGTGCCTGTTTGCCCTGCAGCAGGGTGTTCCTGCCCTGGTTGGCATCACGGAAATGCAGGAATGCTTCCCTGCACAGCAGGGCAGGTGTGGTATTGCACTAAATTTACAGGCAGGCTGTGCCCATCGCTGTGTGCCCCTGCTGCTCCAGGGCCGTGCCAGGGCTCTGTTACTGTGGCACTGAGAAATCCCAGCAGAGATGAAATCGGGGCGGGCAGTGCCCATGAAATGTCAGCCCAGAGCTTCGCACCTGCTCAGGGAAGGAAAGGGTGCTCAGAGAAGTCAGGGAAGGCAGTAGCAGCCTGTCTCAGCAGGACACCCGGGTATTTATCTCTGCTTATCCACTGATGATGCATTTGCAAGGTTAAATAGAGCTCTCACAGGAGCGGAGTTAAGCAGAGCTCCGGGTGCTTTGCAGTGCTGGGCTGGCTGGAAATGCCAGCTCGGAATGGCCGGGCCCTCAGGGAGCCTGGTGCTGCTGCTGCCATGGGAGTGGCAGGTTGAGTTCTGGGCATCTCACACTGCCCTCTGCAGAACAGCCTTTGTTTTACTTCCTTCAGTTTCCCCAGCCTTGGGACTCTGTGAGCAGCTCCGTTCTCAGCCAGGATATTCCAGGTTTTTGTGATCAATATTTGGGATGTGATGGTGTCTGGATGGTATGGACTCTGAAGATTTATATATTTTTTCCTTTTGTCTGTTTCAAAATGTTCTTTTCTGACTATAGACTGTGGTTTTGGTCTTTCCTTTTCTCTTTTTTTGTTCCTCATTCACCTCCCACTGAGAACCTGGAGAGCTGGAACCGATCTGAGCTGAGGTCCCAGCACAACTGGAGTGGGAGAAACAACAGTTTGTCTGCATCAGGGCAGTCAGGCAGTGGGACACTGTCCAAACCCAAAGTTTAGACATATGTTATTTACTCAGCGTTTCCACATGCAGTAAAAGTACAGCTACAATTCAAAACAGCATCTTTAAAACACTGGAGGAAATGAATCATCCCGGGATCTCAAGATGGATGGAGGCTGCTGTAGTGAGCACTGACACTGTGAGGACTTTCCTTTCTTTTGGGCTGTCTGCTCTGACAGGTCACATTCATTCCTTGTGGCTTCTCCACACCAGAGCCCGAGTCATGTTTGAAATGAGATAAATTGGGACCCGCTCCTGTTAATCGCGCGGCTGCCAGGAGGAAGGGCTGGTTTTGGGATGCCTTTCCAGCATTGCCCTCTGGTGGCTGTGCCCGCGGGCCGGGAGCTCCGGGCATTCCTGCCTGTGCTGCTCCCGTCCCTGCCCTTGGGTGCTCTGGAGCTGGGAACTCCTGCGTGAGAGGCTCGGAATGTTCACCGCAGTCATTAACGCCCGGGCCACACCTGGCTGTGTCAGGAGAGCTGGGACAAAATGGAGAGGAGAGCTCTGATAATTCCCTTCCCACAGGGATTACTTGGAAGTTGGTGTTTGTGAAGGAAGCCGCTGCATGGGGAGTGGGGAATGGGGGAGCCCTGTCTCTCCCTGAGGAGGAGGCTGGTGGAGATGTGTGTGTGCTGGGCAGGACTGGAGGAAGCTTTCAGTGACAGGTCTGTGACTGTTCCCTGCCAGCAGTGAGCGCAGGAGCCTGGAACCCTCAGCCTCACATTCTGCTCCTTGGCTGATCTAGAGGGAGCACCTTGATTTTTATTGTGTACTAAGTCAGCTTTTTCTTGTTAATCCTGAGTTGCTTCATGTCTTGTGGAGGCTTTTGATGTGGAAAGTTGAATTCTGTGTGGAGCTGATGTGGAAGGCAGGAACTGATGGACTCCCACTGGCTCCATGGTGACACCAGACCAGCTGTGCCCTGTCACTGTGGCCTCAGCAAAATTCATTTATGTGCTTTTTACTCACTTGTACTCAACCCTGACACCTGCCTGCAGCTCTCCTGCCCTTGTCCCACGTGTGGCAATGACTCCTAAGTGCTTTCACCCCCTTGCCTGGGCCTGATGCTGCTCAAGGAGTGCAAGGCCACGCTCTGTGCTTCCCTTCTGGATTGTTGGAGGTCGCTCCTGCTTTCCAGCCTTCCTCTGGCAATAACGTGTTGCTTTTGGGTTATGGATCACAGATTGAACAACTTCTGTGCCGCAGAGGAATGTACCAGCTCGTTCTCTGGGGAAGAAGAGTTTGCATAAAGTTGCAGATGATTTCCCCTGAACCTGGAGACTGGAGGAAGAACATCTGTGTCATTTCCCTGCAGCTGACCACAGGCATGTCTTCACTGCCTTCCTCAATGTGTTCTGGCTGTCACCAGCAGCTCTCTCTCTGGGACATAACTTGGGGAGGTAGTCAGATTTTAATGTGCTGGTTTATGTCTTATGTGTTACATAAACACTCCTTAAATATTTTTTCAGCACTGAACAATGATTTGTGTTGGAGCATAATTCAGGATTTGTTTTTGCTCCCCAGTGAATGAAAGTGGTTGGTGGTTTCCACTCATGCAGCCTTCCCTGTGCTGTGTATGTTTAAGTGCATGATTCAGCTCTCACTTATGCTCAAGGCAGGGCTCTGAACCAGCTGATTGTATCAGCAAATTTCCCTGGGTGTGTTTCAGATGGCAGACCTGTCTAAACTCCAAAGCTTTCTCCTGTGCAAGTAATATTCTTCCCAATTTACATCACTGCAGCTGAGAGGAAACTCAGGTTTTGGTTGAAGTTTTCTGCCTGGGTGCATCGGACTGGAAGCTCTGTGTTTACTAAGGGGGTTGTATTCACAAGGTACAGAGCCCAGAATAGAGCTGATGTGACTCACAGTGCAAACAAACAGCTGGAAAAAGTGAACAATACTCAAATCTTCCGGGCCTTCTAACTGGCTCAAGTGGTTTTGTAGGAATCTTAATTTAACAAATGCAAAAAACTTATTTGCCAGTTGCACAGCTAATGCTGGACTTCATGTCCTGGACTCTTGATCTGACTTAGGCAGCTCAGCTGGAATTTTTTTGGGTTTGTGGCTTTTCTATTAAGATGTAGCTGCGGGGAATGCCATTAACTGTGCTGCTCCTCATCCAGGGAGCTGAAATACTTTATGGAGTCACCATGGCTGGGGAGGAGGAGGCTCTCCCACGCCAGTTCCTTCTTATCCCAAATAACCTTTGCTTACTGGCTTCTTCAAGGGATGGAAAGGAGTTTGGTTTACATTTGTATATATATGAGTTTAGGGCTGTCTGGAGACTGAAAACTGAGCTAATCCATCACTTTAGATATTTTTCAATGCCTGTCCCCTTGGTAACAAAGCTGAAGTCCTGCCAGAGTTATTTTCAATGGTTTACTGAAGAATTATTGATATTCTATACTGGTTTGGCAGGGAAGTTGAACGAATGAACAAATATTTCCATTTTCAGGGTGTGCTGTCATCGCTGTGGATCCTGTGCTGAGCTTTCTGTGTGTTCAGCAGCATCATGGCCTGAGTTTTGGATTGTTAGAACTCAAGTCCTGTGCTGTTCACTCTCACAAGCTTTGTAAATTCATCAGAGTTTTTATGGGCAGCAGCAGATCAGAGAATAAAGAAATGGCTACATGGGTAGTCAGACAGTGTAGATGGTGTTCAAAGTGCACAAAGGGCTGAGCCTGAAGCAAGCAAATAACTTTATTGGGGTTTTGTTTGTGTGGTCTCTTCTGTGTCGCTATTACAGACCTGGGGAGTGCAGCCCTTGCTCTGGGCTGTTACTGTGGCAAGCACAACCTGTAGATTTCCTCAAACTGATCATGCAAGGAGGATTTTACCCCTTTGCCTCTTGCAAAACAAGGATTTAGGATTTTCCTGTTGTTGCAGCAGAAATACAGCAGTAATTTACCTCTTTACTTGGTGTGGGCAGTCTGGAATGCTGTGACATAAGGGAGGCTTTCTTTTTTGAGGACATATATTGCTGTTTGTTTGGAGCAGTTCATATTCTCCAGGCAATGTTTGACAAATAAATAAAAGAAAAGAGAGAGTTAGTTGTGTGGAAATGCAAATGTGTGCCCCCAAGGTACAAAAGGGATTGGTGCATGAGGGCATTTTTGCAGCATGACTGTAGTGTGGATACAGACTCTGCTCAGATTTACTGTTCTCCTCATATTTAAGAAATTCAGTCAGTATTTGCAACTTATTTTGATGTTCTGCAAGTGGCATCCATTGAGATCAGAAATCCAGCCTTTGCCATCTAGAGAGGCAGGAATTGATCCAGCAGTGAGCAGCAGGTGGTTTGGATGCTCTGTGGGGAAGTGTTGTGTTGGCTGCAGCCCTTCCTGTGTGGGTTTTGTTTATGCAGCAGATTTACACAAATTATCTGAACCCATCACGAGCTGAGCCAGAGCTGCAAATGAGCACAAGCCATGGGGATGTGGGATACCCTGTGTCTGTCACATTTAGTTCAGCCAGGCTTTCCTGAGCAGCCCTGTGCAGGTAAGTCCTGTCTGTATTTGTGGGTATATTCAGGTGTGAATTACCGCAGATTATTACGAATTAACCAGGCCTCACAAAAATTGTGCTCATTTTTCTCTTTTTAGTGGCCAGTTACTGAATGAAATCAAGATTTTTTTCTTTCTTTCTTTCCCTGCTGTGAGTATTGGATGATATTATCTTGTAGAAAGTCACTGTAGTGACATCATTAAGCTTTAGATGGTGGTAGGTGTGACGATGTGAGAGTGTATCTGATGTGGAGGAACCACACACTAATTATTCCCTGTAATGGATTTTGCAGTGTGATGAGGCAGAGTAAGAGATTCCAGGCTCAGTGTCCACAGGTTTTTCCTGAAGGGAACAGGACATTCCTTTCAGTGTGGCTGTGCTGGGCAGTGCAGAGCTGGGCAGCTCCTTGGCAGAAATTCAGAGTGAAGACAAACAACCAAAGGGCTGCTGGTGTCAGTCTGGGAGGGCAGAGGTGGCTGCGACAGATGGGAGGGAGGCACAGCCACAGGGATGGGTGAGCAGGGCAGAAATGAGGAATGTAGGGAGAGAGGCCCAGAGAGCTGTTTGTTACAAGCTGCAGGGTGGAAACAGGAGAGGTGGTGTGGGTTGGACACCAGGAGGGGCAGGAGCTGAGCTGGATCAGAGGGGATGGAGCTGCAGCAGCAGTCAGGGCTCCCAGCATGGCACCAGGAGGATGCGCAGCAGGGCTGGCATTGCTGAGCTCAGGCACTGGGGCCTCTCTGCCTGTCCTGAAGCAAACAGCTCCCAGCCCTGGGGAGCTCATTCATTCCACACCTCCCTGCAGCAGCAGCTCCAGGCTGCCACCAGGCTGTGGCCAGACACAGACTCTGATCAGTGGTCACCTTTCCTGTTGGGTGCCCTGGGATTGTTCCTGCAGGCCAGACTCCATCCCAGGGCATTCCTGGCCTGGCCTGTCCTGCTGCTGTGGCTGCACATCTGGAGACCATCATGAACTTGTTGTCTTCCAGTGGTTGCTCAAATCATTGGACTCATTTTCCCAAGTTCTTGTTTTCATCACTGTGCAGCCAAGTGTCATTTAGCTGATCCATCTGCACTGAAATCCTGTATTCCAAGCCCTTTCCATGTTTTCCTAAACAACTTTCCTTTGCATAAGACATTGGCTGTGCGCAGCACCCTTTCTGGGACCAAGCTGGACACTTTTATTAGAGCAGCTTGAACAGTGCCTGTTTTCCATGTCTCCATCAGGACACCCTTTCCAGCAGGGCCCTGGTGATCTCAGCTGGCAAGTGCCCTCAGAACAATGTCCAGAGCAAACATTTAACAATGCAACACTTGCTGCCACCAGTGATAACCCAAAGCAGCTGTTGGGGTAGATTTATACCTATTCCCTCCAGGAATGGCTCAGATTAATTAATTTTATGAAAGAGCACTAAAATATACAATTTATGCACTGTAGCCCTCCCTCAGTTTTTTGCCTGTATTTATATATTGCAGCTCATTGGCAATGCAAGCTTGGACTTACAAAATGCCAAATTAATTAGAAGGCTAAATAAATGCTTTTCAAAAATATTATATCTACATATATCTGCGGATTACAGTATTCTACAGTGGGATGTTAACAAAGAAGATTATCCTGGATCTTTGTGCCTTCAGTCTGTGTGGTTTGCCCAGGTGTGGGACGATACAGGTATTTAATTTAGTAATAAAAAGTCCAGAGTATTTTTCCATTTGGAAAGGACCCATCTCTTTATAATGTTATGCAACCCAGTCATTTAGTTTGGGGTTTGCTGCAGCTGCCAAAGCCTTTCACAGCTGCCTTTCTTAGAGTCAGGGTTCCAACATGTTTTTCACTGAGACTTAGACCTCTGACACTCTGAACTTCCTTCACAGAGATCAGAAATACCAGCAGGACTAGCACATTGTTTTTATTGTCTGTTTCACTTTGAGACTTTCCAGTGAAATTTTCAAAGGTACATTGCCAAGGTGACATTTCAAATTAAAATGCATCAGCTTGGACAAGAGAGCAGCAGAGTGTTCTCAGGAGAGAGGGAAAGCAAATATCCTCATGGAGAGTGGAGAAAGCACAAAGCAGGGTCTGCTCTTTCCTTTGTGGAATTTTGTTGTGGAGTTTTATGGGTGGAGGGTTTGGCCCCTTGTTTAAGAATCTTTTGAGAGATTCTGACCGTGGCAAGCTCAGCCTGTCAGGAATTGTCCCCTGGCTGTGTTGAGAGTGAAGTGCCCAGCAGCACAACTCCACATTGTGTGGCTGCTCCGTCCTGAGGGGCTCAGGGAAAGGTTCCTGCTCAGGTCACTCACTGCAAACACTTGCAAATGTGATAGATGAACTTGCTGCAGTGTGAGACAGTTGGAAGAATAATCTCTTTATTGGTGACAGATTGTTGGGGTGCAACAACCAGCCCTGTTGTAATTCCTTTGGCCTGAGTAGGTTTGACGGCTCCTGTGTTCCTGTCACAGGCTGTTGCTACACCCTCAGAAATACTTGGTTGTGAAATTACTGAATTGCTGAATGAGCTTTTGTTCTGTCACCTACAGACTGTGAATGCTGTGTTGTGCTCTGGGAGCTCCCTCAGTGCATCCCCAGCCCTCCCGAGCTGTCAGTGCCAGTGCTGTGTGTGAGGCTCCCGCAGGTGCCCAGCACGGGCTGAGCTCCGCTGCTCTGGCAGCTCCGGGGAGCTGAGGGCGCCTTCCCCATCCTCAGGCTGCTCCCGTGAATCCTCCTCTCCCCAGATCTCTCCCTGCCCCCCTGCAGCGGAGCCGCCGTGCTGTTCTCTGTGTCCCATCAATTCGCAGCTCCCAGCTGACAAACGCTGTCTGTGTAGCTGCTGTCTCCGAGTTTCGCTGTGACTTTGGCCCGTGTGCCCCCGGGTGCTGTGGGGAATGGATCGCACATTGCGCTGGGCTCTGGCTGCGGGAGGCTCTGGGATTCCAGCAGCGCTGTTTGCACAAACGCGTTACGCCCCTGCGCTGCCGAGGGGGTGGGTGTGTTTGTCCCCGATAAAAGATTGGCTTCTGCCCCTCATCTGCCCCAGCAGCCGGAGGAGCTGGGACCGCCCGCAGCTCTGCAGGAGAAGGGAGAAGCCTCTTTGCTCCTAGAAATGGGCAGGAAGGACTTCAATTATATTTTCCTCACCATTTGCTGCACAATGGCTCTGAAGCTGAGCTGTGTCAGCTCCGTGTCTGTGGCAGGGCTGGGATATGTTGTTACAGCAGCTCTTGTGCTTTCAGCTGTGGTAAGTGAGGAACATCACAGTTAAACACTGGAAAACTTCTGGTTCCAGCTACTTCCAGGAGTCGCTCTCCTTTAACTCTGTCAGTTTTTAGTGGGAATTTGGTAGGATTCAGACAGACTGGAATCATGATGATAAAGTTCATTCTTTTCCCTCTTCGATATCTGATTTCAGCTTAGGAATCACTTTGATACCTTACTTACTATTTTGCTTTCTAGCTTGTAACATCCCTTATTTCTGCCTTGAAAACTGAGCATATTTTACTGTTGTCCATCAGCTGCTGTGAACCATCTTCTTTGTCAAAGTACTGAGTGCTTCTACTGTGATATTGTAATGTTTTCTTCCCTGTTACCTGATAGCTCTCAAAGGTGTGATGTGATCGATGGACAGACTTCATTGCAATACACCAGAAATGTTTTATTTCCTTTCAGAATTACCAAAGTGAATTCTTTTATAAGAAAGTGTTCATTATGTTTATTAAAAAAAAAAAAAAGGATATTGCACTGTGTTGATATATTGCATAAGGATGGCAGTAAACATATTAAACCAAAATTGCAGTGTCTTTAGGACAGGATGTTGTGTAAATTAATGTAATTCCTACAAGGGAGCAGTTTAGTAACAGGTCAGAACAGAAGAGCCTTAAGAAGCCTGTTAATTACCTAAATATTCAATGATATTCACAGCATTTTCCATTTGGTTTTAGAAAACCTCTAAATCATGTTTGTGCAGGATGTACAACAAGTGGAGTTAAAAGGAGTTTCTTTCCCACAGCCTAGAATGACAAGCTTCACTTATGTGCCATACTAAAAGTTATAAATTAGTAAGAAAAATACAGAGATTAAAATCCAGAGAGAGACAATAGAGTCTAGAAGAGGATCAGCCAGTAATAAGCCAGGAAGTGGAGGTGATTGGAAGTGAAAATTAACAGTGATCAATGGAGAGGGATTCTTTCCACACACATCCTTATTTTTCCCCCTTCAAAATGCAGTGCACGAGAAAAAAGGAAACTTTCCACTTTTTGCCTGGCATAACAAGTTAGGAGATGAGAAGCTATTTAATTTAAAGATTTCCTTGTGTCCTGCCCACTGAACAGCACCCTCTGTCTCGCCCCCAGCCTGTCAGCATGGTGGAGCACGCTGAGTTTCTGAAGGCTGGGAAGGAACCCGGCCTTCAGATCTGGAGGGTGGAGAAGTTTGATTTGGTCCCAGTGCCAAAGAACCTCTATGGAGATTTCTTCACCGGGGATTCCTACCTGGTGCTGAACACCATCAAGCAGCGCAGCGGGAACCTCCAGTACGACCTGCACTTCTGGCTGGGTGAGTGCTGGGAGTGTCCCTGGGACACAGAGCTGGGAGCCCAGAGTGACCCTGGGCCTCTGCTCCAGCCATGGCCACGAAATGCTGCCCAAGGAAAGGAACAGCAGCACAGTGAGAGTGCAGGCTGGGGGTAAATAGCCCTACTCGGGTCAAGTATTTGTGTGGTCTCTGCAATAGAGTACAGCCACCTCTGATCCTAAACCCTACACCCTAAAATCCCTTTTCCTGGGCAATGGGACTGGTAAGTTCTGCAGAGGTTCACAGGGAAGACCAAAACCTCAGGTGAAAAGTCTGGCTGGAATCCTTTCTGCCTGAGAGGAGAGAGGTCAGATGTGTTCCTCCTGATCAGGGATTTTTCCCTCTCCCAAGTGCCCTCTGCTGTCCATGTCACAGAGTACAGAGTGCCAAAGCTTTCCCCACAGCCTGCAAACCCCAGGCTCTGAAAATATCACGGTTGAATCTGCTTTCTCCTCGTGTGCTTGTAGAGTTGAGTGCAGAGGCAGACCCTGCATGCCCTCTCTGTGTTTCAGGTGATGAAAGCTCTCAGGATGAGCGTGGGGCTGCTGCCATCTTCACTGTGCAGATGGACGAGCACCTGCAGGGGAAGGCAGTGCAGCACCGCGAGGTGCAGGGCCACGAGTCCCCCACCTTCCTGGGCTACTTCAAATCTGGCATCAAATACAAGGTGGGTGACAACTGAATCTGCAAGAAGTGGCATCCTGCCCAATTCCCAGGAGAGTCAGAATTGCACTTTTTCCAGTTGCTTAAAAGCCATTCTCAGCCAGATGTTTTCAATGAGTTGGAACTGAGCAGGGTGGAGAACAGCAGATCCCAGTGGGAGAGATTTGGCTGAAATAATAATACACAAGAAAAGCCCCAGAAAGTTTTAGGAATCAAGTTTTTGTTTTTCTTCAAGAGGCAGAGGAAAGAACAGTCCCAAGGCACCTGGAATGAATTTAAGAAGCAGCAAAGTTAATGGGAAACGCCTACCCGGGAGATTTGATTTCTCCCCACTTGCATAACAGTTTGACCTTGCAGTCTCTGTGCTCAGCCCACCCTCCCAGCATGTGCAATGTTTTGGTAAAGGAGATGAACAGTAGTGGGAGTTACTCCTCCCTGCCATCACAATAAAGTGGGAAAGAAGTGAAAACATGCAGTCAAGCAGTTGTGTCTGTTAGGAATCCAAAGGCACAAGGAAAGTGATAGCAGGTCACATGCTTGCAAAGTGCTGACATTTCCTCATGTCTAAGACTTTCCTGATCTTTCTGGTTTGTTTATTTCCCACTCGCTTGTTGTTACTTTTGTTCATTTAAAGTTGGTTGTGCTTTTTTTGAGGGAAACTGACGTGGGTCCTTTTGCCTGCATTGATAAATAATTCCCAGTTCTATCAGCAGAGAAAGTGAATCCTGAGCTTGGGATAATTTCTGGTTGGCAGGACATGTTATACAGATGGGAATACACTCTTCCCCCAGCCCTGGTGTGAATCCTTGCTCCTGTGTTTCCCCCCAGGCTGGTGGTGTGGCTTCTGGCTTCAGGCACGTGGTTCCCAACGAGGTCACTGTGCAGAGGCTGCTGCAGGTCAAGGGCAGGCGGACAGTCCGGGCCACGGAGGTGCCTGTGAGCTGGGACAGCTTCAACACAGGGGACTGCTTCATCCTGGACCTGGGCAGTGTGAGTACCACATCAAAGGCAGGGGTGGCAGAATTCAGGGGGCAGGAGGTCTCTGACCTTCACATGAGTTTTATTTTCCCCATCTCAGTGCTGAGCATCCTGAAGCACTGACATTGTTCAGTCCCAGCTGAGTCCTGTCTCACCTGGAGAGGTGCTGTCATGCTCTGACACCACTTTGTCCTTCCCCAGAACATCTTCCAGTGGTGTGGCTCCCAGAGCAACCGGCAGGAGCGGCTGAAGGCCACGGTGCTGGCCAAGGGGATCCGGGACAACGAGCGCAACGGCCGCGCCAAGGTCTACGTGTCAGAGGAGGGATCCGAGCGCGAGGAAATGCTCCAGGTTATTCCCTCTGTGCCTCTCTCCATGCTGGAGTGGCAAGTGGGGTGTGAAAGAGAGGTGGGGTGGGTGCTCTGTGTGGTATAAACACACAGCTCAGTGCAGAGCTGGTCCTCTGCCCCACTGGGACTTCAGAGGGAATTTACGTGACTGATCAGGAATTCTCTTCCACTCATTCTCTTGACTGGAGCACCTGGGAAGGAGGATGTTCTTGGACTGGCTGGTAATGATTTCTCTCTCCCTCACAGGTTCTGGGACCAAAGCCCAATTTGCCAGCAGGAGCTTCTGATGAGACCAAAACCGACACAGCCAACAGGAAGCTGGCTAAGCTGTACAAGGTAATGAGGAGCCCTGACATAACTCTGGGGAGAGTGGAGTGATCTTTGTGAAATTGGATGGAGGTCAATAGCAGAGAGGAGCTGAGCTGCTCCGAGTCCTACTCCTGCCTCACTCTGCTTCTTAACAAGTTTTATGTATGAGCCTTGGTTGCTCACACTGCATATCCCTGTACTTTCTGTTGGTTTGTCACCACTTACAACTGTAGTGAGACAGCTGGGACTTGCAGGAATTTTTGAGAGAAGGGTGGAGTGTGAAACAAATAAGGGAAAGAGGAAGTTTTCCTCTGTGCTGTCAGGCATCGTATTAGGAAAGTGACAGGAAAGAACTAAAAACAGTGAGCCTGCAAAGCAGGACCTGCCCCTTTCTAACACCCAGATGAAGCCATGACTTGGAAGGTGCCGTTTGCCATCAGCTGTGTGAGTGGAGAAGAGTGTCTGAGACCATCTGGGAGGAATCTTCTCTAAGCAGCCTCTGGTATCCATGGGGTGAATATCTGCTTAGATACTTTGTTATGTGGCACTTTATGCATCAGTCAGTAGAGGAACTCATATTTTTAACCCCACTTGATACAGGGAGGCTGTTCCAGTTACCCTTCAGTCCCTATGTGCAGTTGGCTTGCTTTAGAAGATATTTCCTTTGCACTGAGGATATTTCCCATTTTGGACCAATCTCTCCTTGGTCCCAGCAGTATGTACTTTGCTAGAAATAATTGAAATCTTCAGAGTGAGTGTTATGTTTTTGCCATTTTGTTACTGTGTCAGAGGTATCCTGTTTGAAAACAATAGTGCCTGCAGCAGCCAGTGCATTTAAATGGATTTCCCTTCCCCTCCCTGAGTTCTGAGTTATGGCCGTGGAGGAGCAGGGAGCAGAGGGTGCCTTATGTGACCTCTGTGCTGTGTTGTGACAGGTGTCCAATGGGGCTGGGAACATGGCAGTGTCCCTGGTGGCAGATGAGAACCCCTTCTCCCAGGCAGCCCTGAGCACAGATGACTGCTTCATCCTGGACCATGGCACAGATGGGAAGATCTTTGTTTGGAAAGGTACCTGAGAGAACTGGGAGAAAAGAATTGAATTAATATCATAACTAGAAAGGTTGTTCTCTCTCAGACGTCACAACAGGCATGAAAGAGATCCAACAATGGTCATTTCTTATTTGGCATCATTTACCTGGAAGGCTGGGCCCTTTTGGACCCTTTGGCAGAAGGTACCTGGGACAGTTTCTTCTCTGGGTAAGAAATCCTGACCCCCTTTCTCTCTATTTTCATTAAAGGCAAAGGTGCCAACTCTGAAGAGAAGAAGGCAGCACTGAAAACAGCCTCAGAGTTCATTGACAAGATGGGTTATCCCAAACACACCCAGGTAAGGACCTGTGGCAGCCCCAAGCACTGGGGTCACTTTTCTGCCACATGGGCACCGCTGGTAGTTAAAGTTTCTTCCTCTCAGATACTCTTTTACCTTTCCCATGACCTCTTCTGAAAGTGGAAAAGAGTAGATAAACCTGCTGTTCTTAGGGACATGGTTCTAAAGGCTCATTCCTTTCAGATCCAAGTCCTCCCTGAGAGTGGAGAGACACCTTTGTTCAAGCAATTCTTCAAGAACTGGCGGGACAAGGACCAGACAGAAGGGCTGGGGCAGCCTCACGTGTCTGGCCACGTTGCCAAGATCGAGCAGGTCCCTTTCGACGCTGCCACCCTGCACAGCTCCAAGGCCATGGCTGCCCAGCACGGCATGGAGGATGATGGCTCTGGCAAGAAGCAGGTCAGTGGTGGCACAATCCCTCTGGGAAGCTTTCCAGACTTTTCTTTGCTACTTGATGGCCTTGCTGCAAGAGCCAGGAGGCCACAGAGCCGTCAATGCTGAGGTCTTGGAACTACTGGGGGAATTTCTGACACCAGAAATAGCAGCAGGGTCTTGAAAACTCTGCAGAAAAGTGGGGTTGATTGTGATTCCACAATTTTCCTGCACTGTGGACATGAGTTTATTCCTCCTCCTCCTGATTATTCTCCCTGTTGCCATCCCATGTATGAATGTCTTGGAGCACCTGGGTTCATGACTTTGAGCATAGAAGCAGGGGTGGAGCTGGGCTTGAACGGGCTGAGAACTGTCCAGAAGCCCACAGCAGGCCCGGCCGAGGTTTGGCTGTTTAAAGCGCCCAGAAAAGCCTCAAAGCTCCGTTCGGGACCCGCCGCTGGAGCGGATGGGAATTGTCCCGTCAGGTCCCGGCAGAGGGCGCGGCAGCACCGCCGGCTGCGGGATGCGGAATTGGGGATAATTCGGGGATAATTCCGGGATAATTCGGGGATAATTCGGGCCGGCAGTGGGCTCGCTCTGCAGCGCCTCTGCTCCTCTCCCGCCAGATCTGGAGAATAGAAGGCTCCGAGAAGGTGCCGGTGGACCCCGCCACGTACGGGCAGTTCTACGGCGGGGACAGCTACATCATCCTGTACGATTACCAGCACGACGGGAAGCGAGGACAGATCATCTACACCTGGTACGGGACTTACCCTGGGGCAAGTCAGGAAACGCTGGGGCTGCGTGGGGCTGCGAGTCCCCTCGGAAAATCGATCACTGCTGGCTCCTGCTTTAGAGGATCTTTGGGGGATAAAGTTTCACCCTGGATAACTTTCCCTTGCAAACAAAACGATACCAGAGGTCTGGGATGTTTCATTTGACGTGGAACAATGGAGGGAATTACTGTGTGAACATTTTTTTTTCCAACCCCCCCAGTTATTACTCCCTTCTTTGGATCAAGCTCTGCTTATCTAGGAAAGGTTCTTATCTCCCCCTGTACTCAGTATGCTACAAGAGAGGATAAGGAATTTCTCCTTTGTGTTGAAGGAAGTGCTGCAGAGATTCAGTATCAAAGGGTTCCCTTACTCCTCTTGATCTCTGTAAGGTGTGTGTGGGGGGAAAGGCTGAGAATAAAGCTGGGATTTGGCTTTGCTCTCCAGGCAGGGCGCCGACTCCACGCAGGATGAGATTGCAACCTCTGCATTCCTCACAGTACAGCTGGATGAGGAGCTGGGAGGCACCCCTGTGCAGGTAAAGAGACCCAGCAGAAACCAACCCCAACACTGGGGGATTAAAGAATATATTTATATATATATATATTAAATACCTGGCCCAGCTGGGTGCTCTGTGAATATTCCAGCTCAACAGAGGGTTGTAAAAGCCATTTCTGGTTAGTCTTGCACTCCTCAAAACTGACAGGGAGTTTCCTTTTTTCAGAAACGAGTAGTGCAAGGGAAAGAGCCCCCTCACCTGATGAGCATGTTTGGTGGAAAGCCCTTGGTTGTTTACAAGGGTGGAACCTCGAGGGAAGGAGGCCAGACTGCTCCTGCGGCAACGCGGCTGTTCCAGGTGCGCTCCAGCACCTCCGGAGCCACCAGAGCAGTGGAGGTACGTGGAGGGACAGCCAGCCCTGGGGTGGTGAGTACAGCCCGTGATGGGAACAGGATCCACTGGAGATTTCAGTTCCCTCCATGGAAGAGGAGCTTGGGCCAGGACACGCTTCAGAGCCCCAGTGCTCTGAGAGAAAACGCACACAAACCCCTCTGTGCAACGACAAAGGGGAGAGTAAATCCTGCTGAGGAGAGGGCAGTGGTTTGTGGTTGCAGGAACTCCCCACATTTCCAGCTTCAAGAGGCTTGTCCTTGTTGACACAGAGGGGTTGCTGTTAATGATTGATCAATGTTGGCAGCACTGCTCTGCCATGGGCTCCCTGGTGAGCTCCTCAATCTCCTGCCATAACCACCAGGACTGGCACAATGACAGCCAGGCATTCCTGCTATAGATCATGTGTACCTCTAATCACACACTGAAAGAGTTATTTACTCTTCCCATGTGGAAAATCTAACTCATCACTTGGATACAGGGAATACTCAACACATCTGACAGCTTTCCATGCTCATATGGAAAATCTTGTTTGCAGTTTATTCAACTGTAGGTTCTGGTTTGATTTTGAAAGCTCCCTGTAGAGGATGGTTACACCTGACACCTGCAGTGTTTCTTCTTTTCAGCTGGATCCTACAGCCAGTCAGCTGAACTCCAATGATGCCTTTGTCCTGAAAACTCCCTCTGCTGCCTATCTGTGGGTTGGCCAAGGAGCCAGCAACGCTGAGAAATCAGGAGCACAGGAGCTGCTGAAGATTCTGGGAGCTCGCCCAGTACAGGTTGCTGAGGGCAAAGAGCCAGGTGAGGGGGTCACAGTGGAGTCTGAGATCATTTCTGTGTAGCTGCACATCCTCAGCAATTATTTCATGGGTATTCTGTCTCCCAGAACAAGATGTGGACATGGGCAAGAGGGGCTTCTCAGGGTATTTTCATTGTTGAACAGCACTCTCATGTATGTCTGCAGGCCATTGGGACTTTCTGACCTGGAAGAACACTTCGAGTCCTGCCCAAAGCACAACCCTGGTGTGGTTCCATGAACAGGAGAAGCATCAGTCTCTCTCTCTCTCTGTTTTCCAGACAATTTTTGGGCAGCCCTTGGTGGCAAAGCTCCGTACCGCACCTCGCCCCGCCTCAAGGACAAGAAGATGGACACGCACCCCCCGCGCCTCTTCGCGTGCTCCAACAAGAGCGGCCGCTTCACCGTGAGTGCCTGGGGGATGCATCCAGCACCCACCTGGCACGGGGGACAGGCTCAGGCCCAGCTGCTCTGAGCCCCCCACCAGCTTACCCCTGATCTTTGTGTGGTCTGTCCTGTGCAGATAAAGTAAATGAAGCCTGTGCTCATCTGAACCCTGTTTTTTCAGATTGAAGAAGTTCCTGGAGATCTGACTCAGGATGACCTTGCCACAGATGATGTGATGCTCCTGGACACATGGGATCAGGTATGTCACGTTTACAGGGGGACAAGAGGAGCTAAGAATAGGCACAGATTGGCTCTAGATTGAGACCTGAACAACAATAGCCAGAGGTGATGTTGTATTACAGATCCAGCACACATCAGCCACATGGCAATTCAGAGCTGAATTCTGATGTTTTATGGAAAAATGTTCAAACATCTGCTACTTTCCCCTGACATTAAGCTAGTGTAGAATTTGTTCAAGGGTCTACAATGCATGTAGATAAAATGCAGGCAAAAAACTTCCCATTATTGACCAATAGAGCTTTGGCCATGTTGGTTGGCAACCCAGGCACACCAACATGAAGATTTTCTGGTTTGTGTCATGCTCTGTTCACTGAGGCTTCATCTAAATTATCCCTTCATAAAGAGAATGATTGATGCTGAAGTAATTAATATTTTTATCTTTAGGTCTTTGTATGGATTGGGAAAGATGCCCAGGAAGAAGAAAAGACTGAGGCACTGAAGTCTGGTAATGTCACATTTTCCTCTCTGAACTATCCCTTTCTCCTTTTCCCACTGTGTGATCGTGACTCAGGCAATTCATATTCTGACAGGCATAGATAAAACCATAGGGTCCAAACTTTCAGCAGGTGTTTTTGTTCAAATGGCCCATGTGAAGCTGCCTCTCTGGCAGCCCTTTGGCCCCAGCTGAGCTGCTGCTCTGCAGGGCTGGTGCTCAGTGAGCTCCCTCCCTGTGTCCCCAGCCAAGCGCTACATTGACACAGACCCCTCCACGCGGGACAAGAGGACCCCGGTGACCATTGTCAAGCAGGGCTTTGAGCCTCCCACCTTCTCTGGCTGGTTCCTGGGCTGGGATGATGACTACTGGGCTGTGGATCCCCTGCAGAGAGCAATGGCAGATGTGGATGTGTGAGCAATGTTTGAAACAGAGCAACTTCAGTGCCTTCAGTGCCTTCAAGAGCTCCTTCCTCCTGCAGGATGTATGTTAACGAGGGAATGATGTTAATAGCCAATTAGCTGTGCAATAATTTCCGAAAACAATCATGACCAGTCATTGACCCTACTCCTTGCTTTGATTATATTTAATACAATAAAGCTTGTATGAAATATGGGAAGAACAGAAATGGTGGGGTTTGTTATGAAGAAAACATTAAAGAGCAGCTGTAGATCCCATGTTTGGACACACCTTAGAAACCAAAACCTTCTTTGTGCCACCTTTTGCACATGGACTTTTTAGTAAAATGTTACAGAAATTATTTTGAGGAGTTTGGAACTGCTTTGCTTTCCCCTCTTCAGAATTATATGCATTTGAGACCCTGACAAACAGTATTTTACTCTTTCAGAAACTCACTCATATGTAAACAGCATGTTTTTTTATTCAGGATGAGAGCAAAAAAGCATCTTGTGCTATCAACAAGAATTCACAGGGGTGGCACCTGCAGCAGCAGCGGGAGTTACAGGGTGACTCATCTTCCCCAAGGATTAACCTGGAGCTGTGCTGTGGCTCTGCTTCCCACTCCAAGTGCCTGAGCACAGCAATGCTAATTATTCCAGCTTTGTTAACTGTTTCTCCTGCTCCCAGCCAGAAGTTAAGCTCAGCTTACATCAGCTGCCACCTTGACAAACACAGAGTATATTGCTTTGGTGTTGCAGAGGAAAACCTGCCCAGCAGACAGGCAGAAAAACAACAGCACTTGGGCATCTCCTGCCAGTGACAAAGGCACAGCGTGTCGAGGCACAGGTACCCAGGCCTAAATCACCTGTAAATACAGAGCTGATTGGAGCAGAAAGGGCATAAGAAACTACTTAAGGAGTTATGCTGGCCAGTGGGAGAAGGGCACTTACATCAGTGGTCTTGTCATTTCAGTTCCACTGCCTCGTCCCAGATTCTATGGATGTCAGACTCAATGCTGGTGGCAGCCTGACGAGTCTTAGTCTTCCCTACGTTGGCTCCACCTCTTCTGTTATTAATCCGTTCTACAGGGGTACAAAACAGGAAGTTTAACAGCTTGGGTTATGTGACCTGAGGCCCAGCTGCTTTGAGGTTGAAATGTAAGCCCTTATTGACACGACAACCACTCCAGGTCTGCAGAGAGCAGCACCAACAGGTAAAGCACCAGTGCAGTGCCTTCTGTTAAACACCACTTGTCCCTGCTGCTAGTTACAGACATGTCATTTCCTACAGAAATATGGTTGTAGATCTGGATAAAATGCAGCACTTTGGTTTTTAAAACATTTTTAGGAGAAACAGATGTAGAGCCTTATCAGTGCTTTAAAGCAGTGCAACTCTATGCAGACACAGCCTCATAACAACGGCAGCCATCGGTGTCCACAAGCACGTTGTATCCATAACTACGGCATGTTTGTGCCATTCATGGGTGGCAGAAAGTCAGAAAGTTTCACTAACAACTGTTTCTCATCAATGGGGACTGGTTTAGAGAACACGAGCCTGATTTTCAGGAGCCCCCAGGACACTATTCCACTTCCCTTGCAGGGCTACAGACCCACTTTGTAGAAGGAATAATCCCAAATGTTGGATCACCTCTACCACAACTGGTTTTCTCTTCTTTTGAAAAGGAAGTTTTGGATTAGAGGTGTTCCACCCACGACAATACGGATAAAGCTTAGTTATCTCAGAAGGAGTACAACCTGCTTGTACTCCTTCTGAGAGACTTTCAACTTCAGATATTGCATGTCCACATTCACAAACATTACATACAAGTTCTATAACACACTCAATAAAACAAAAAGGTTCCTCAGCAAACCCACTTTGCTAACACTGCCACCAGCTACAATACACAGTGAACTCAGTGCTGCAAACATGGGCTGACCCCGAGCTCGCCCTTCCCAGTCTCCTACTCTGTCCCACCTAGGAGGCCCTGCAGGAGGTTTATGGGCAGGGGGAAGACGATGGTGGAATTCTTCTCGGCAGCGATGGTGGTCAGGGTCTGCAGGTAGCGCAGCTGGAGAGCAGCAGGAGACTCCGTGATCACCATGGACGCCTCCTTCAGCGCCTTGGACGCGTTCATCTCCCCCTCGGCCGCGATCACCTGCGGAGGCAAACGGGTCAGACTGAGCTCGGTCCTCAAACTGAACCCCAAACAGGAGGAGCAGGGAATGCACAGGCTGATCTCAGCCCTAGGCAGGTACCACCCTGCTCAGTGACCTGCCCTGGGCACGTGCTTCCACCAGTCACAAGCTGCTCCTGTTTGCTCTCCAGGCCCCAGTGCCTGATATCCTCCCATCCAGAATGCAGGATCACAAAAGCTGCCATCAGGTCTTGAGAATGCAATGCAAGTATTTATTCTATCTTCAAAAGCTTTTGTGCTTCTTCCAGCACTGCCTCTCAAAACCAGAGGCACTCCCCACAGATAGCTGAAATTACTTTCTCCCTCAAGCTGTACTTTTTTGTATCTACAAGGGCTTGAGAGGGAATGGTGTATTTCTTACTTGGGAAAAACCAAATCCAGCGCCCAGGCTGATGTCATTACCTTGGCTCTTGCCTCCCGGGCAGCCTCTGCTTCTGCAGCCATGGCTCTCTGCAGCTGGACAGGTAACTTCACATCCTTGATCTCCACACGTTCCACCTTAATGCCCCAATTATCTGTTGCCTCATCAAGTGTGGCCTACAGAAGGCAGGACATGTAAGTGAAGCCACACACCTGCCTCAAACTAATGCCCAAATATGAAAAATGACCAATAAACCAAATGAATTCTCTTCAAATTCTCAGACCTTCAGGGCTTTAGTATTTGTAGTATGATGTGACAGCTAAAACAGCACAACTGTTTTCAAGTAACAAAAACTCCCAGAGCTTGATTAATGAATTGAAGGAGTTCTGTGGCACAGTTTCCTTCCACAGTGAAGGACTGACACAAGGATCCAGGGAAGCCATCCTCTCCTGTATCCCTCATTCCCACATGCTAGCCCCACTGGCCCTTGGTGCTTTAGTCCCTCATTCTTACTTTACACAGTGCCCTCCCAAGAGATCTTGTCAGGGCTTTGCCCACAGCTCCAAATCACAACTGATCACTCAGAGATAAAATAAATCCCCACCTTTAAGTGATCCATGGGATTGCTGCTTTACCTGCTGTGTGATGGATTGCTCCAAGATGCTCCTACCTGCATGCTGCGGGCAATTTCCTCACGGTCAGAGAGGATCTCAGAGAGGTTTTTGGTGCCCAGGACGTTCCTCAGGGTGGTCTGTGCCAGGAGCTGGGTGGCTGAGTCAGCGTTGGTGACGTTTGCCACGGCCAGGGTGGCGTTGTGCACCCTGTAATAAACCACTCCATCCACGTTGACTGTCACCGAGTCCTTGGTCAGGATCTGAAAAGCAGTGGGGAAAGTGCAGAATATTCCATAAATACAAGGTTAATTATTAAGACAATCACGTATGTGTTTTACTACACCAAGCCCTGGTTTCCCACTGTCTTGAAAACCAAAGTCCTTATACACATATGCTGCATGTGAACGTGCCCCAGTGTTTTCACAAACTTCCCAGTACAGCTCTGAAAAGCTGAGACTAATTATGGGATTAGAAACTTGTCAGTGAAAAGCACATTCCATTCACTTTGCCCTAATGTTATTTTTAACCCACTTCCTTGAAAACACAGAGGAATCTGCAAGTCATATCACTGACAGGAAAAAGAGAAAAGGCAGAAATTATTTACTCTGGAATTCATCTTCACCTGAGAAGGTTTAACCAGTGATTCTGGCAAGGAATCACAGCCAGGCAGGTCCCAGTGCTGCCTTTCAGGGAGGTCTCCCCAGGGCTGTGTGAGGCAGCCTGACAGCAGGGCTGTGGGACTGTGCTGCACTGCTCAGGGGAGCTCAGAGAACCTCGTTCCATGGTACACAATTCCCTTCAAGATTCACCTGCCCTGTCCCTTCCCAAACGACCTCTTTTAGCAGGCTTTTCATAACACAAAGCTAAAGAATGAGTAGCATGCACAGAAATCATGTTGAACAAATAAAAATTGATTTCTGCCCCTATGTAAGGAACACAAACAAACCTAAATCCATAAGTGTAATTTAATCAAGTCAAAAGAAAAACTGGATTACTGATGGCCTCACTAATGGTACATCAGCAGCTGCAAGCACATTCTGCCTGCCAGTGATTAGGTTTTTCCCAATTACCCTTTAGAGTGTACCAGGACAGCTGCCATTTGTCTCAATCTACAACTAACCATGAGCAACAAGCCCACAGCAGATCTGACAGGAAACAGATGCAGCACACAGGTTGAAGGGAGCATCTCTGTGTCTCAAAATGCACCTGATACATGAGTGATACAGTTATAACCATCAGGATACAACTTATTTTTAGAGGGACACTTGGGTTTTATTCTTTTGCTATCCATTGAGTTGGCAGCACTGAGTTCAGCTGGCTTAATGCTCTGGAGACATTCTGCTACAAAGTTAGGATGTCCAAGGAAAATCAGACTAGAAATCAAAGTAATTTTTTTGTTCTTTATGACCTGCCATGAGTGTTCCTGTGCAGGGCAGGGCACAGGAGCCACGTGCACACCAACCCAACAAAGGCAGCTGACCACTCATTTCACCAGTTGCTATAAATAGCATTTGATGTATATTCCAATTTCATCCCATTACTTGAGCCAGTTTATACATGTAGATAAATTGGCACAGGACAGATCCCTGCTGTGCCTGGAAATCTTCCAGATTTCACAGAGGCAATTAGAGAATGTAGTATGAAGCCCAGCAGCCTTCATTCCAAACCCCTCCCATTCCAGCTCTCAGGCAGTATCCAATTATCTCATTTGGTCCTCAGAGCATCATCTGTCTTCTTTCAGTGCTCTTCCCTTACTGGATGACATTTTAAGGGATATATGTATTCTTCACAATACACTGCACCTGCACAGGGAATCTGTACTCAAACTGCACGTTACCCAATACTGAGAGGGGAGAAAGAAAAGCAAAGTGCACAAAATTCTGCAAGGACTTTAGTAGATGCAAAGGCAAATGCAAACTCACCTCCTGAGGAGGGATATCAAAAGTGATGGTTCTCATATCAACTTTGATGAAGCTGTCTGTGCAAGGCAGGACAAAAAACAAACCTGTGCCAAAAAATCCATTCAAGAAGATGTGAAAATGAGTCATTAGAGCAGACAAAGCTTGTTAATGCAATAAGGTGAAATCCAACTGTTGTGGCTGTGCAGCTCTTTGTGAGGAACTCAGCAGCACAACACTTGTTAGTGGCTTCCAAACCAAGGTAAGATTTTCAAAAATGCATGCTGAGAAACTTCAATTTATCTGGGTATCATTTACTTAGAGATTTTTCACATTTGGAAATAAAACAGCCCCAAAACTATTAACAACTACTTCTAAAAATGTTCCCCACACAGTTACTTGTGGGGCCTAATTCTGGCAAGCACCAATCTCCTCCCTTTTGTTCTGGTGGCTCACTGAGATTCTTCAGCTTTCCAGCAATGTGAAACATTGCAAAGCCTGGGTGAAAATGAAGGAAGAAGCCATTGCCCCTTTGTCACTTTGAGCAGCAGGAGCAACAGCTGAAAATAACATTCTTCCAGGTCTCAGAGTTTCTAACAACTTGTCAAAACCATCAAATACTCTACTGGCTTCTGTTACTTTTGAAGGACATTGAGGCTTTCAGACTCATTGGATTTAACTGATACATTAAACATCTTTTTTCAAATAACCCATTTGATGCCATTAATCCTCCCTTTACATTTAGTGCTTTTGATTCTGCCTGCAGATCATACATTAACAAAGGAGAGCTGGGTAGAATTAAGTTTGCTGCCTTCTCAATCCAGAGTACAAATCAGAACTTTATGAGCTGGAAGAGACCCACGAGGCTCTTAAATTCCTGCTGTAACACATCCTCTTACTGGAAGTTATAGAATTCTTGAGAAATCCATTTGCCACTTTACTGCAATGTCTCTACACTATGATTGTTTTGCTGGTGACTAATTGGAGGAAATTGCTGTCCAGGACATACCTGGTCCCTTTGCTCCCCCTTTCAGGATGCGTCCGAGGCGGAAGATGATGACTCGCTCGTATTCCTTGATAACCTGGAACAGATTGTTGGATGTATGGATTGTTGTACACGATGGATTCCAAATTATGTACACACCAGGCTAGGACAGTCTTGAGTCTCAAATTTAATACGCACTTCTCTACTGGCTGCTTTTGAGAATTTTAGCTAAAACTTTATTGTCAAAAAGCAAAGAGCAAAAGGAAAATATAATGACAATAGTCCACAAGAAATATTCCTCAGACTCTCAACAGGATGGCACCTGGGCAGGTTCAGGCACCAGCAGAGCCATCAGGAATATCCTGGCAACAACACAACAAAGTGCAGCATTTGTGACCCAGCAGGGATTTTTGCAGCTCCAATTCTGATGCCACATCAGCCAAGCCAGGAGGAAATAACTCCTCCTGTCTGGAAACTGCAAACACCAACCTCAGAGTGATCACAGGCAGCACTGCGTCTTCAAATGTGTCACGTGCAGCCACATCCATGTACATAATTACAGATTTCTATTTACACACTTCATATTTACAAGAGTGATATACAGGGAGATATCTTTAAAAAAAAAAAGTTCTGTAAGAGTAGTTATGGGTTCTTGCAATTATTCTGATCCTTCAAATGAGCTTATTTACTAATGACAGCTGGGCAGATGTAGTGAAGACATCAATGCAGGAATTATTTTGACCAAATATTATAACACCACTTTTATTTTTTGTTTGAATGCAGTGCAGTGTTGAGGTCTACTACAGCTCAAGAAAGAACAGAGCTAGATTAATTTGTGTTTATTTTCTCAATAAATCCAATTGAGAACAATAGTAGCCACTCTGCATTGCTGAAAGTTTTAATACACTTTAGCAGTGAATGATTTTACCTTTATGCACATCCATATTGTTATAGGAAATGTAATAACAGTGAAAACAATCGAGATCAGCACCAGGATCGATCCACAGAAACCGAGGCCAGAGTCGTCATCATCTACAAAAGAGCAGAAATTGTCACTTTTTAAAACCAAGAGTGCCTATTAAAGTGCCTAAATTGGATATTTATGTTAAATGTTCCTAGAAATAAGTCACTGTTAGCACTACTCCTCTGGCCAAATGCATTAGGTTTAGATCCGAAATCAAATTAAAAGCCAAATTCTGCTTTGATTTTCATCGGTCTCTAAGTTGTGCAAGACAGCTGAGGACAGAATGCTGTCCAAGCAGCATTTATGCACAAGTGTACCAACACTGAAGTTTCAATTCCCAAAGGCCTTTCTCTCCCCCAGTTCTTCTAGCAGAGTGACTCACAGGCAGCAGTGGAAATCGTGTTCCTTTGTTTTCTGACAAGTCAGAGGAACCTCATGGAAGGGGTAGAGCACAAATGCCCCCAGCCTGCCAGCTCTGGGACAGCATTGCTGGGACTGGGTTCTGTTCCAGCTGTAAGGGGTGCACATCTAAGCAAACCACAATTCTCACACCCGTTGGATCTGGGAGGTTGGATAAGATGAGGTATAAGATTAGCTGGACATGAAATAAAACCTCCATAAAGAATTTCTTGGCCAGAAGCTCCTCATGCCTTATTCCTCTATCAATGGAAGACACCTGAAGGTAACTCTGGGATCAAATAACGAGCTGGTGGTTTCAAAAGCTCCCCAGCTAAAGCCATGCCAAAATGTGGCCTGGGAGGCATCCACAGAGCTACAGGAAGTTTCTTTTCCTGCCAGCTGAGACTCCTAACGGGCTGCCAGGAGCCTGCTGCCAAGCAGGGATGTCCCTGGGTGTCCCAGCACTCACAAACATCACCCTCCTACTCTGGAGATTCAGAATTTCATGTAGAAGTCACACCTCAAATGACGTCAGATTTCAAGACTGAGCAAAGAGGATGCTTTATCTAGCACCAATGTGTTGTTTTTCACAATACAAGAAGGGAGAGAGATGCGGATGTCTTGTGGAAAACTCTATGAGATACAAGTGACATGCCTGGCATTGGTGGGATGAGCTAGTTCTGCAGCTCCTGGAGGTGATCTCCATCCCTGCCCATCCCACAGGCTGAAAACAAGGGCTTGACCCACACCAAGTGCTGGCTGACAGTATCCCTAAACTGCCACTGGAATTTTCTCTGAGCTAAAAGGCAGGCAAGTGCCCACCTCGGATTTATGGCCTGCTGTGGTGGGCAAGTCTAAGCAGGCAATAAAAAAAATGCAAATATTCTTGAGCAACCTTTTTCAGAAATAAACCACAAAGAGAGGGGTTATTAAAAAAATAAAAACAAAAACTTAATTGAATCAGCCTTCAATGCCTTTAAGGCTGACTGGAACAGTTACCATTACTTTAGCAAGAAATTATCACTTGGACCATCAAACTGTATTAAGAATTTATAATACACACTTAGTGCTGGAGGCTAAGATGGAAGGGGAAAGTTCTCGTTACAGCTTGAGTGTGGCACATGGTTCATTTGTGATTTATTTCCTTCTGCAAAGACTCCACAATTCAAATAAGCACACCACAGTCAAACACACAAAATGTGCCCTGATGAAAACAAAACGCCAATTTCAAAGTGAATTACTTGTCTTCACAGATGCTTCACAGAGCATTTCAGATGGGAAAAACCCAAAATTTCGACACCCAATAACCAAAACTACATCTAATGCCACTTACTCCGTATTTTATTGTGATCACATGAGAGCTGCAGGAGAAACCACCTCAGCAGCGTGTTCAGGAAAGGCTTGCATTGACACCAATGTGACCATGGTGAGGTATTAATAACTAGCATAGTTACACATGAAATGCAGATCCTCTCCAAAGATACCAGAGCCAGGATGTGCCACTGGGCACCAGGGCCAAAGAGATCCACAGTTATTTATACAACAACTCAAATTACCCAGCCAAAGGCTTCATACACAAAGCTTTCTTATAAATAAATTTCCTTCTCTGGCTGCAAACGAGAAAAGCGTAGAATAAATCAGGACTTTTCCGTTGCCTGTTTCTGAACAATGGAAGTAACAGGAAAACATTCCACCTTCCAGTAAGTGAAACTGCCAGTAGTGCTCAGTGCATCATCTCCAAAATGTCCTGATCCACCTCATACACTTATGCCTCCTAACTGGAAGGACAAAACCCACATCAATAACGATACCAAGAAGTAAAAATTCAGTACAACTCATTGCCCCACCTGAGGACTTCTACCACTTCCTCCAGTCACACCTAGACAGCATTTGGCTTTGGTGAAAAGCCACAGTAGTGTCAAAAAACAATCTTTAAATTCTCCTTGTTCTTGTTTACTGGTGCAGCGTCCCAGAGATTACTTCTGTTGACTCTGTCATCATTTCCGTAGTTTCCCCCTCAGTGACCCGAGTTACTGCACAGGAAAGGAAATCACACACCACAGAAACCCACCCGAGTTACGCCACCGGGGCAGCTCCCGGTGATGCTCCGGCACGGAGCAGTGTGAGGACCTGCCGGGAATCACCACCGGCGGCCACGGTACCCGAGGGGGCAGCGGGGTCAGTGCCCCGTTAGCCGGGGCTGGAGGCTCAGCATTCCCCGTTAACCGGGGCTGGGGCTCAGCATCCCTCATTAACCGGGGCTGGGGCTCAGCATTCCCCGTTAACCGGGGCTGGAGGCTCAGCATTCCCCGTTAACCGGGGCTGGGGCTCAGCATTCCCCGTTAACCGGGGCTGGGGGCTCAGCATCCCTCATTAACCAGGGCTGGGGGCTCAGCATCCCTCATTAACAGGGGCTGGGGCTCAGCATCCCCCGTTAACTGGGGCTGGGGCTCAGCATTCCCCGTTAACCGGGGCTGGAGGCTCAGCATCCCTCATTAACCGGGGCTGGGGCTCAGCATCCCCCGTTAACTGGGGCTGGGGCTCAGCATTCCCTGTTAACCAGGGCTGGGGGCTCAGCATCCCCCGTTAACTGGGGCTGGGGCTCAGCATCCCCCGTTAATCGGGGATGGGGGCTCAGCATCCCCCGTTAACCAGGGCTGGGGGCTCAGCATTCCCCGTTAACCGGGGCTGGGGCTCAGCATTCCCCGTTAGCCGGGGCTGGAGGCTCAGCATCCCCCGTTAACCGGGGCTGGGGGCTCAGCATCCCTCATTAACCGGTGCTGGGGCTCATCAGCCCCGTTATCCGAGGCTGGGGGCTCCGCAGGCCCCATTAGCCGGGGCTGGGGGCTCAGCATGCCTCGTTAGCCAGGGCTGGGGGCTCAGCATCCCCCGTTAGCCAGGGCTGGGGGCTCAGCATGCCTCGTTAGCCGGGTAACCGGTCCAGCAGCTCCCGTTAGCCGGGCTGGGGGCTCAGCATTCACCGATAGCCGGGGCTGGGGTCGCTCCGGGGCCGCCGGTGACCCCTCGGCAGCCGGGGCTCCGAGAAGCGGAGGCTGCCCGGGAAGCGAAGCACAACCGCTCCTCGCTCCTCCCGCGGGCTTAACTTCGGTGAAGCATCTTCAAACTTTCCTCCTCGACTAAATGAAGCAAGAATTAAAACCGGAACAAAAAAGCGGAGAGAGAGAGACACGAAGGCGCCCCGCGAGGAGCGGCCGCTGCGGGGCCGTTTGGTGACAGCCCCTGCCCGCTCCCCCTGCGGCCGTTACCTGCAGGCCGCCGGCGCTTGCCAGCTTCCTCGTCTGACATGGTCCCCGGGTCCCCTCAGAGCCGCCTCGGCGTCAGTCCCGCGTCCCCTCCGAGCCGCCTGTGCGCTGCCCCGCTGTCACGGCCGCCGCCGCCGCTCCCGCCGCCTCAGCACGGCGGTCCCGTCGCGGCTCCCTCGGCGCCGCCTCAGCGCAGCCGCCACGCGCCCGCCCCGCCCCGCCCCGGCCGCGCGCTACGGCCGGGGCCGCCCGCCCCCGCCGCCAGGGGGCGCCACCGCCGCTGAGGGCGTGAGGGAGCGGCCGTGGAGCGACCCCCGCCCGCCGCCGCGCCCGGCCCGGGACAGCGGAGGGGAAGCGGCCCAGGGCAGGGAGGGCAGAGAGGACCGAAGGAAAAGGCACGGAGGACCGAAGGAGAAGGCACGGAATGAGCGGCCGGCCCTTCGGGCAGCCACCGCCTGAGGTGAGTGAGCCCCGGGCACCCCCTCGTGAGGGGAGCGGCGAGGAAAGTTCCAGCTGCCCCGGCCTCGTGCGTCGTTTAATGTTCTGTGAGGTTTTATTGCTTTTCTTCCCCACGTTCTCCTAATCTCACGTGGAGAGTTGGGATCTTTCATCCCTTTTGGAAGAGGCCAGAGTAACAATTTCTGCTGCTTTCCAAAGTCCATCCACAGAGACAAAGTCTGTGCAAAAGTACATCACACACACAGGCATTGCATACCAGATTGTTAAATCTGACAAGAGTTCCAAAGCCCAATTCAATATTAGTGTGAGTTATGAAGTCCATAAATAATTACTGGCTATTCTTTAACCTTTATTTCTTTATGGGATATTGGTAATTAGTGGGCACGTGCAAACGTGCATCTATCACGTTACACTGTGTACTGAGAAAGGGCAATTGCTTCTTCTTCATAAAACACATTGCAGCCTATGAACAAAGTGGTATTAGAGAACTAAAATACTTTTATTTTCAGTGTTGATGTTATTCTGTGTTAAACTCTTCCTTGGAAGAGCCTAAATGGACAGCCTGAATCTTGCTGTCCATTACGTTCCAGAGGAGTGAAGATTTTGGTTTGGTAGCACAATTGGTTGAGGCAGAGGTAGGAGTGGAGCTGAATGCTAAATGTACTTGTGGTTCTTGATGTCTCCAAGTGACAAGAACAGCACTGGAGAATGACCAACAGTTTCTCTAGTGAGGATAAGATCCCTCTTGAACACTCTTCCTATTGCTGCTGTGAGCTCCTCCTGCCACACTGGTGCCAGTTGACTTCAGACTGATCCAGATGAGCAGTATGTGAAACCAAAGACTAAATCTGTCTCTGACCTTTTGAAAGTCCTTCTGTCCATTATCTTTACTCATATCTTTGCTATTAATACATTTACACGTGCTGACACCTGCTGTTCTCATATTAGTAATTCCACAACCTTTTTGTCCTACTGTCTACAACTTTGTGAGTTTACCTATGCTCTGTGTGTAACACATGGGACTAATTCTTCACATGGGTGAAAGGAAGGGAGAACCTGTGAGTTGCCTAAATGAGAACTGATAAATAATCATTCTATGCTGAAGTTGTCACCTGCAGGCAGCTTGCAAATGCCACGATGAAACTTTCAATGCAATGTGATATTTGACCAGGGGTTGTAAATATCACCACGCTGTAATTGAATGAAAATCCATGAGATTTCATGGGCTGGTTGACCTTAGGATCTCCTGGCAAATAGGCTGGTTTAGAGTGAATCAGCATTGATAGGGAAGGAGGGGTGTGCTGGAAATGGGAGGGAAAGGCTCTGTGGAAAGAGAAGATGGACTGTGAGGAGCCCCTGTCCTCCACAGCAAATTTGCCACTAGAAAAATCTGAGCTATGAGATAATGGTTCTATGATTCTATAGGTGCTTTGAAAATTTATACAAATTGCTTGCTAAGAGATGTTCAGCATGGGTTTACCTTGTTTCAGCAAGGAAGAGGAAACTCCAATTCATTTCCCCTCTCTAAAGTAAAAAATAAGCGATTAAGACCTTTCTCCTCCATCAGCTGGGATCCCTGGTTCAGCAGTGTCTCAGCTGTGTAGTGATGTACAAATTTGTGTTGGCGTTTGCTTAAAGAGGAAGCTTCTCTCTAATTTTAGATGGGTGCATTCCATTATTTATTCTTTGGCTGTTTGCCAGGGAAGTTGGACAAGCCCCTGGTGGGGTGGGCAAGGACGGCGCTGTCCTGTGGGGCATTGCTGCCATCTGCTGCCATCGGGCTGCTCCTCCACAGGGCATTCCTAGGGCACTGACCAGCGGCACAGCTTCCCTTCCCTTCCCTTCCCTTCCCTTCCCTTCCCTTCCCTTCCCTTCCCTTCCCTTTCCCCTTTCCCCTTTCCCCTTTCCCCTTTCCCCTTTCCCCTTTCCCCTTTCCCTCTCCTCTCCTTCTTTGCTAAATAATAACATTGGAATATCTTCTCTCCTAATTTTTGGTTCAATAACTAAAGGAGATTAAGAACCTGATTTCTGTCTGCCTAGAAGAAAACAGTGGACTTGCTAATTGATTTATTAATCTCTAGGCCTTATGAAGAGGAACATTTCATGGGATCTTGACTTTATTATTTCCATAAGTCAGTGCCACTTCAAAGATGAGAGTTGTGGCAGCAGGAGCTCCTTGGTACTGCCCTGTAGTGAAGCCTGGTTTATTTAACCTTTCCTTGAATTCCAGTGTGTCTGGTGAGGAGTTATTAGAGTCCTCACCAGCAACACGGATCAGGAGTGTTGAGCTGTGCCAAAGGCGATACTCCCCACACAGGACATTCACTCCCAGCTGTGCTTTGTCGCTGGGGTCCTTCTGCAGTGTCCCCAGCTGCCGTTAGATGTCAGCAGGGCCCTGAGCACAGCCCCTGCTGACAGCCCTGCTCGAGGCTTCTCTTGAGCGCAGGAGTTTTTGTCACCCCAGTGGTTTTTTTTAAACTCAGTTAAATAAATTGTAGTCCTCAAGGATTAGGGAATAATAGCAAAGGCTATTCCCGAAACTGTTGTTGATTCTTACTTTAAAAAGTAGCTGGATGTGGAATATTCCGATTCATAATTATGGAGCTGGCTTATTGCACTAAACTTTATGTGAAACCTCAATTTTACTCACGCTCTTCTAAACACATGGAGTGCTGTGAGCTTCCCAAAGGGATCAGCCATGGCATGGCAGTGAGGTGTTCTGTGTGCCTTATTTCAGTGTGCTTTTCTCAGGTCACAGTACATTTTAAGCAACTCTTACCATTGGTTTCCAGTGCTGTTTACCATTCCGAGTTTTGAAGGGTGCATTTAAGTATGTCAGGACATCTACCGGGTTCCTGCTACATATGTTTAAATATTTTGTTGAATTTTTAATTCTCTGGAGAGCTTTTTCACTTCCCTTATGCATTTCCAGTAGGTCTGGCTCCATATATTTTGGCTTCAATCTTTAAAGCACTGCTTTGAATCATTTTCCCCTAAAACATCTAGAAGTAATCAAACCCAGGATTGCAAGTTCCACAAACATTTCCCACGCTATAGCAGCCTGCATTTCATTTAGTTGCCTATTTTTATATCATGGGACTATTTGTTTTCAATGGAAATAAGAGTACATATATGTTGGATAATAATCCCAAAATAGGAATGTCCTAAAATCAGGTTTCTTTAAACAGAGTCATTTCTCCCACATTAAAAGATTCATAGTTTAAAATAGCTTTGAGTCTGGGAGGTTCATTATTTTTATGTTGTTTACACTTGGAGAATACAAATGAAAATCACTCAGAGCAGAGCTCCTCCTGAGGGAATCCTGAGCTTTGGGGCTGCTGTACATGGATTTACAGGAGAGAGCAGGGATCACAGCAATCTGCTGTACATGGATTTACAGGAGAGAGCAGGGATCACAGCAATCTGCTGTACATGGATTTACAGGAGAGAGCAGAGATCACAGCAATCTGCCTGTACATGGATTTACAGGAGAGAGCAGAGATCACAGCAATCTGCCTGTACATGGATTTACAGGAGAGAGCAGAGATCACAGCAATCTGCCTGCCCTGTGGGGTGCTGCTGCTGGGGGCATCTGAGCTTTGAAACAAATCACTGTGCAAAATAATCTGCATTATTTTCCTGACTTAGGATACTTTCATTATGACAAGTATCAAGAAAATCTGGTCAAATTTTCAGCAGATAGTTTTGCTGCAAACTATCTATGAGTATTACAAGTATTTTAGAAATCTAGAACATTCTATGCAACTCACTCCTTTGAATTCTCCTATATATCGTGTTAAGGGATATTCAGATTCACAAATACAAATCAAAGTCAAATTGAACTGTCCTTGCTGATGGTATTTGCTGACAGAGAATATTTTGGAGATAGTTTTTGTTTTCTGAGTGTTTCTCACAGTTCAGTGAGGCAGAGGACTGAGCTTTCAAGACTTCCAGCAGTCCAAGAGCTGCTCCAGCCCCGGAGCCAGTTTGGGGGAGGGAAAGAGAACAGAAGGGGATGGAGCAGTTGTAAATTTCCAAATTTCCCACAGCTCTCCAGTCAGTTTCTCTAAGGAGAAACCTTCCTCCTATTTCCTATGCTGCTCGTGTGCACAGAGCCTTTATTTGTAATTTCTGGGCTTACCCAGGATCCATCTGGGCAGCCAGGGCTCTTTTTGATTTTTCAATATAATGATTTCTCTACTTCTGTAGGTTTGGCAAAAGAGAAAATTTGTGTCTGACAAAACAGAGGAAGCCTGAGGTAACACACACAAACCAAGCACATGTGCTAGAACAAGTCAAAGTCATCAAGGTGCCTCAGAGCAGCAGTGGGATGTCACTGTGCTATGCCAGAAACCCAGGCTCGGAAGGAATCCTCCTGCAGATGTCACTGAAATTACAAGTTTGTCTCACACTTAGATAGCCTGGGGGGGTTAGCACTTGTAACTGCTTCATCCCTGGAATAAGGAGCAGAGCTGCATTCCAGAACACTGGCATGCTTGAAAGATTTAGTTGCAGAGTAAGAGATGATGTTACTGTAAAAACAAGATACTGAAGGGTTGTACATTTCACTGTGTATTTAACAGTTCTGTATTTTAAACCAGAATAACTGTGTGAGACACTGGAAACAGTTCTGGACAAACAATACAGCCTGAATCTGATGATAAAAGTAACAAAGCTCTGGGGACTTTGTAATAAAAATGTATTTTATTGCAAATACATTTCTGGCAGCAGTGATTAAACTGTACTGGATGCAGAAAAAGAACTAAAGGAAGTGTTAAGAAAATGAAGACAAACATTTGTATTCACTTTTATTGACAAGAAAATTGGCTCTGAGCTGGGGGTCAGTGGCAGTAGACTCTGTGAGTCATATATTTGTGTTAGAATATTCCTGAAATGACCCAGTCCTGTGTTCATCATTTGCATGACATTATTGTTTCCACAGTCAGGGTTCCTATGGGGCTCAGATTTCTGTAACAACCTTTGGCAGGAGATTTGAAGTGCAAATGGAGTTGACTGGCACTCAGAGATTTTACTGGAAGACAAAACCCCACAATTTTCTCTGTTGTTCCCCTGTCCATGGCAGCTGTTGTTCTTCCCTTGTCTTTTTATAGAATCATAGAATCATTTAGGTTGGAAAAGACTTTCAAGATCCTCGAGTCCAACTGTTACATGAAATGAAAGAGCTAATTGGCGTTTTTTAAAATCTAGCATTAAGTAAAGCTGAAAGTTTAAAACAGGTTTGATAGAGAAAGCGAGAGCCCCATGATGTGTTTCTATGGAAACTCCAGTTTAAGGTTTTATCTGATGGATTCTGAAAAGGGTACAATCTGCCTCTTTTTGTGATTGGGTAGACAGAGGAGAAATACAGCAGAATCAGTGTTGCAAAGTGATCTTTGGAAAGATAGTTAATGAAGTGCTTCAGGATGAAAACTGCTGTATAAATGAAAGGTGACATTTCTGTCTTAATCACTGCCTTCAATGATGAGATTTTTAGGACGGATTGCTGGAGAGAAGGCGCAGCTCGGCAGTTGAAGTATTGGTGTGAGTTTCCATTCAGCTGCTGTTGCTGAAATGTTTGATTGTTTTCACTGAGTATCCGAGCATTAACTTCGTGCTTAGAGTTGGTCATAGGATGTGGGCATTTCCTGCGCACATCTCCAGGCATTTCCAGTCCTGACTTATCACACCTGTGCCTTCCTCATTCTCTGCTGGTAAATGTCCACCCTGCCCTGCTGAGCCACATCCCTGCAGTCCCAGAGTCCCCACAGTGGCCTCTTGCTTTCTCTGATTGTGGTGGAATTCCAGAATGGTTTGGGTTGGAAGGGAACTTCAGGTCCATCCATGGACTGGACCAGGTGCCTCCACCCAGCCTGGCCTTGGACACTTCCAGGGATCCAGGGGCATCCTGTGCCAGGGCCTCCCCAACCTCACAGGGGAGAATTTCCTCCCATATCCCACCTAGCCCTGCCCTCTGTCCATGGGCAGCCGCTGCCCTGTGCTGTCCCTCCCCCTGTGCTGTCCCTCCCCTTGCCCTGTCCCTCTCCCTGTGCTGTCCCTCTCCCTGTCCTGTCCCTCCTCCTGTGCTGTCCCTCCCCCTGTGCTGTCCCTCCCCCTGTCCCTCTCCCTGTCCTGTCCCTCCCCCTGTCCCTCCCCCTGTCCCTCCCCTTGTCCTGTCCCTCCCTCTGTCCTGTCCCTCTGCCTGTCCTGTCCCTCCCCCTGTCCTGTCCCTCTCCCTGTCCTGTCCCTCTCCCTGTCCTGTCCCTCCCCTTGCCCTGTCCCTCGTGGTGCTGCAGCCTTTGCCCAAGCCCCGAGCCTCGGGCTGTGCTAACGAGGCCGACACTCTGCAGTTCATTCCTCAGAAGTGGAATGTGCTGGTCAGAGGTGAAAGCTGTGGTTCACAGAGCCCTTGTGCTCTTTCTGTCCATGCTTTTATTCACTTGATTTCACTTTCTTAATCAACACAGATCAGTTCACAGCCCTAGAATTCATTATGCACCATCCATTCATCCTCACTTTCCACCAGATCTTTCAGTAGTTCACGGCACAGACTGATTCTTGCTCAATCAAGTTTGAGTTCAGCAGTCAGAGGCACCTTGTGCCGGCTGTGGTTCATTCCCTCACAATTCCGTGGCCATACAAATGGCTTCATTAGCCACATAGCACATGCTCATGTTTAGAATTGGTTGAGGCTGAGACATCATCTCCGTCTTCCAATACTGACTGCTAGAGCAAATGAAATAACTCATGTTTTTTTACTCATTTTTACTCTAATGAGTTCAGGAACTACTTAGACTCTTTTACAACAAGTATAGATTCACTCCTGAATTGATGCTTTAAATGGAAGAGTAATATGGAAAAGAGCAGAAATTTATTTCCAATTTAAGGAATGTTATTTCTTCCCACCTCCTCATAAAACTCAGCGCTACCTGCAGTTTCTTTCCTCTTAATTTGGCTCTTCATCTTTTGTTGAACTATCTCCCATGTTTGCTGCTACTTTCCTTGGGGGAAATACTGTTGCACAAGTAAAATATGGAATATAATGTAAAGAGCACTGTTTCCAACAGCAGCTACCAGGCAGCCCTGAAGTTCAGCATTTTTCATTCTGACACAAGTGTTTGATACTGGAAATGAAATATTTCTGCTTTGGCTCATTTGATTTGTTCCTTTAAATAGATCAAGTGGAGTACACCAAGTGTTTGGAGCTGGTGCACAAAATAAAAGGAGAAATTAATAAGGGTTTTGATAATTTTAAAGATAGTGAGAGTGGTTTAATGGGAGAAAAATTTACTGTTTCCATTGTACAAAACCAAACAGAAACAGGCTGGTGCCAGCAGCTGAACAATGTAAAATAATGACTGGCTTTGTCTCTGTGAGGCTGTTCAAACCAAATGACTGAAATTATCCCAATGACGTGTTCCCAGTTCAAGAGATAAAAATGAATTCATGACTATTATGCATTTCTGGCCTTCATAATTCCACTCTCACTTCTGGCTGCATCCTCCCCAGAATCTGGGATAGCCGTGCAGGGCTCTGGAAAGGTAAATGGCTGGCAGACAGTTTGAAAAGGATTCATTATCACCATGCCAAGCTAGAAGAGATTTTTTTCCTTCCTTGATTTGTAATGTGGTTGCAGAGTCCAGCAGTTGCTGCTCCAAGTGAAATCCCCAATCCCAGAGAGGTCAGCTTTACCCTGCCTGTTCTGCAGAGGAATTCACACAGATTTCAGACACGTTCTACAGAGTGCTGACAAGGCTGTACTGAACAGAATCACTGATCTTAACACCCAGACTTCATTGTGAGCAGCTCAGACTCCCTGTCTTGTGACAAAAGGACACTTCCTTAGCATCCAGATCTTCTGTGTTTACTCTGTGTAGTTTGGGAATTATGGCCACACTACCAGTATGGTTAACTACAAGTCCTGGCTGAGCTGGAATTGCTGCAGTCATTCCAAATCCATCATGTGCAATATTCTGCAGTAGAACAGGGGAGTTACAGCAAACTGTTTGTCCCCCAGGGCCAGCAGTAACATTATTTGAAAAGAAAACAGAAATGATTAAACCATTATGGCCTCTGACTCTCTTTCTGACTCTGATCTGTTTGGTTAGAAGGTTTGATAAATTTGATGACTATGTTTAAATTACAAGATAGGATGATAAACTTTTCAAGAGGATATTGCTATATTTAGTAAATCCCTCTAATAAAGCACTGCTTTAGAAGCTTTTACTCAAGCTTCCTTTAGAGCTGTCAAGACACTCTTTAGTCAGTGACTTTTATTGCTTGTCTCTATGCAGCGTTTGTTGAGCAGCTGATTATCTGATCATAGAACAGTTTCTGGTGTGCTTTGTGAAAGAAATATTTTATTTTTATTTCTACTGCTTCAGCAGGACAATTTCATATTGGGTGCATCTGTTCTTATTAGTCAGAGCTAAAGTAGCTTGAGGGAGCCCCACAAAGCTATATAGATTCTTTAAAAACTCTGTGACTGATATATTGCTTTATGACTCCCCACTGGGCTGATTTTTGCTATTTTCTGAAACTTATTTAATAGAAAGCCTTTTTTAGGATTATTACTGTTAATTATTTTCCTTAAAGTAATAAGATGCTATTTTTATTACCAACATGAAAAAAGGTTGGTGTATACATAAAACATCATAGTCTGACTTCAGTGCTATTTTGGTTGAACTAGGTGAATTAGAAGCAATTATTTTGTGTGTAAATAATGTGGATATTCCTGAAAAGTGTGGGGTTTTCTTGTATAAAGTCTCTTTCCTTGCATTTAACTCAAATCAGTTTCCAAACATTGGACAGGGCCTGATTTTAGGAAGAAATCTCTACAGAACACCCCAAGCCAGGAGGGAATTGTGCTGAAATTTCAGTGATGGTGAGAGTTTACTGGCAGTCAATATAGAGGTTAAAACATTCCAAGTGTGGCATAAAACAATCCCTGACATCCTCTCCTCCGTAAGATCCTGTGACATCTCTTTGGCCTTGGCCGTGTCTGGGCTCTGCTCATGAAGAGTTTCCCTGGCCCAGTGGATGTCCCTGCTGCGTGTCAGATGTGCCCACGGTGCTGGCTCAGAGGTGATGTGAGAACAGGACATGGCAGTGCCTGAGAGGGGCAGGGGAGCCCCCTGGAGCCCTGCAGGTCAGCTGTGCCTCACACCCCTGCCATGGGAGATTTCCCTCCAAGGATGGTTCCTCTGGCTCAGCAGCTGCTGCAGCGTGCCCCGGTGGTCAATGGAACTGTTCCGCTGGAGCTCACAGAGTGCATTACACCTGCAAAGTGCTGCTGCATTCTCGGGCTGGCAGTCTGTCATTACACCATGCTGCCTTTCTCGTTAATGCGCTTCTCCCTCCAGGAGTGGTGCTGTGATTAGCAGTGTGCTGGATCTGGTGTGTGACCCTCTCAGTGCTCCGTGCTCCCAACACAAATCCTTTCATTTGCTGATTGTTTAGTCCTTCCTGATTCTCCACCTGTTTCTGTTGTGTTTTGCTGCTGTCTCCAGGGAGTGGGCAGTGGTGTGAATGTCTCTCCTCACACAGCAGCTGAAGATGCATTTCTTTCAAAGCCTGCAATCGATTTCCTGAGTTACTATTTTTGCTCAATTTGTGATAGACTTGAGGTCTCGTTCCTTGTTAAGTTGTTGTAGAGCTCTCTGTGACTGGTTAGGCTGGAATCAGCACGGACAATGGGGGAAGTCCCACTGCTTGCCTCTCCTTTCATCCTCAGAGCTGTCTTAATGGCTTACAAACTTTCTCAGCTGAAGTCATCTCACATTTGGAAGGGATTTATGTTTCTATTTCTTGCTCTATGGATTTGTCCTTTGACTTTTTCATGTAGGTTTAAAACACAATGGAAGTGCCTGAACAGTCTGTCCACAGAGATGCCAGATACACTGAAGTAATTAAACTCGTGACAGTGTTTCCACTATAAAATGCATTTCTCCAAGTTTTATTACTCGGTTTCAATAGTTTGTTCTTGTAAACAAGATGTACACTCAGACAAATTGTTTTGAAATGTGTTTTAAATGTCCCTTTGCAAATTTTTTGAGCCGTAACACAACTGGGGAGAGACCTGAGCACTTGGCTGAGTTTTGGCTTTCATAAATCACAGAGAAATGTATGATTTTTCCTAGTGAAATGGTGCAACTTGTACCTAATGAGCCTCACTGCTGCTGGGGACATTAGGCTTAGCATTTGCTTCTACTGTGATTTCAGGGAAACATAAAAATGAGAAACTATTGCTGTTATGCACAGATTAAAAATTCTACCTAGGCCTAGGTAGCTATAGGGCATGACCGAATGTTTCATTTTTTCCCCCTTAATTTACAACGACAAAAAAACCTTTACAAGACTTTATGGCACTAAAGGAGGTACAAAGGCTTGAAGGAGAAAAATAATGTCAGTAGGTTAGATGTTAAAGACTATAGTGCTAATGATAAATATAGCCCAATTAAACTGAGGCACCAACTTTTCCAGCAGGTTCTATCCTGCTTTAATGGCTGGGATTTACTGCCAGCAAACTCCATCTCCTTGAGACTGATATAAATAGAGACATAAAATGTCAAGCTTGACAAGCAGCATTTCATATCAGGCGCTGTCTTGCTCATTGTGTTCTCCAGTCACAGATTGTCCTTTAATACCAAATTGTAAACCCACCTTTTCAATCAGCTTCAAGCCAAATGTTCTCTATTATAGTGTAACAACCTCTGCAGTAAAAAAGATTTTGGCTCTGCTGAGCAAAGTATTTGCCCTGTGCATGACAGTCCCCATCTCTGGATTTCCATGTTGATTTTAGATATAATTTGTCATTATGGAGATTTCTTCCCATTTCTGCTGCTCTTGGGTGCAATCATAACTTTTTGGTAATGAGAAATTATTTTCTTGCTTGCAATTAAAGAAGAATAGAAATGAGATCTATGTCAGTGCATAGGTTAAAGCTGTCCTAAAGTTCTAGTGTCATTTAAGTGTGCACTTACAAGAATTAGAGTTTGAAGAAGAGGGGACATCTGCAGCCTGTGTAAATACCCATAAGTGTTTGGGATTATCAGAACTCTGTAGGGGGAAACCTCCCAGTCTTTACATTATGGAAAACATGGAGAGAAATTCCATTGAAGAAATTGAATTAATTCAAATACTCATATGAAAATCAGTATTCCAATTACAAACTCAGAAGAGACAGTGATCTTCTGTTGGATATTGGAAGTAAAAGAGAGAAATCCCTAAACAGCAGGACAAATATCCTGTTCCTCTGGGGAGTGAGAAGATGCATCAGTGAAGGGAACCCAGGGCAGGCATAATGCAGTACCTGACGTGGTTGGAAGGACAAACAGACGGTTTTAGGAGGAGGATGCAAGGATGGAAGTGCAGAATATTTGCACTGGAGCAGGACTGGGTGACTCAGTGGCTGTGGAAGTTTGTCAGTGGGAATGCAGTGGAACAAAAGGTCAGGGCACAATTCAGAAACTGCAGAGTAGAGCAAGGTGAGGAAGCTGCAGAACCTGGCTCTGCCAGAGGAAACACTCAACATAATTACCATCCCAATTTGTATTGCATAACTTCAGATGATGAGGTCTGCATTTCATTTATGAATGAGGTACAATCTGGAAGGATTTGGATGTCTTCTTCTTTCAGTCACTCACGCTGAATATGTAAGTGCACAGTGCCCTGTACCCTCAGCTGAAGTGACTGCTGCTTGTTAAAAATAAATTCAAGGACAAGCATTTGACTTCAGTTAAAAATACAAGCAGCAAAGGGGTACAGCTGTACTGGGACAGCATTTGGGCTGCCATGGCCTTGATACCTTGTTCATGATGTTATAAAGATTCATTGTAAGAAATGACTCAAAAACTCCTTTTTTTTTTCCTTGAGCTTATTCTTATATACAGGTTTTGAATGGGAACATTTCCTGAGTGGTAAATTCTATTTTGCCTTTGTATCTTCTGTCTCCATCTCTGCCATCTCATAAAATGTTCATTATGTTGAGCCCAAAGTGACTGAGCTGAACTTTCATGGGATGATTTGAGCTCCACAGCAAAGCCCAAGATCAGGCACTTGCCTGAGCTCATAACTCTCAGCAAGCAATTGTAACCTCTGAGGATCTGTAGTGTTTCTCTGAGTTTGCAAAGTGCTTTGAGACTTGTGGATGTAAAACACTGTGCAGATGTATTGTTTATCTGGTTTGTAAATATTGATGCCCAGAACTACATTGGTATTTTTAGAATTAGGCTGTAGTGAATCAAAATGGTGATTTAGCAGTACCTGGGGCTGCAGTCTGTGCTTCCTTTGGGGTACAAACAGAAGAGGCTCTGAAGATACTTCAACCCAATCCTGTATATTTGTTTTGTCTCATCCTTAGCCTCTCTTCCTCTTGGGAATTGGGGCAGTGAAGTACATTTCCATGTTTCCTGAAGTCATTTGCTTAAAATCTCCTACACGTGCTGTCAACTATGTGTGGAACTAATGAAATAGAGTAGTAGGAAGTTCCTAATGTGCTTCCCTGCTTCTTTTCCTGCTTCCTGTTCAGACAGGGTCAGCTCTGAGGTCACATCACGTTCCTCAAGGCTCTGTCTTGTCTGGTATTGAGATCACCCCGTTTCGGAATGGTTGGGGACAGAGTATGGGGAAATGAAGATTTAGATGCCATTCATTTCTCACTGTGGTGTCTCTGTTCCAGAAGGGATCCTCCCGAATCCCCCACAAGAGGGAGTTTCAGACTTTGCTATGGGGGAACAAAGGCAGCACCAGAATGCGAAGAGCAGCGGTGCCCGAACTGCTTTCTTCAGATAGTCCCACTTAAAAGGACCTCATGCGCCCATACCCACTGCCCCAAGTCCCAGGCCAGGCCGGCAGGGTTGTCCCCATCATTGCTGTGCTTCGGCTGTGGGGTTTGTAGGAGGAGCTGTCTCCGTGTGTCCCCATGGTCGGTGTTACGGGGGCTGTTGTCACTGAGCTGTTCTTGTTGCTCAGCTGTGCACAGAGGTGCTGGCTCCTCCTGCTGTGCAGCCCAGGAGCCTTTGGAGCACGTGTGGTGCCTGTCATCCCAGGCTTGCTCTGCAGCCCCTTGGAGGGAGCACAGGGTTGGAGGAAAGGTGTTGCCTTCTATACTAAGGCAGGCGACCTGGTTCTGAGGTACAGCTCGACTGCCCACTCTCCAGGGCCGTTCGGGCCAATGACACACGCAGACACCAATGTGGTGGACGGTCAAAAGGCGTTTATTACTTCTTCTTCTGGGGTCTTATAGTCTTGGGGGTCTCTACGTCAAAAAAGGGGTTTGTCCTTCTTACCTAAGGTTAGTAGGGAATGGAAAAGTACTGGGTAAGGAGTGGAAAGTTACTGGATTCAGTGGGGCAACATTCCTACTGTTATTGGGGCCACATTCCTATATTAATTTCTTATCTATGAATAACTGAGGGTCTTATCTATGGGGAACAGAGAGTCCTGGCTTTCCGTGACATCGCGACATCTTCCGCAGCGCCTCTCCCTGACTACCACAGAAAGGCTCTTGGGCGTGCAGGGCTGAGGACCTCACCCAGCATGGGCACTGTTGGACTTTCCCCCTGGGGCAGATGCAGCCCCCAGCTGTTGGTCAGGTGTGTTTAACACCCT
The DNA here is from genome assembly GCF_027887145.1 of Ammospiza caudacuta. Classification (NCBI taxonomy): domain Eukaryota; kingdom Metazoa; phylum Chordata; class Aves; order Passeriformes; family Passerellidae; genus Ammospiza; species Ammospiza caudacuta. Next base: position 1,970,981 of record NC_080613.1, on the reverse strand, counting down.
CTGGCCACAGGGAATCAGCCCCAAGGCTCGGCACAGTCAGAGGGAGACACGGGATCAATATCAGCTGGGTCTGTGGCCTTGAGCTGACAAGCCAAGTAAATGATGCTGATTGATCCTGAAAGGCTCGGCTGAGAGGAAGCCAGGAATGGGTTTGCTCTTCACCCTTTAACTGAAACTGTTCCCCACTTCTGGGTGCTTCCAGTGTGCTCAGGAAGGTCAGAAACGTAAGGGCAGACTTTGAAAGTTATTCTGAGCAATTGACTATGAAAACAGGGCTGTTATTTATTCTCCTGCTAAAATTATTTGTGCAGAGAGTGAGACAGAGCGCAGTTGTATCATGCCAGCCACCTTCACTGGTTCTCAACTGCAAATTAAAGTAAAAAACCGAGAGCAACATCAGTTTAAGTGAATTTGAAAAACCTCTCCTCAGGATGAAAATAAGGAATAAAGGCAGAAGTCTGTCTCTACAGATCTTCTCTGAAGCACCATATCTGAAAAGGGGCCTGTATTGGTGAAAGCTGACTGCTTTTAATCTATTGTAAGGCTGCACTTTTATGAAAAACCTTCTGGCTGAATGATACATTCACTTATGTTTAACCAGAAAATCCATTAGAGGCACAGAATAGATCTTCATTTCAGATTGGGTGAAAGGAAACCAAGGCTGAAACACCAACAATATGTGGCAGAAGTTCAAAAAAAGCTAAGTTAAAGGAACCAAATTAAGGAATTCAAAGAAGTATGAAATTATTCACAGGCCTAAGAAAGGCTGTAATGGAAATACAATATTTCTGATGACCCATACATTGTTCTGCAGTCCCTATTTCAAATGATCAAAGTTTTGGGAACACCTCCCAGTGATCAGCTGGGACCTGTAAAAGTTCTCCTGCGTCCTTTTCCTGGGAGAAAATGCTGCCTTCATGGACACATATGGGGAGCTGCTCTTTCTAAGGGCCTTTCTCCAGTTCCTCTCTGGAGCTCCTGCACCATGAGGGGGACTTGTGTCCTTAACACCCCGAACAGGCTGCACAGTTTGCTACAAGGAGTAGCTGTGAGCTCAGGAAGGTCTCTGTAACAAACACTTCTGGTTTTTTATGGAGACAAACATAATTACTTTCAGCTGAAGTGCCCTTCCTGCTTAAACTACTCACTTCATGTTGATTTAGGAGAATGGGTCTTACATATCAAGTGCAAATGATACTCCTTGAGTGCCATCTCAGTCCCTGAGATCAAAAATCAGATTTCTCTTGGGTGAAAATGAGTGAGGTTTATTACTGGTTAAGTCTCACTGTTGCTACTGTATTAATATGAGGTTCTGCTCTGTGGGAAGGAATTGGATCCTCCTCTAAATCCGTGCTCTGTGTGTTCATGCAGTGGGGTTTGTGGGCATGTTGGAAGGGACTGTCCCACCTGAAACCTTTGTTTCTTTTCTTTGGTTTCATTCAACAGCACAGCATCTTTTACTCTGTCAATCCTCACTTTTTTATAAAGGCAAATAACTTCCCATGTTTATTTGTAATATATCTATCAACAAAAATAAATGTTCTAGATGCATTTTATAAATTCTCATTTTAAAATGTGAGGCATAAGTTGCTGTGAGTTTAGAGAAAAGTCAGCGCAGGTTTTGTGGTAAATCAGTTTGTGAGATTTGTCTAAAGCATTCTGTAACTCTGCAGTCAGTGAACTCAACATCTTTTCTCTTTGTTAAAGAGAATGCTCAAATCCATTAGTTAATTCAAGCTGAATAAACTCTGTGGTGTGCCAAATACTATAAAAGGGAATATTGAATTGTTCCTTGGAAAGGCCCCTAGGATCTGTCATGTCCATTCAATATTTTTTTCACTAAGATGCAGATATGCTCCTGTGTCTTTATGAACCATCATAATGTGAGGTTAGTTCTGTGTGACCAAGTAAGAATATGAGCCTGATGCTCGCTCAGCTGACAGCACTTGGTGAATCCAGGGATTGTGTTGTGAGCTGCAAGGTCCTGAGTTCAGCTTCAGTCTGCTGGTGACACAGTTCTGTGTGTGGGTGTGGGGTTGTGACCTCCTGCTGCAGCAGCTCAGAGCAATCCATTACCCTTGGAGTTATTCATGGCACTGCCACCCCAGCTCAGCCATGTGGCATTTCAGAACTGCACAGAGCCCAGCTACAGGGCCAGGGGGTGTGCCTGGGACCCTGGGGTGCTGGGAGGCCTCCAGAGGTGAATATTCACATTTATCTAACTGATAAGGCTCTGTCATGTCATCTGTTTGTAGAACAAATCCATCTTGGCTTGCTGCTTCTCCCTTGCCCATATTCTGCTCAGCCTGGGGGAGGGCACAAGACTTTTCCTCCAGAGCAGGACAAGGAACAAGAAGCAGGAGGTGACTGGGGCAGCAGTGCAGAGGCCCTGAACATCCTGGGGAGGGAGGAGTTGCTGCACAGCACAGCTGCACGGACACTGCACAGACATGATTTCTCCATATTTAATTTATGCTGCCTGGATTCAGATAGTGAAAGATCATCCAGGGAGACCTTTTTGCCATTGGAATAGCAATGCCTTTTCTTTCCAGCCTTCTTTGTGCTTTTGGAAACTTCATGCTATTTTCTGTGACTGTGTGCTACCTTTATATAACCCAGGTAATATTTCACAAGCATTTCAATGGACAATGGTGCTGTCAAGGACTGTGGTGCTGCTTCTCACATTATATTGCTAAGCAACATACAATACAGCAGCATGATACCTTCTGCAGTTGGTAAGGAGTCAAGCTCCAATATTCAGTAAAATTATTCTGATCTACTTTTCTGTTACACAAGAATTCACTCATTTCAGTGC